>NW_020954737.1:192281-322663 GCF_900497805.2 Vombatus ursinus
TCTCTCTCTCTCTCTCTCTCTCTCTCTCTCTCTCTCTCTCTCTCTCTCTCTCCCTCCTTCCCTCCCTCCCTCTTTGGGAGTGGCAGGTAGATGGCTCAGAGAATTGAGTTCTGGGCCTGGAGTTAGGAAGACACACCTCTTCCTGTGTTCAAATGTCTGAGATAGGAATGAACTTCAAATATTCCTGATTCCAAATGCAGTGCTCTCTCCACTGGACTACCTAGCTACCTAGGTCCAAAAGCATTCCTCAAACTCTGAGGCTGCAATAGTTATCCTAGGGCTATAGATCTGGGTCTTCTGAAAAGATTGAGAACATCAAGCAGTGGCGGCTGGTAATGAGTATTTCATCTTTCATCCTGTTCTTAGATAACATACTACATGTCACCATATCCTTAATAGAGCTACCTAATGGCCTAGCTGCAAAGGGGTTGGGAACCCGTGGCCTTGAGGCCATATGTGGCCCTCTAGGTCCTGAAGTGCAACCCAACAGCCAAAGGGCTGCCCTTCTGGACCTAGAGGGCTATATGTGGCCTTGAGGCCACAGTTTCCCCACCCCTGGCATCATGGGAATTTTGATAATTTCTGATGGTAGAAGCCCCATCCTCCCTGAATCAACCCAAATCAACTTCAGATTTCACTTTCAATCCTAACAGCTACAAAGGTCCTGGAGTCAGCCCAAGATGAGATCAGCCTAAGATGAGATCACCAAAAGCCAACCAAATACTGGGCAGGAAAAGCTCAGAACTCTACATGGCTACTGCCTGAATGTCCACTTCTAGGAAAGCTGGAAAACCCAGCACTGATTATGATAACAGAAGTGCCTTAGGGGTAGACATTTGTCCTCTACTTCCCCTACATCTCCAATAGCACCTAATACAACCCTCAGAATATAGGTAAGGTATAGCAACTGCTACTATCTGACTATTCTGTGGGGAGGTGTGATGGAGAAAGAGAGAAGGAGAAGTCTCTCTCAGTCTTTGGGGTCTTAAATCTTGGGGCAGTAAATAATAGAGAAATAATAGAGCCACTTTTGCCGTAAACAACCTTAAGGAACACTTCACTGAAGGGCTTACACAAAGGAGATTGGGTCCTACAAAGTGTCCTGTCTGATGCCACATATCACATGACTTGTTTTTGGCAAGAACTTTGTCCTAAGTGGTGTCCACTATTATTCAGGGAACATATTATAGCCCATAAATCCAGGCTTAATACCCAGAACAGCGTATTGGTGACGGTTGCTAAATTAGCATATAAAGAGTGTGGGAAGAAATGACATGGAAGACTCCAATCCCGCCAGTGGATGGAGATTTATTGGATAACTCTCATGAGCTGGCTCCCCAAGAGAGCTTTGCCATGACTGTGCTGCCAATATAAAAGCCATTATGTGTGTCAATGGCAGCTCACAGGAATCTTGGCGGGGGGAGGAGAGTTTGAGGAAGTATGTGTGTGGAGATTGTTTACTCCCTCTAAAAAGGACAAGCTACATCTCATTATTCAGTTTGAATCAACAAACCTTTATTAAGCAACTACTCTGTGCTAGGCACCAGGAATATAAAGACAAAAATTTTAAAAAGTCTCAGTCCTCAATGGGCTTGCATACTGGGGTGGGGAAGGGGATGTGTGTGGAGGAAGAAGAGTTGTTGTTCAGGCGTTTTTCAGTCAAGTTTGACTCTTCATGGCTGTATTTAGGGTTTTCTTGGCAAAGACACTGGAATGGTTTGCCATTTCCTCCTCCAGCTCATTTTAGAGGAGGAAACTGAGGCAAGCAAGGTTAAGTGTCCAGGGTCACATAGCTAGTTAAAGTGTCTAAAGCTAGATTTGAACTCATGAAGATGAGTTTTCTTGACTCCAGGCCTGGCACTCTATCTACTGCACCATCTAGCCGCCTAGGACAGGAGACCCATACACAGATAAGCAAATACAAAATATCTCTAAAGTAATTTAGAAGTGGTTGAGGACTACTAGGAGATCAGAAAAGGCCTCAAAAGAGCTGATTTTTGACCTAAGCCTTGAAGAGACTTGGAATCCCAAGAGGTGGAAGCAGGGCTGTGCTAGAGCCAGCTCCCATTGATGGCTCAGAAGAGACAACTTGTTAACTTTTGAGTGTAAGTATTTATACCTCCACTATTGGCAAATGCTACAAATCAGGGCTTAGTTTATTATTTTGTTGGTTGTCTACTAATAAGAAAGTGATGGATAAAATATTAATACTATAGATTACACTTCAAAGTATACTGTCCCTTTTTGGAGAACTGGTTGTTAAAATTTTCCAGCACATCCATGGGCAGACGTGAGAAGGGAAGGCATTCCAGACACAGGCAATGTGCAAAGATGGGATATCCTGTACAGAAAAGAGCAGGTAGTCTGTTTTGGCTAGAAAGTAGAATGTGTGATGAGGAATCACATGAAATAAATTTGGAAGGAGAATCTGGGCTATGTGGAGGTTCTAGTGGGATGTCCAGCTGAAGACATGGGGCTGGAGTTAGTTCAGAGCAGAAATCAGGACTGGATATGTGGCTTTGAGAGTCAATTGCTTTGAAGTGATAATTGAACTTATGGGAGTAAATGAGATTCACCAAGGGAGAAAAAAAGAGAGAAAGGAAGAGGACACAGGGCAAAACCTTGGAACACACCCATACTTGAAGGCAGGAGGATGACTTCAGAGGAGAGCTAGCTCTCAATTAACCATGATTTATGGGGGAAGAACTGAAGGGGGGAGCCTGGGAGGGAATAACTGAAATCTACACATCTCTAACCCGCATTTTAATTTTAAACTTTTTCCTCTATTAAATTTGTATAAAAATCATTGACATCTTTTTAGGTCACCTTTTCTGAATACATTCTCTTCTCCCTTTCCTACACCTATGAATGGTAAAGAATTAAAACAAACAAAAATATGGACAGGAAGCAAATCCAATCAACACATTAAATGAGTCTGACCACATATGCAATATTTCATACCTTCAGACCTTTACATCATAGGAGGAAAAGAGATATGATAACATTTTCTCAACTCTTCCAGGGTCACTCCTATTTTTTTAAAATAATCCCTACTGGTAGGGTAGTGGATAAATTATCTTTCTTCTTCTTCTACTTTTTTTTTTTTGACTAGGCAATGGGGTTAAGTGACTTGCCCAGGGTCACCCAGTTAGTAAGTGTTACGTGTCTGAGGCCGGATTTGAACTCAGGTCCTCCTGAATCTAGGCCTGGTACTCTATCCACTGCACCACCTAGCTGCCCTAAATTACCTTTCTTTTGACTTTCTTTTTGTCCTAGCACTTAGTATAGTGCCTGTCTTACAGTAAGTTTGAATAAATGCCTGTGACTGACTGACTGCTAAATTGCAAAATGGACTGATTTGGGTTTTTCCTTTATCCCATTCATCTTTGAATCTTTGGCATGAATTGTCAAGACCAAAGAAACAAACAGAAGACAAAGAGTAGAATTGAAACAGAGGTAAAGGGGTTGGATAACACATAAAATAATCAGCTTCTCATAAGCTGGCTCATAGTGTTTCATTATTGGAAGAGAGGAAAGTCCTATGGAAAACTAAATGACCACAAAGATAAGAGTTAAACTTAGAACAATAGTTTATCACTCTAATAATAACAATTATAAAGACAAATGATGTTCTGCTGAATTTTAAGTAATATGGGTACACAGGTCAAATCTTTTGCTTCATGTATTGTCTAGTCATTTTCAGTTGTGGCTGACTCTTTGTGACCCCATTTGGTGTTTTCTTGACAAAGATACTGGAGTGGTTTGTCATTTCCTTCTCCAACTCATTTTACAGATCCGGAAACTGAGGCAAACAGGGTTAAGTGACTTGCCCAGGGTCACACAACTAGTATGTGTCTGAAGCCAGATTTAAACTTAGGAAGATGAGTCTTCCACACTCCAAGTTTAGCGCTCTATCTACTGTACCACCTAGCTGCTCCCCGCTCCCCCCAGCTGCTTCATGTATAACTTTCCAAAGTACTCAATGCACTGCTCTGCATGCCAAAGGATCCCGGTGAATTTTGCCTACCTAGTACTCCTTTTCTTTGCACGCTCCATTGGTGATTCTCTTCTGGACTTTCTCTACTATGCCAAAGAAACTTCTCCACCCTGGAAGTTCACTCTATAGTTCTGGATTTTTCACAATGTAAAGGCTCTCCAAACCTGTGGCCCCTTCCTCTGCTTGTCTTGCTTCTCCAAGAACCTCCATTTTAAGGAGGGCTCTCAAGCCAGTCATACTTTCATTAGTTTTCATGCTACATTCCTACCTCTCCTTCTAGAGATTCTCTACCATTCCCCCATGGATCTTCCCCCACCCTCCAATCTAACCCTTTTCAACTTCCTTTTATGTGTTGTCTTTTCCATTAGAATGTAAGCTTCCTGAGGACAGGGACTGTTTTTTTTTTTTTTTTTTTGGTTTTTATTTGTATTCCAAGCATTTAGCACAGTTCTGGGTACATAGGAAGCACTTAATAAATGCTTGGTGAAAGGGTCAGGGTGATAGGTCAGTCAATAATGTACCAGCAGAAGACATCTGTATGAACAAAGGACTCACTCTTCCCAAGGCACAAGACTCTCTGATAAATTACAGTCTCTAGAAAGAGAATGGAGTACCACCTGAATTTCAGAGAAAACTTTACACACCTGGATTTACCAAATGGGGGGATTCAATTATAGAGTGTCTCAGTAATAACATAGGTAGGAGTACATGATGAAGAAATGTTGGAGCTGGAAGGGACCTTGGCAGAGAGGAAATGATGATGGTGCTGATGTGGGGAGAGATGGCAGGGATGGGACAAGGTATCCAATCTCTTCAAATCACAGATGAAAAAACCCAAAGCTTGGAGAGAAATCTCTTCCTCACAGCTGGTAAGTAACAAGATCATAGGTCTAGAGCTGAGACAGACCTCCTCATTTACGGATGAGGAAGCCAAGGCCCAGGGAAATTAAGTGACTGCCAAGGTCATATAAAAACCCATCAGAGGTGGAATTTAAACCCACTTCCTCTGACCTCAGAGCCAGTCTTTTTTCCACTACACCAGGCTATTTCCCGTGATTCAGCTCTGGGCTCCCAGTGTTGTGAATTCTCTACCACACCGTGCTGTCAAAGGTACAGTAACATTCTTATCAACTGGAATCCTTCCCAGGTAAAAAGTTATTTGGAGAGGTGCGGGGAAAAGGAACTGTGACATTTTCAGCCACAGCTACAGCCACAGTTATTTCCAAACCAGTGATTGCTTGTCTGATCCTAAAAACCTCATGCTCCTCTTTTTCCTCTGATGATTCCCTCCAGGATGTCTTCCTGCCCCTTCTTTCTTCCTTTCTCTTTTTTACATTAGGCCCTTTTGCCTAGTTTTGCCACCCATTTGGGATGGAATAATGGAAAGTGTGATGGACTTGGAAATAGAAGACCTGAGTTCAAATCCTAGCTCAGTTACTTACTACCTCTCTGACTCTGGATAAGTCATTTAACTTTTCTGTACCTGCATTTCCTCATCAGTAAAATAAGGAGTTTGGACTAGGTGACTGCTTTGTTCCCTCCTTGGTTTAAGTCTATGATCCATGTTTCTGGAAGCTTTGTATCCAGCAAATCAGTGGGTCCGCTGTCAGTTTATCTATAAGTAATGATAATAACTGGCACTTAGATTGAGTTTTACATAAATAACCTATGGTTCAAAGCCTATTTGCATGGAATTCTCTTCACTGGTAGAGAATGATGATTACTCAACACTTCCCACTTTACACAGGCACAAAGCACTGAGTAATTAATCTTCACCAAAGAGAAGAGGCTCACGCAAACAGATTTTGAGACCGACTTAGACATATACTATTTCATTTGACCCCGAAACAACCCCAAGAGATAGGTACTATTGTTAACCTTACAAATAAGCTAAGTGAGGAAAGACTAAGTGACTTGCCCAGGATCATACAGCTAGTGTATGTGTGAGGCAAGATTTGAAGTGAGGTCCTCTTGACTCCAAATTCAATGCTCTATCCATTGGGCCATCTAGCTGCCTGTGTGAAAATGAGTTCTAAATATGGGCTCAGCACCAAATTGTGTTTGTCATTTGAGGACCAGTTTAATTGAATGTGGAAATATTCCCTGCCCTGAAGGTTGGCTATTAAATGATGAATTTTTCTGTTCTTTTGTCATGACACCATTTGGGGTTTTCTTGGCAAAGACACTTTAGTGGTTTGCCATTTCTTTCTCCAGCTGATTTTACAGATGAAGAACTGAGGCAAATAGGGTTAAGTGACTTGCCCAGGGTCATACAGCCAGTAAATGTCTGAGGTCAGATTTGAATTCAGGAACATGATTCTTCCTGACTGTAGGCCTGGCACTCTATCCACTGCACCACCTGGCTGCCCCTTTCTGGCTTAGGCAACTCATAAAGACATTCTTCCAGGGTAGGAAGGGTGGGGGTGGTGATCTATCTCACTACACAGATGAAGTCATAAATCTTTTGGAGCATGGAAGAAAAAGTAACATAGGTCTTCTAATATTCTTTTTTAACTTTAAATGCCAAGAACTCTTTATGATCCTCAGAGGAAGGATAATAGGGTTGAAGATTCAGAGGAAAGGTCATCCCCAGAATTTCAGATCTCCTTTTCATCTCCATTCATGATTTGACTTCTTAACAGCCATGGGATTGGTCCTTTTCTAGCAGTTCCAGGGCACATATGGTATTCGCTGGCATGAATCCTGGATGGATTTTCCCCCCCACTTTTTTGGTTCCCATTATAAACTGTATATTGGAAACTAGGTGGTACAGATGATGAAGTGCTGGACCAGGCCTGAGTTCAAATCTAGCCTCAGATACTTACTAGCTGTGTGACCTTGGATATGTCACTTGACCAGCCTCAGTTTCCTAAACTATTACCAGGGTTGTTGTCAATATAGAATGAGATAATATTGGTAAAGCACTTTGCAAACCTTAAAGCATTAGATAAATGCTAGCTATCATTACTATGATTGTTGTTAATTGTTTTTCACAAAGCAGTGGAGCACAGAAGATAGAGGACCTGCCTTGGAGCCACAAAGACTTGGGTTTGAGGCAACGGCATATGTAGGAATTTCTCTCTGGAATTTTCTGAGTCTGGGTCTGGAGGTGGAGATAAGAGCCTCAACTCTACGACAATATCAGCAAAGCAGAGGTGTTGAAAAACTCTTACAACTTCCAGCCGTGCTTGGAAAAAAAAAAGCATGCCATCCAGTATTCCTGACAAAGATATGAACCTTAGGAAAATATGTGTCAGAGGTATCTGAGGAAAATTTATGACATACAACATATTCAACATATCCAGACCTTAAATAAACACTGACCTACTCTTTTATGGGGGCATTGTGGGTAGATTTGCACAGAAAGAAAAAAGGATCTGGGTTCACATCCTATCTCTTATCCTCACTACCCATGGTCACTTAACCTCCATGGTCCCTCAGTTTCCTCATCTGTAAAATGAAGGGGTTGGACAAGATGGCCTCTGAGGATTAAATGAATCCCACCATCTCATTCCCAAAGCCTCAGGTACCAAGTCACATCTGCTCACATCTACGCTCAATCAAGTGCACTTTTTCAGAAGTTCAGCTCAAACCAACTAAGTATTCTAGGCCAATTATTTGAGAAATAACATTGGCCATTCACAGTTTTTCTTAACAGACTGTCAAATCAACAAGCATTTAAGTCTAGGGACACCAAGATGTGCCTCAAGCATAAAATTTGGAAGGTTCAAGTAAGGACAAGAGTAGATAGACTGTGGTTAACAAGAAAATATTTAGTGATATAATTATAACAAAATATATTGTATGTATTTATACATAGGGCAAATCTTCTCACTAGTTTATTTGTTATGCTCTTTATTTAATGTCTTTTATTTGAAATAATGTGTTTTCTGCTTGGCTGGTAAAAATAAATATATTGATGGGTGCTTATGAGGGAGGTTTTGAGTGGGTGCTGACCCACAGCATGACTTAAACCTGGGGTAGCTTTTCTGTGAGCCAACAGGCGAGAGAGAGAGAGAGAGAGAGAGAGAGAGAGAGAGGTAGGTGAGGGAGAGAAAGAAGGAGAGAGTGTGTGAGAAAAAAAGACTGATTGGAACAGGAGGAGGGAGGGAGGGAGGGAGAGAGGGGGAGACAGAGAGAGAGAGAGAGAGAGTGTGTGTGTGTGTGTGTGTGTGTGTGTGTGTGTGTGTGGTAGGTTCTATACGTAAATTAAAGGGATAGGACTACATAATTTCTAAGGTTGTTTCCAGTTCTAACAAACTGGATCTATGAGTCCTGATTCTGTTTTTTGATGGCTGTGCCCCTTTTAACAACTTAATTAACCTCTCTGAGCCTCAATTTCTTTATCTGTGAAAGCAAATAGAAATATCTCTGCCCAGTATCTCAAACCAAAGTTGTTGTGAGATAATTCAATTCAATAAACATTTATTAAGAACCTACTATGTGCCAGGCACTGTGCTAAGTGTTAGGTATACAAAAAGAGGCAAAAGACAGTTTCTGCCCTCATGGAGCTTACAATCTAAAGGGTGAGACAACATGTAAGCAAATATATAATAATCAAGCTATATACAGGATATATGGGAAATAAGTGAAAGGGAAAGGACTGGAATGAGAGGGATTAAGAAAGGCTTGCTATAGAAGGTGGGATTTTAATTGGGTCTTAAAGAAAGTCAGGGAGGTCAGCAGTCAGCGTAGAAGAGGGAGAGCATTCCAGGCAAGGAGGACAGCCAGAGAAAACATCTAGAGCCAAGAGAAAGAGCGTCTTATTTGTGGAATAACTGGGAGCCCAGTGTCACTGGTTTGAAGGGTGTGTGTTGGGGAGTAAGGTATAAGAAGACTGGAAAAGTAGGAAGGGGTCAGGTCATGAAGGGCTAAATAGCCTTTTGTATTTGCTCCAATGTGTTATGATTGTTCTACTATAGATGGATAGACTTTAGATCTGGAAGGGACCTTAGAGATCCCACTTATCCAACCTCTTTATTTTACAGACAAGAGAACTGAGGTCCAGAGAAATCAAGAGATTTGCAATTTTTAGGAATCACCTTGGGGAAATAAGGGCTGAGTGGAGGCTGAATAGATCTTTATCTTCAATATTTTCTTCAATACTATCCAATCATCATTCAAAAAATGACAGTCCAAAATCTCATACTTTGCCAATTTTGAGGCGAGAAGAAAAGATAAAGTTCTTGGGGTGAGGGGAGAAGGCATTTCTTCCTAAATTTCTCTTTGTTTTTTCTCCTGGACCTTCATTTTGCTACAGAGGTTAAATAATCCTCCCAATCTCTATGGACTGCTAGTATCCTGAGTATCAGGGAAAAGTGAGGGGAAATAAGGAACAAGACCCGCCACTGTGAGGCACATCTAATGGAAGCAATTCCTCTGATGGGCTTCCCAAATCTGAAGTGTGACTTGGAAGCAAAGCACTCTGGCTCCCAAATGTCCCATGTTTGGAAGATGCTGTTCATGGGATTCTAGCCTAAAAGTAGTGTGTGTATCTGTGGCCTAGCAGCATAAAGTCCACTAACCCTTTGTCCGTTCTGGCTACTTTTCTCAGGCTTACATCCAAATCCTGATGGCATCTGTGCAGAGAGGGGAGAATCAGAGGTCTTCCTATTAATTTATGCAGCCAGCAGCCTGTTTGATAAGCTGGCCAGTATTTGTTGGGAAGGAACCTATTAGCAATATTTAGGCTTATTTTATATGGGGAGTGGTGGATAGAGTGCTGGATTTAAAGTCAGGAAGATTTGAATTCAAATTCTGCCACAAAGATTTCCTAGCTGTGTGGCCCTGGATAAGTTATTTAATCACTCTCAGTCTCAGTTGTCTCAGTTATCTGAAAAATGGGGATAAAAATAGCACCCACCTCCCTGGGTTGTTGTGAGGATCAAATGAAATAATAATTGTAGAGTTCAGCACAGTGCCTGGCACATAGTATGTGCTATATTAATGCTAATTATCATTATTATTGCTACTGTGCAAATGTTAAAGTTCTGTATAAGTCCTGGCTATCATTCTGGTCCAAACAAGTGGCCTTTGTCAAAAGGCAGCCTGCCAACGTAATAGAGATGCAGTCATAGGCACAGAGGCCTGTTGTGAAGATCTGACTGAGTATTGATTACTGTGTATAAAATAATGCAGGGGTGTCTAACACTCTGAACTGCTCTGGAGACTAGGAAGGGCATTGCTTCATGTGGAGGTGGGGGAATGGAGCACATTTAGTGTCTAGCTGGGCACTCTGATTATAGTCATCGCTTAACAAATATTAATAACAATTTTGTTGTTGTTGTTCAGTCATTTCAGTAATGTCTGACTCCTCATGACCTCATTGGGGGTTTTCTTGGCAAAGAAACTGGAGTGGTTTGCCATTCATTTCCTTCTCCAACTCATTTTATAGATGAGGAAACTAAGGCAAACAGGATTAAGTGACTTGCCCAGGATCACACAGTTAGTAAGTATCTGAGGCAAGATTTGAACTCAGGTCCTTCTGACTCCAGGCCTGATGCTCTATCCACTGTGCCACCTAGGTTCCCTGTTAGTAATAACAGCTGACATTTATGTAAACCTTAAAACTTTCAAGGTATTTTCCTCACAACAACCCAGTTAATATAATCTTTGTTTTGTCAGTCAACCATTATTTTTTAAGTGCTCAGCATATGCCAAATATGGTATAAAAAGTCCCTGTTTTGATTTATTTATTTTTGCTAGAGAGAGTTCTCAGTGAGGAACTTCCTCTACCAGTGTAGGCCCATGACAGCCCCATGGGGTAGGTGCCATTATGATCCCCATTTTTAGAGATGAGGCAACTGAGACAAAGGTTAAATGACTTGATAAGGGTCATCTGGCTTAAGTATCTGAAGCAGCATTTGAATTTGGTTCTTCCTAACTCTAAGGGCGACACTCCATTCACTGTTTTACCTAAATAAAAAGTGGGGTTATCAGCCCCTCTTTTTAGACCTTGATACTTCAAAGACCTATGATTTTTCTGGCATCAGAATTCCTTCCATAAACACAGACTGAAACCCCTCTGTGACTTGGTCAATGGTCTTCAAGAGCTGCTATGGCCAAAAGATTCATCCCCTTTTGGTCTCCCTGGTGAGGCATCTCTCCACACTCAGCTAAGCTGGTCTTCGTATGACAAGCATACAGTCTAACAGTTCATCACCAGGACCTACTTGAAGTCTATCCAGTTTGAATGGACCTGCCAGAGTTTGGCTGAAGTTGACCTTGGAAATGACTTAGCCAAGCCCCTTCATCAGATATATGAGCAATCAAAAGTTTAAAGAAAAAGTATCATAAAGTTAGCATAGCTAAATGCTAATTATAAATGCTAATTATTATTATTAATATGGTTATATAAAGTTAGCAGTGGCAAAAGAGCTAGACTCTTTTAGCCAGTATTCCTGATTGCTGTTCCAAGGTTCTTTTCATTCTATCATACTGCCTTGAAATCACCAATAAAAAGAGAAATGCAAATTAAAACTTACTTAAGATAAATTCAATAGAAGAGATACGTAGGAAATAGCAATTAAGCTTTGAGAGCAGAGGTCAGTCCATCAACAGGCATTTATTAAGTTTATATTAATAGGTGGCCGACACGGTGCTAGGCACTGGCGATACAAAGACAAAAATGGGAGTTTCTACTATGAAGGACCTTACGTTCTTTTGGTGGAGGCAGCATGGACATATATAAGTACACTGTATATAGAATAAATACAAAATTAATATACATGTAGTTTAGGGAGAGAGGGCTCTAGCTGTTTGTTGGCCCAGGGAAAGATCAAACCAAAGGGAAGCACCTGAAACAAGCAGAGATTTCTAACCATCCCCAAATGTTGTTGTTATTATTATTATTATTATTATTGAATTATATTATTTTCTATGTTAATATATTACATCGTATATCAATGTGTTGATTTACTATATTATTAAAAATAATGACATGCTACTATTAACTTACAACAGAATGCATAACAAAAATAATATCTATGATATAATTATGGTATCATTTTCTATTTGTTTTTTGTATTTATATTAATATTAATATATTATGTATTTATATATAACATGTTATTTATCAATAATTTCATATGCATTATATCTAATATCCCTTTCAGCTCTAAATCCCACAACCTTCTTTGGTCCTCACAACTCTATCAGGAAAGTGGGGCAGGTAAACAACAGATTACACAAACCTCCCTTGTTTCAGTGGAGAAGTGGGTGACCACATGAGCAGAATGCTGCGTACACCCTCAGATGCGGTAACTTTGTTGGTTGATTCTGCTTAACTCTATTTCTTTGTTACTAGGAAGGGGTAGAGTCGGAGTAGAGTGAGACAGTGGGGAAGAAAAGAAACTTTAAAGAAAAGCGAAGTAGAGTAGGTAAGAATGCTGCGAGTTGCCCATGATCCCACAGCTAAATACTTAACAGCTGAGCTAGGATAAGACTACCTGATTTGTGTATGTCTGAGGATGAAGGGATACAGTACACCTCCCTTAAACCAAGTCAAGCACAGAAAGGCAACCTGATCCTGAGACTGCACAGGCATATCATTTTAAAATATACATTGACTGCCAGAGGGTTCAGATAACTGAGATTTAAGACTGGTTTTGGACAGTTCATTCCTAGTGAACCACAAGGAATAATTAGAATGAAAACCCATTCTAGCTTCAAAAAGACTACAGCTTTTCTTGGCCCAAGGGATTTTGGAGAGAGCTGTGGGCTCTGGTCCCCTACACCTCCTTGGTTCTAATTACTTCAGTTCTAGTATTATAGGCTGGTGAACTGATTCTCTTTTTGCCTCCAGAGAATCAAAGCATGTTTGGGTTAAAGGGGACCTTAATTAAGCCCCCTCATCAAACACATAATCAGTTCGGTCACTGAGAGGTAAAGTATCATACATTAAGTTAGCAGCAGAATTGCTCCTGATTTCTACCCCGGTGTTCTTTCCATTATACAGCAACAATTTGAAATCACTAATAATAAGAGAAATAAAAATGAAAACTCCTCTGAAGCCTCACCTTATTTTCCATCAGCTGCTCTGTTTGGTTTCAACTCCAGGAACATCCTGCCTCCTCCAGGATAAGCTCATAACTTGAAATCTCATCGTCATGGAGACTGATTCAACTTTGATACTCAACATCTCCCCAGCCCCCTCAGCAGCCTCTCCCCTCTGATTAAACGGCTGGAGGGCAGAGCAGCATCCTCCTCCCAAAGCCTTCCTTTATAGAGGCTTCTGGATGTTCCAACTAACTCCTCATTTTCCATCATCTACTCTGCTTGGTTTCTACTTCTACCCTCTGGCATTTGCCCTTGCCTTTTCAGCTTCCTTTTAAGCATTGTCTTCTCTATTAGATTGTAAGTTCCTTGAGGGCAGGGACAGTCTTTTTCTTATTTGTATCCTCAGAGTTTAGTACAGTAGCTCCGAACATAGTGGGCACTTAATAAATGTCTGCTGACTACTGACCTCATACCTAGGAAATTGGCAAAGATGACAAAAAGTTGGAGATAGTCAATGTTGGAGGGGCTATGAGAAGATAGGCATATTAAAATACAATTGTTAGAATTGTCCAATTTGATATTGGTAGAGTATAAACAAGAGTAAGATGTAAGAATTCTGGAAAGTCTTGAAAGGGTCAGGTAGAAATTAGTCCAACTGTCCTGGAAAGCAATTTAGAGTTATATGATAAAAAGACTCTAATCTATTATTATTCTTAAACACAGGGATCCCATTACTAGGTATATATCCCCACAGTGATCAAAAATAGAAAGAAGAGCCTCATATATACCAATATATTTAAAGCTTCACTTTTTTGCAATAACCAAAAAATGGAAACAAAGTAGGTGCTAAATATTGGAGCATCATTGAACAAATTGTGCTATGAGAATTTAATGATGTATTAATATACTATAAGAAAAGAAAAGAAAAGAAATTCAGAGACACATAGGAAGACTCCTGTGAGCTGGAGGAAGTGAGTAGAACCAATTGAACAATATGCACGTCTAACAACTAAACAAAATAACCAAAATAACACAACACTCAAAGGAAGTTGAATGCTGAGTAATAGAATGACCAGTCTTGGCCGCGAGATCATATTTTGATAGAGAGATGGGGGGACATAGGGACAGAATCCAGAATGGAATGCTTGGGAGGTTAGACACAGTCTCTTCGTTAGTTTTGCTTAACTTTTTCTTTGTTCCCAGAGGCTCCTGGTGGCTAGGGAAAAGGAGATAGGACACATCTGGGAACTAATGTAGAAAGGAAAGAGGACTGGGGAAATCAGAAGGGTGACCACAAGAATTAGAAGCCAAAACACAGAGAGGACTGTGAAACTTTGACGTTCCTTGTCTTCTTGCTTACAGTGATCTCAGATCTTTTGCTGAGAGAGTCCTTACCATAAAATACAAATGGGTCTGTTCTATTTGGTTTGAACCTCCTGTAGAATTATGCCTACATGAAGCTGGCCATCTCATATTGTCCAAGCTATATAAATTCTAGAACTGTGGACACTCGGGGCTTGTAGCATGAAGAACAGAGCTAGCAGTTATATGTATACATATATATATATATATATATATATACACACACACACACACACACACATATATATAATGTGTATGTGTGTGTATATATATATGATAGATATATATATAAAATTTGATCCTTACTATAACTCTGGGAAAGAGCTATTATTATCCCTATTTTACAGTTGGGGAAACTGAGGCACAGAGAGCTGGGGGGATTTGTGCAGGGTTACACATCTACTAAGTATCTGAGGCAGGATTTGAACTCAGGTTTTCCTGACTCTATCAACAAAGCTACCTAACTGCTTATATGTGGAACCTTCTAAACCATTTCTGGGGATCCTTTAAAGCATTTGGGCATCCCTCTCAAGACAGAATCACAAGAACTGATACTGAATTATGCATAGGAATAAGATCATTGCAAGTTCAAGGAGCATAATAATCCTTCCGCTTTAGGAATAAGAGCTTAGAAATGCAGTTTCAGGACTTGAGATTTAGGGGACTAGAAATTTTATTACTAGCCTGTTTGTTAATGATAAGTACTTTGTTATGAGGGAAAACTAGCTAGAGTATAGCGCCCAGGCCTAGAGTCAGGAACACTCATCTCCCTGAGTTCAAATCTGGCCTCAGACACTTACTAGTCGTATGACACTGGGCAAGTCACTTAACACTCTTTGCCTCAGTTTCCTCATCTGTCAAATGAGCTGGAGAAGGAAATGGCAAACCACTCCAGTATCTTTGCCAAGAAAACACTACTGAAATGACTGCACAACAACAATAAAACTCTGCCATGGCCTGATTGACTGACTGATTACCTGATTTCCATGTTCAGCAGTCTGTAGCTCTTGGGCAGCCCTATAATGGTCTCCAGGGTTAATGAAAAGGAATGCTTAGAACTGGAGCTGTAATTAGACTCAGTAGACTGAGTTCTTCATTGGAGCGAGTGGTGTCACCAGCTCGGGTAAACTTAACCTTGCATAAAGTCTAGCTCTAAGGTTGCAGAAGGTCTACCCACATCCAGAAGGGTCATCTGCATTTGGTGTAAAACTCCAACCTTTTAAAAGTGAACAGCTGACAAAAGACAGCAAATATGTGAAGAATTATTTTCTTCATGGGGAAAAGGTTTAGTATTATGGAATATGGAATTTGAGGAAGAGGAATTGGATTTGTTTTAGTCTTAATGACGGGTTTGTTAAACTGCAATCACCCTCTCCAAAAGGACCACTAGGGAGCCCCAAGGTCAGGCTCTCATTAAGAACATCTCTTTCCCTTCCACTGATCCTGAGTGTGACTATCATCCTGTGATAAAGAAAACAGGGAGGGAGTCAGAAAGTCTTGTAGATAAAGTATATCTGCCTCTGAGAGAGTCAGAGACAGAGACAGACAGAGACAGAGAGACAGAGAAGGGGAGAGAGAAAGAGAGACAGAGAGACAAAGACAAACAGAGGAGAGACAGAGAGACAAACAAAGAGGGAGAGAGAGAGACAGAGACAGAGACAGAGACAGAGAGAGAAAGAGAGTTGGCAGAGAAAGGCAGTAAGGAAAAGTAGGGAATAACCAAGACATTTGCTCATTTGACTTCCCCCTTGGAGAAGAGATTTGCCCAATTAAGTAAGAGACTTCCTTCCTCCAATTTCCCCCAGGGAGGTAACAGGGGCTCAGATTCAACACACCCTGAAAGAGCCATATTACATCTGCAAAGAGGAGGGATTTGTAGAGAGACAGATCCTGTAGTTCAGGTTCCTGGTACCGAAGAAGACAGAGCTGGGACTCAAACCCAGGCCTCCTCCTTCTGCAGACTAGTGCTCTCTGCCCAGCCCCCTAGTTCTGCCTTTCCCAGCTGTGCCTCTTCCCCCCCTTAGCTCTTTCATCTCCTTCTTCTCCTCCACCCCTCTCCCCCTTTCTGTTTTTTCCTCTGCCATCCTTCTCCCTTTAACTACCCATAATATGGAACTGAAGTGTATTTAGTAAAGGCAACAAACAATAAAACCCATTTTATGCTCTATCTTCTCAAATTAAATGGTGAGTTAAATGTCTAAAGTGCTTTCTCTATCCTCCCCTGCTCAGTTCAATGAAATTGCTTTTTAAAATTTGTGTATAGCCTTAGAATGATCCCCCCCACCCCCGTGGGTGAGTGGTTTGATATTGTAAAGATAACCTTTATATTTTAAAGATAAAAGATATTATAAAGAATCACTATTCTTCCACTGAGCCAGGTTTGTACCTTTGGAATCATCCTAAATTCTTCCCTCTTCCTCACTGTTGTATCCAATCAATTGGCTCAACATTTCTTGCTTCTCTCCTCCCCTATTCTCACACCATAAGCTCTGTTGCCCTAGAATGATGAAAAGGTGACACTCTGAGACTTTAAAATGGCTGAAATGAATCATAGATTTTAGAACTGGGAAAGGACCTTAGAGATCAGCCAGGTGGAGTCATAACTAGGGTGGGGTGACTGAGGATTTGCCCCAAGGCAACAAAATTTAGAGGTTGCTGGCAAAACTGACATTCTTCACACACACAGAAACTACCGAGTTTAGCGCCCATTGAGCAAGAAATCAGCACAAAACCTATGAAAGGCAGCCTGAAGCAGTAGATAGAAAGCCAGTGTAATAGTCAGTAAGAATGGGAATTAATTTCCACCTCTCCTACATACTGGCTGTGTAGTCCAAGGAAAGTCAGTGAACCTCTCAATGCCCCAAGACAACTCTCTAAGACTAAGAGGTCCAGCAGATACCTACCTGCATTAGTAGAGGCAGATACCTCACCAGGAAGTCATCTTCCTCATCCCCCTCCCAATGGATCCTACAATCTATGCTTGGGACTCTGATAGGTAAACTTTTATCTTATCTTGTTCTACTTTACCTCTTGGTCATTTCCCAACCATCCTGCCTATACTTGGGTCATCCTCTTCTCACTGGGTCCCCTTTGAGATCCCTTGTATTGTCTTCTCTTCCCATCAGAATGTAAGCTCTCTGAAGGAAGGCTCTGTCTTTTTTTTTTCCCCAAGGCAACTGGGGTTAAGTGACTTGCCCAGGGTCACACAGCTAGTAAGTGTCAAGTGTCTGAGGCTGGGTTTGAACTCAGGTCCTCCTGGCTCCAGGTCCAGTGCTCTATCCATTGAGCCACCTAATTGCCCCAGGCAGGCTCTGTTTTGCTAGTTTGCATCCCCAGTACATAGTGAGAACTTAATAAATACTTTTTCACTCATGCAGGCTCTCCATACCAATGAAATCACAGTGAGCAAGAATAATGAGTTAAAATAAGCAGCTTCTGAATGGTGTACTCCTTCCCCTGGGCAGATACGGTCTGGTTGAGTTCATTTCCACTCTCCCCAGCAATGTCCTTGCAGCATCCCATTGGCTATCTTCTATCCAAATGAATTAGTCTTAAAAAAATGAATTGAGGTCATACCTCAATGACCTCAATTTGTTCCAGTAGCAAAATTTCTAGTTATAGCTTCTTCATTTTACAAATGAGGAAACTGAGACTCAGAGAGTTGAAATAACTTTTCCAAGGTCGTACAGGAAGTAAGTAGCAGAATCAGGACTTGAACCCACATCCTCTGACTCTAACCCTGTGCTCTTTCTGATATAACACGTGTTGTTGTTCTTCAGTCCTTTCCGACTCTTCATGACCCCCTTTGGGGTTTTCTTGGCAAAGATATTGGACCAGTTTGCTACTTCCTTCTCTAGTTCGTTTTACAGATGAGGAAACTAAGGCCATCAGGGTTAAGTGACTTACCTAGGGCCACACTGCTAATAAGAGTCTGAAGTCAGATTTGAACTCAGGAAGAAGGGTCTTCCTGATTCCAGTTCTTGCACTCTATCCACTGGGACCCTCAGTGGCCCCACATACAGCATATGGGCTCTGGACACTGTCCTTGACCCTTGTATTCTTTGTTCCATTGTCTTGTCATCACTAGCCTTTCTTCTAGACTTCAACAATATCTCACCACCCACCTTCTTTCCTCTGGGGATAAGATGGTCTTTCTCCTTGCCAATACCAACCTATTCCCATCTCCTCTAAATTTCAGCTCTGTTTGTCTTCTCTTTCTCCCTAATTTTCAAGCTTTTATTATCTATGGGCTTCTTCCCTTCCACTTACAAACATGTCCAGCTCTCCCTGATCCACTGACTTGCCCAGGGCTACACAGCCAGTATATAGGACAGGTGAAAATTGATTCCAGGTCTTACTAACCTTAACACTGGCTCTTTATTCACTACTTCAGGCTGCCTCTCACAGGGTTTGTACTGGATTCTTGCTCACTAGGCGCTAAGCTCAGTTGTTTCTATGCTGCTGAAGAATATCAGTTTTGCCAGCAACTTCTGCGCTGGAGCCAACTCATACGGGCTCCAAAGCTGATTGTTAAATTTTCAATGCAAGCATTTACACTTTGGAAATCGGCACACCTAGCAATCAGGGTTTGATTTGTAGTTTTGTTAACTATCTAGATTTAAGAAAGTGATGGAGAAAATGTTAATGATGCAGATTAAACTTAAAAGTTTGTCCAACATTTTTGAAGAGCCTATTGTTAAACATTTAGAAGCACATTCCTGGCCCCATTCTTTAAAGAGAGAGAGAGAGAGTAGTGCAAAGGAAAGAAGCTAGATGTGGAGTCAGTGGACTTCAATTCAAATCACAGCCTTGCCATATAGTAAGCTTGGGTAAGCTATTTAGCCTCAGTTTACTCATCTGTAAAATAAGAGGGTTGTACTCTGAGATCCCTTCCAGCTCTAAATCTATGCTCCTATAAACTTTCACTTGACCCATCCACTCAACATATCTCCTTAAATCTCTCTTTCCTAGTAGAATTTAAGTTACTTGAGGGAAAGGACTGTCTCATGTCTATATTTCTACCCTCAGTACTTAGCACAGGGCCTGGCTTTCAGAATGCCTGCTAAGAAGTTGGTTCCCTTGCAAATAGGCCTTAAAATCATTCATTTCCTTTTTATCAGATTTCATTCTCAGCAAGTAATCTTCTAGTCTTTCATATGGTTTTCTGAGTAAACTTTCTCACCATGAGGGGAGGGAAGAAGGAAGGGAGGAAGGGAATAAAGTCAGTCAGTCAGTCAATCAACTAGCACTTATTATTTGCCTATGATATGCCCCGAACTGTGTTAAACATTGGAAGAAGAAAGGGTGACTTGTAAGGAGTGCTATGAGGGAGTTACGCTGAATTTTGATTCTTAGGTCAGTTCTCACTGAAAATAAATTTATCATTCTTGATTTTTAAATCAACCATCTATGGGAAACCCTTTGTTTTTAGGCGAGTTGATAAAATTGAGCTTCAAGAAGATTGAGTCTAAGAATTTATCCTAGAGCAGATGTAACCACAAACCCCTCCAGGGCATCTAATAACTGATGACACTCACCAAGGTTGACATGTCCTTCTGCCAGGCTGTACTCATTAAGGCTGGCAGTTTTACTAGAAGCTGCTACTTCAGCTTGCTACCAAGGATCATAGATTTAAATCTGGAAGTCACCTTAATACAACCCCCTCATTTTAGAGATGAGGAAACAAGACCCAGAGAGTGACTTGCCTAGGGTCATTTAGTGGCAGAGCCACTATGTGAGCCTAGGTCCTCAAACTCCCTTTCCAACCCTGTTTTCATGACATCATGCTTCTCTTTTTGATGATTAATCACTAGGACACTGATGTATATATCATATCTGATTCCAAATTTAAGGCTCATTCTACTGCACCATACTGCTTTCTGTCATGTAATTTTCAGATTTGTATACATATACACAGAGACATAGTGATATAGGCAGACACACACACACACACTCTAAAGAGTTCCAAGAGTGTATGGTCTGCTGGACAGTAGAAAGTGTGGATGAATAGATGGATCAGAGGTAAGCTAGGTGTGACTGAGTAAGTTAGTGTAATGAATTACAGAAAATGAGGTGTGCAATCAGCAAAAATTCACAGAGGCCTTGTGAAAAAGGTGGAAAGCATATGAAACATTATCATTTCCCTTCACCCCTCCCAAAAATTTTTTTCCCAAAAACTTTCTGTGAGTTATAGTTTTTATTAGCTGATTAATTCATTAGTTATTTATTAAATATCCACTACATGCAAAACATGGCAGCTAGGTGGCACAGTGGGTAGACTGCCAGACTTGGGAGTCAGGAGGACCTGAGTTTAAATCCAGCCTCAGACACTTAATAGTTGTGTGACCCTGAGCAAGTCACTTCACCCTGTTTGCTTCAGTTTCCTCATCTGTGATACGAGCTAGAGAAGAAAGTGGCAAACCACTCCCATATCTTTGCCAAGAAAACCCCAAATGGGATCATGAATAGTTGAACATGACTGAAATGACTGAACAACAATAACAATGTACAAAACACTAGGCTAAAGTATTAGAAAGTAATTTGTGTATCATTACGGTAGTTTTAAATTATGATGACCAAACTTAGTTATCACCTTTCCCAGACCTGGAACACATCTGATTTTGAAGGCATACCTCTCCCTTGCTCCTTCACAACTGGCTAAAAGCTTTTCCCCCCCTAGGATTTTGCCATGGTCAAGAATTCCCTATGTGGGAATTCCCTCCACCACAGCACGACTTGTCTATGACTTGGTAGCTAAATGCTAAGGCAGAATTGGACCAAATTCAGTTAGTCAGTCAGTGAACAAGGACATGAGTTCAAATCATGGCTCAGCCACTTAGTACTTGTATGACCTTAGGAAAATCACCTAACCCCTTTAGGATTCAATTTCTTCAACTGTAAAATGAAAAGGTTGGACCAGATAACCTGGAAGTTCTCTTCCATCTTCAACCAGTGATCCTAGAGAGTTGCCTGACCCGTGTTAAGCTTAAGTGAGATGCCCAGGGACACGTAGCTAGTAAGTACTCTAACTGCTATACAGCCCTGCTTTAACACTAGGTTCTAAGAAAGCAGCACGGTGCAGAAGAATGAACCCTAAATGTGGAGCCAGAGGCTGTGGATTTGAGGCCTTACTCTGCTATTTGCTGCCTGTGTGATCTTGGGGAAAGACTTCAACCTTTCATTCCCTTATCTTCAAAATGGTAAAACGGTGCCATTTGCAGATACTATCTTTTAAGGTCCCTCATGACCTCAAATCTATGATTCTATGCTATAGCTTTTAAATTAACGTATTTTTACCTTGGTCAGGCAGCCACATCTTTCAAATTGTTCAGAGGCAAACCAAAGACAGTGAGGCAAATAGCCTATTTAAAAAAAACACAGCCTGTATTTCCCAAGAAAATGTCCCAAAACATCACTCCTGTTTTAGTCAACTGAAAAAAATGTTTTTGTGACTTTCCAAAGTTTTAAAAACTCTTAAAGATGGTTATTACTCCTTAACTACACCTATATCTCTGTCTTTCCATATGTACTCATGTATGTATGTATATATATATGTATAAATGTATATGTGTATGTATAGACATACAACTGTAGATATGCATGCATGTATGTTTACAATTGTATGTATGTGTATGTGTTCATGTGTGTATTAGATCCCCTTGTAACTAACAATGAACTGTGTTCTTCTACCATGAGATAGGGATCAGGATAGGGACTGGACCTGTGGTTGCCTTGGTGTGGCAGTGAACTCTGAGGGAGCCACCTCCCTCTACCAGTCAATGCAGATCGGCACTTTAGAGTCTCACAGCACCTTTTTTGTGTTATGGACAATTTTGGTAGTCTAGTGAAACCTACTAACCTCTTCTCAGAAGAATGATTTTAAGCACATAAAATAAAATACGTAAGATAAAAGGAAAAGTATGTTATCACAATATTAAGCATATTTTCTCTCATTCAGACTCACTGTTTCAGAGAATTGCCTAGAACACCAAGTGACTTGGCCAGAGTCACATGGTATCTATCATTGGTGGGACTTGAACTGAGGTTTTCCTCCCTTTAAGAAGGGTTCTCTATTGACTCGACCACTCTGCCTCTCTATCATGGGAGCCAATAACCATAAGATGCATTAAAACAATGTTCGATGCACCAAATCGATGCCACATGGAGACAACTGATCTGTAACACAAATGAAATATGATTTATTATCATTAAGATTATGGATATAAATACACATGTCTTTTTGATTTCAAGTCCATCCTGTTAAAGGAATCCTTAGAGGTGATTTGCGCCAATGTCAATCAGTACCAGACACCTAAGAAATTGACTGATGGATCAAAGGGCACTAAGAGATAAGCACAGGCACATAAAATTAGCCCTATTGTCACTAACCCCTTCCTCCCTCTCTTATCTACTTTCACACACAATACATTAAGAGCCTCCCTCATTTCTACCACCCTCGGTTTCTAAGTCTTAGCTTCCTTCTCATAATATTTCTTCTTTTTACCTCTTTTTTCTCCAAGAATTTTAAGAATGACTTAAGTAAGACTTGGGGCATCTAGGTGGTACAGTAGATAGAGCAGGGTCTGGAATCAGGAAGACCTAAATTCAAATCCAGCCTCAGCCCAATACTTACTGGTTGTAAGACCCTTGGCAAATCACTTAACCCTGTTTGCCTCAGTTTCCTCATGGGTAAATGAGCTGGAAGAGGAAATGTCAAACCACTCCAGTATCTTTGTCAAGAAAACCCCAACTGGGGTCGAGTCAGATAGGACTCAACAGCAACAGCAACAAAATACGTAAGACTTAACAGTTCTTCATGCTTTTCCATCTTCATTAGGAAACTGCCATGCTGGGAGAACTTTACTTGACAGTTCAGACTTTCTGAATAGTGTAATAATTACAGCAGGACAAGCAGCCTGGGCAATGTAACATAGCTCTATATTCCCCAAAAGGAGCACAGAGAGGGTGGGCGGAGCAACAGAGCAGACACAGACTTCCTGCCTTAAATCTATGATCCTAAGAAGTTGCCAGAACATACAGGGACCCACACTAATAATTTTTTAGCTTGGCAAGAAACTAATTTCAACACATCTGCTTCTTGCCAGCAGCTGCTTCTATTTTCTAGGTCCCAGGAGTCACCGAGTTCTGTCAAAGGACTGAGGATTCGATTCTCCCTCAGTTACAGACAGTGGGAATAGAAGTGATCAAAGTCATAGGTGAGCTCGAACCACTAGCTAGGTTTAGGCCAAGGACTACAAATCACTAATTATGCCTTGCATTATTCATTCTGATTTTCTGGCTCAATCAATACGATGACAGGGAAGAGGATAAGAATGAGTTTGAAGACTTTTCTATCTTAAGGAAATCATTTATGCTTATGATTTGCCTGGGCAGAGTCGAGAAGTGATTTGAAGAAGGGTGGGGCAGAGCTGCAACATGAAGGGGAAAGAAATACCCACCAGGGACCTACTTTTGTAATGCACATTCCATTTTCTTTCCCTCATGTAACTGGGTTCCTGCTTTTTTAATTCCTTCCACATTTCCTGCAGTAATTGTCAAATATTTGGCTTCTGACTTCACTTGTTCTTGGAGGCCAGAGCCCCCTGGGAATTTAGTATTGTTTATTTTCTGAAAATAGGCCTTAGAGTTCATGGGAGATGAGTGATGGGGTTCCCGGGGTGCAGGGTCTGTCTATTCCTAATGACAGGAAAGGGGCCTCAAAGTTCAAAAGGAAACATTTGCCAGGAAAGCTCTGAAATACTTTCACTGATAATCCTAGAGCCCCCAAAGCAAGTACCAGATACATCACTAATATTCGTGCAGTCAGGGTTTAAGGGATCATTTTCATTCTGGTACTTATTAGGGTATAAGTCTGCCCCTGTTAGCGTCTCAGACTTGAATACTAAGCTAGAGAGAGGGGCAGGAAGAGAAACAATCTCAGGGAAATCGTCTAACACTTCAGAAAGAGAACTTTTTTCACCCCAGGAGAAAGAAGAGAGACATTTTCTTCCATTTCAGCCTAGCGTTTTCTTTGTGGGCAGATAGTATTGGCGGGCGGTTGGGGGTGGGGGAGTGGAGAAGGAAGGCTTCCCCATTGAGAAGGCAGCTCAAGACGTCCTTTAGAACTCCGCAGCATGTGGGACACCTCCTCTGGTCTCGGTTGGATTCTGGCGGCTCTCTCCCTCTCCCAGACCCCACTCCCTCCATGTTAATGCTGTGTGTGTGCGCGCGCGAGTGCCTGTCTTCCTCTACCCAGCCGACTTTTGCCAATTTAGGGTTTATACTTAACTTTCGCAGGCGGAGGAGGGTCACACGCAGCCCAGAGGCCACTCGCTCAATCCTCCTCCTAGCACCCCCCTCCCCACTTTAGTTCTCCCAAGTCTGCTGCAGCTTTAGGGTTAGCCCGGGGCGGTGCAGCCAGCCGCAGGAATGACCCAGTTGCTGCGGCTCGAGTGGCCCGGCCGGACTGGGTGGCAGCTCACATACCTCAGCGTGGACCCAGGCGATGGCCAGCAGGGCGAGCACGGGCAGGCTTTTCCAGATCTGTGAAAGAGAGGGCGTCATGGGGAGACTGGTGTGTGGTGGGGTTGGGGTAGAGAAAGAGAGAAAGAAATGCAGCTTCCCCCCCCCCCACCCCTAGACCCCACCCTGCAAACTTCCTCCCGCTGCCCCTTTCCTGTCCTTTCTACTCTCCAGGAACTCCCTTGAGCCCAGCCACCCCAGGACCCCGGGCCGGCCGGCCGTGAGGTCGGCGCCCCTCCAGCTCCCTCACCATCCTGGGTCTCCTTGGGTCCCGGGCGGACGGCGCAGAGCAGAGAGCCAGGAGACAAGCCCACTCGGGCCAGGCAGAGGGAAGTGAAGGTGGGATCTTTGCTTTTTCTTCTGCCTCTAGAGGAAATCTGATCGGGGCTCCAGGGGAGGAGAAACTCTGTTCCACCCTCCGCCTCCCCATTAAGACCCCTCCCTTCCTGACTGCCACCCCGCGGAGCTCCTCCCTATCCTCCTCCCCCCATCAGCATCAGCTGCCCCCTCAGCTCTCTGTTCCCTCTCCCTCTTTGCCTCCTCCTCTTCCCCCGCTCAGCCTCAGTGATTCTGTCGCTTAGCCCTTCGTTCTCCTGTCTCTCTCCTTCCCTCCCCTTCCCCACCTTCCTTCCCCTCCTTCTGCTTTGTTGCTATTAGCAGCACCCCCACCCACCCACGCAGGAGTCTCTTTTGGGGTTCGGGAGCTTCAGGGATGGGGATGAGTTGGGTAAGGGGACCCGAAACTGAGAAGCCCTCCTCCCTCTACATCCTCCCGCCACTCCCGAGTCTCCTGCTGCAACCTCGCTCCCCCATCCCGGGGCGCCTGCAGAGGCAACCAGGTGGGCGGTACCCGAGGGTACTGGAAACCCCGGCAGCTGGGAGGAGACAGGAGAGAGTAGCCTTTGGAAGGGGAGGAGTGGCGCCTCTCGATTTAAGAGAACGATTGAGGGAGGGGGAGAAGAGGTTTCTCTGCAGTTCGTGGCAAAGTGGGGAGAGGGGCCTCTGCAATGGGGCTTGGAAGGTGCCCCTAAAAATGGACTGTGAGGAGGGAGAGGGGGAGGGAGGGGAATGGAAGGGCCAGAGGAGAGCTCTGTAGCTGCTTTAGAGGTTGAATGAAGACCCGGTTTTCCCTTCCTTAATCTTGGATGTCCTGGGGAAAAGGCGAAAATCTTTCCTACTGTACTTACTATATACCATCGTGAAAGAGCTCTAACATTTAACCTCATCACCATCGAAACTCCTCTTCTTAACCTTTCCCTCCAGTTTCAGAAAGCGCTGTGTCCCTCCCTTCCACTCTGTAAGCCAACCATCTGCCTGTGCCCTTAAGCCTATGCCCTCCCAGTCCTTGAGGGACTTTGTTTCCCTAATTATGCCAACCCCTCCAGCATCTTCCATAACTCCCTCTCCCCCAGCTCCTTTCCCTCTGCCTTGCACGGTATCCTCCTTTATTTAAACAACGGCAGCAGCAGCAACAGAACCCTTTCTTAGCCGTGCTCTCGCGTCTAGTCCAGTGTACCTAATTTTTCCTGTCAAAACCTCTCAGTTTCCTGTTTCTTCTCTCTCCTAAACATCCTGCAATCTGCTTCCATTGTGTTCCTGAAACCGCTCTCTTAAAGGTAGTGATGATCTCACTGTCTAATCCTCATTCTCCTTCACCTCTTAGTTGCACTTTACTGTCAGTCAATCAACAGACATTTATTCCATGCTAAAGCCTGTGATGGAGGAAAATAAAATAAAAAACAAACAACAACCAGAATAAAGCAAAGTCCTTGCCCTTCTTAAGTTTACAATATAGAGAAAGAGATATGTGTATACAATACAAGGTCATGTATAAGTGTCATCTGAGTATTATGATAATAAATACTCTGCATAGTTACTCAATAAAAATGTTTGTTGAATGAAAAAAATGAGAGTTCAAAGGAGGGTGATTTTAGTTGAGATGATAAGGAAAGGTTTCACAATGGATTTGCCACTGTTGACTACTCCATTATTATTTTTTTTTGGATGAGGCAATTGGGGTTAAGTGACTTGCCCAGGGTCACACAGCTAGTAACTGTTAAGTGCCTTAGGCCGGATTTGAACTCAGGTACTCCTGACTCCAAGGTCAGTGCTCTATCCACTGTGACACTAGCTGTCCACTACTCCATTCTTTTTGAAAAACTCTATTCCTTTGGTTTCCATGATGCCATATTATCCTAATTTTCCAACTATCACTTCTTGTTTTATTTCTTTAGTGACTCCTCTTTATCCCATTGTCTTTTCACTGTGGTTTTTCCCTAAGGTTCAGTCTTTGACCTTCTGCCTTCTCCGCCTCACTATATTCTCTCCCTTAAAGATGACATCAGTTCATGGGGTCATCGTCTCTATGATAAAGTCTACCAAATGTATAGAGCAAGGAAGACTGGGAAAAGAGTTTAAAAATCTGGACTTCGTCCTAGTTCCACTTCCTTCCTAGCTGTATGACTTTGTACAAGTCACTCGACCTCTAAGAGTTTGAGTTTCTTTATCCGTGTAGTGGAGATAACAATATTCATCATTATCTAACTCATGGAATTGTCTTGGGTCAAATGAAATAAGCATGGAAATTTTAATGTAACTGTTACCTGTCTATAACTTAAAGTTTTAGGGAGGTCCTTGAGTTTTAGAGAGTTTAACGGCTAGTAAGTATCAAAGATCAGATTTGAGCCCAGATCTTTTTGATTTAATGAGAATAATAAGAATAGGTAATGTTTATATAGTGCTTACTATGTGCCAGGCATTGTGCTAAATGTTTTACAATTATTATCTCATTAAATTCTCTCAACAACCCTGGGAGGGAGGTGCTATTGTCATACCCATTTTACAGATGAGGAAACTATAGGGATTAAGTAACTTACTTGTCCAGGTCACTCTGGGTAGCATCTGAACTCAGGTGTTTCTGACTCCAGGCAGGATGCTCTATCTATTATACCACTTAGCTTTTAGGTTTAGCGTTCTATCCATACACCAGGCTTCCAAGGCCAAGGTTACCCTCTGCATCCTGGGCCATCTTGACTTTTGTTCTGCCATTGGATTTTGATGACTCTGGAGGAGAGAATGAGGCTGATGACTTTGTATAACTTTACCTTACTTGAATTCAATTCACAGGAAAGTCAAGCCATCACCCTGGCGATGTAATTGGTCTTCTTCCAGAATGAAGGATGATCAACAAAACACTTTGCAAATGTAAAGTCCAGCGATAGTAAACCACTTCGGGACCAAGTAGAGTGGGGATACTGTACCCGCTTTTCTTAAGGGGTCCTTCTGTTATGGTCCCATTCTCTCAGTCCAGCCAGGTTTATTCCTGGGAGATTCTGGCCTCTACTGAGAGGAGTGCTAGGATCCCTCTTGACAGTCAGTCATCCCCTAGCCTAGTACCCAGGAACAAATTAGTTAAAGCTTAGGGTTAAACTCACATTTAGGAATTCCCCTAAAGGAGGGAGCAGAAAGGTACTCAGTGTACAATATGGACCAGGCATAGGACGAGTTCTTGTTGTTGTTGTTTTTCCTACAAACAAAAGAAATGCTAAAAAACTAAAAGAATCTCACAAGCATTTATAGTAAGACTGAGTCTAAACAAGAGACAGTGTTAACCACTGCTATACCACATTGGGAGATTGGTATTTAAAACCATCTAAATATGAAGCAGCTTGTAAGACTGCTAATTGAATATTTACTATTTCACCTTGGCTCTGCACTGTCTCACTCACAGTCCATGTCTTCTGGGAAGCAGAGCTTCAGCTCCTCCACTTGGTGGTGGTCGATTTTCTGATGTAGATGCTTTCCTTGCCACTTGTCATCTTCAGTCATTGGACCCAGTATCTAAAATCACAAAGTCACCTCTCAACCTGGACACATCCTCCTATAGAAGAATGTGCAGCCCCTTACTCAGGAAAGGAAATATAAAGCAAAAAAGACAGCCAGGGGACCAGGTTTAAACTCCATTTGTTGCACCCAAATTCCACATAGACTCGGCCATGGGGTGGAGGTTAAGAGCGAGTCGCATTACTTGCCAAAAGCAAGAGGAAAGCAGCTGGAAGTTGTTTCTCCTTTTGATTGACACAGCCCACCCTTTCGCCCCTTGCCACCATCATAAAACAGGAAGAATTTGGTTTTCTGTATGGTATCAAAGTGGGCTGGGCCTAGAGTCAGGAAGTCCTGAGTTCAAATCTGGCCTCAGAGACTTATTAGCTGTGTGATCCTGGGCAAGTCACTTAACCCTGTTTGCCTCAGTTTCCTCATCTGTGAAATGAGAATGACAAATCACTCCAGTATCTTTGTCAAGAAAACCTCAAATGGGTCATGAAGAGTCTGAAATGACAAAACAGCAATGAAAATGGTACCAAAACAATGAATCTCATTTCTGAGGTACTGAAGTAGTCAGAAAGCTCATTTCCTCTGATGCACCCACATGCTGAGTGACCAAGTCTCTGAAATCCCCAGAATTTCCATCGGACCTCTAGGTATGTGGTCCTTGGGATGGCACCTATGGGCCAATTCACACTTTACAAAAGCACTAACTAAAACTCCGCAAATGTTCTCTACTGTGGTGCAGAGGTGAGTTTAGGCTGTTAAAATCTATGTCAGCAGAGCCTCTGTCAGGCCTTGCCAAAATGGAACAACTTTGAATGGAACGGCCTTAGCCAGTGCCTCTCTTCATCTGAGGACCAGCCTTGCTAGGCTGAGAGAAGCTTATTCTCAGAAAGCTGACCATCAACAGGTGAATAGATTTTTGCCTGGAGCAACTCATGTTGTTCATGTAAGTCCACTACAGCATGAAAGGATTGCAATCTATGTTGGTGAAAAGAAGTAACTGCGTGTATAAAGTCATGGATATTTTGAAGAGTAAGTACGTAGACAAAAGTTACTATTATGGCCTCTCACACTAGCTCTAGGTCCATGCCTCTAGATGTCTACAGATCATCTCTACATGGATATTTTACTGTCATTTCAACTTTAAATATCCCAAACTGAACTTATCAGTTATCTTATCAGGGGAAAAAGGGAAGATGATAAGTTCGGTTTGGGATATTTTCTCCTATGGTCTTTTCACCCCGGAATATCCCTTCACCAAGTTGGCTGGCCCCCTTCTCACATTGCTGCAGTCTCACCCTAGAACTTCCTTTAGTACCTGGAGCCTCTTCAGACTAAAATATCCAACTAGTCCCATGGTCTTTTCGCCTCTCCACTCTGCTGGCCCCCATCTCCCACTGGTGAGTTCTTCCCAGGGCTTCCATTGGGAGGGGCCCAGACCAGCCAATCTTTTATTCCCCTTCCAGCTTTGCTTCTGACTTTCTGGCCTTGGTCAGCACGCTCTCACTTGGGTACCTCCTCCCTCTCTATTGCAAATAGAATATTTTATATATAACATATATATATAAAACATATATATACATATATTATCCATGATATCATTCTCAAGGGAAAAGCCAGCTAGAGAGAGAAAAGTCCCTACTGCTGCCTAGAGGTACAGGGTTTCACAACAAAGGGCATTGGTAGGTCCAGTAGTATATTACTATTATCTCATGTCTGTCCTTTGTTTTCCTTTCCCACTATCTAAATATAAGTGTTCATTCCCTTATGCCTGGATTACTGCAACAGCCTTCTTTACAGATCCTTCCTTCTCTAATCCTAACTGAACAGCACAGCCCTATAATTTAATCTTCCCTAAACAGTGATTCCTTGCTCCTCAGCCCTCCCTCTCAAAAACCTTTATTGTGTCCCGATTTTCTTTTATTGAAGCAGGTAGGTGGCACAGTGGATAGAGCACTGGGCCTGGAATCAGGAAGACGAGGCTTAGGCATTTACTAGATGTGTGACCCTGGATAAGTCATTAAACTTCTGTTTGCCTCAGTTTCCTCAACTATGAAATGGAGATAATAATAGCACCTATTCCACAGGGTTGTTGTGAGGATCAAATGAGATAATATTTATAAAGCATTCAGCACAGTACTTGGCAGAGTAGGTACTATATAAATGTTAGCTGTTATTATCATCATCACTTTGATCATCATCATCATCTCACATTGAAACTCTCTGTTTTAGGGACACCATTTCTTGCCCCATTCTACTTATCCTACCTAATTTTCTACTACTCCCCAGCATATACCTACATTTTTGTCATGCTAGGCTCCCCATTGCTTAAGTCCTACTGTCAACACACAATTGTGAGAATCTTTCATGTTTTATTATTTCCTTCATGGGTAGGAAATAAATACCTATCTATTACCTGATTCATATTGTACATTGAATACAATGCACTTCCTACTCCACCCTTATGGAGAAACTCTAGCTATGAGCCTAAATTTAAGATTTCAACTAAGTTTTCAAATGTAACATGCTACCTTTTTCTCAGTACCTTCATTTTTATTCCCTGCCCTCCTGCTCAAAATGACTATCCCTTTCCCTTTTCTGTATCTAAATCCTACCAGTTGTTCATAATCCATCTTGATTTTCCTTATCTGAACACTACTACATCTATCTTCTCTACCAGGACAATTTAGCATATATTTTAGAAAAAAGTTGTTTGCCCTTGTTTTTTGTGTTGTGTTAAGTTGTGCTGCCTCAACTGTAGATTGTAAGCTCTTTGAGGGCAGGGACGATGTCTTGGGCTGTGTTTAGTGTTCTCATAGCACCAAATAATATAATGAGCATCTCTTTTTTAAAAAAATTAAGGCTTTATTAGAAATTTAACATTGTTCATCAATACAACCAATTACATTTAATCATGGACAGCCGGGTGGCAGTGGATAGAGTGCCAGGACTGGAGTCGGAAGAACCTGAGTTCAAATTTGACCTCAGGAACTTACTAGCTTAGCTATGTGACCCTGGGCAAGTCACTAAACCCTGTATGCCTCAGTTCCTTGTCTGTAAAATGAGCTGGAGAAGAAAATGGCAAACCACTCCAGGATCTTTATCAAGAAAATCCCAAATGGGGTCACAGAGAGTGGATACAACTGAAATGACTCAACAACAACAAAAACTTAATGATTACTAATTATTGGATGTTAATTAATTTACTAATACTTGAAATTAGTTTTGTTGCATAAAGTATCCATACACTTTGGAAATCATTCCCTCTAAATCACCATTAGAAAGCTTTGTCTATTAATTGTCATTTACTTGCCCTCTTATGTGCTTGTAATTAGTATGTACTGCATTTCCCTCCAATTTTTTTTTACTTTGCATAATTTCACAAAAGTCTTTCCAGCTATCTGTTTTTTCCCTTGATTGCATTTTGGCATTCAGTTTACATTAATGTGAATTGTTTAACCATTCTTCTGTTGTTAGACCCAGGTTATTTTCAGTTTTTTAAAAATGTAATTAACATAATACTGCTATGTAAATTTTTGAATGTAAAATCTGTCTTTTTATTTTGTCAGTCAATAAACATTCGTTAAGCTCCTACTCCGTGCCAAGCTCTGTGCTAAGCATCGAGGATATGCAAAGAAAAGTAAATGACAGTCTCTTCATGCAGGGAGCTCAGTCTAATGAGGGAAACAACATGCAAACAATTACCTACAGACAAGCTATATACAGGATAAATGGAAAATAATCAATAGAGGAAAGGCACTAGAATTAAGAAGGACTCAGAAAGGCTTTCTGCAGAAGGTAGGATTTTAGCTGGGACTTGAAGAAAGCCAACACTTTTTTGAGTACGTGCCCAATAATGGTATTAATGGGTCAAGGGTATGATTATTTTGGTAACTTTTATTTCATGGCCTCTCTCTCTCTGTCTCTCTCTGTCTCTGTCTCTATCTCTCTCCCCCTAGATTTTATAGGGTTTTCTGTTTGTTTGGTTTTGCCAGCTGTGGATATGCCTCTGTTGTTGTTGTGGGAGGTCCCTCCATCTGAAGCAAACTGCAGCTCAACTATAACCTCATCATACAATCCTTGAGAGTTGCCTGAGCACAAGTAGGTTAAGGATCTTGCAAAAGACTTGGCCATGATTACACAGTTAATAAATGTCAGTGGTAGCATTTGAACCCAAGTCTTTCTGACTCCAAGTTCCATATTTTATCCATGATATCATTCTCAGGAGAAGAGCTGGCTTGAGAGAGAAAAGTCCTTACTGCTGCCTAGAGGTATAGGGAGGGTTCCACAACAAAGGGCCTTGGTGGGTCTGGGTATGTTACTATTGGAGCCTTGGTGAACTTTCTTTTTAATTCACTATAAACTTTCTTAGGGCGGGGGTCAGATGAAAAAGTCTCTTGAAACCAGAGACTGATGAGGGTTATGAGTTAGTCAATGCACATTTTAAGTGCTTACTATGAGCCGGGCACTCTGTTTTGTTTGTGTTCAGAATGGAGAAACAGAGTGGGAAAAAAACTGAGGAATCCCATGAATCACTGGAGATTCTTTGTGGTTTTGCATCGATCCCCGCTCCTGTCGGTCATCTACCTACATCTTTCCTGGGCTGTTGGAACCCTGATGACCTCTTGGCCTAGCTTGCGTTTCTGTAGCTTTATGAGAAGAGAGAAGGTGCTGGGGAAGGCACTGAAGACCAGTTTTTACCAGAGCACCTTTTACCAAAGGCATCTGGGAACCGGAAGCAAGTCATATTGCCACTGAACTACACTGCTATTACTTCCTCTACCACCACCATTACGCTTTAAGGACGGCAAAGCACTTACAAATATTATCTCATTTTGTTTTCACAACAACTCTGAGAGTAGGTGCTGTTATTATGCCCATTTTTATAGATGAGGAAAACAGAGGTTAAGTAACTCATCCAGGAGAACACAGCTAGCAAGTATCTGAGGCTGGATTCAAACTTAGACCTTCCTGGTTAGTTTAGTCTAGCGCTATCCACTGTGCCACCCAGCTACCTACCCTTTAATCTAACACATTCAGAGAAATTAAGTTCATCAGATTAATGAAACATGTTTCCCTTTTCTTGGTAGAGAGACAGGGGTCTACAGGTGCAAAATACTGAATATGTTGTCAAATGATGAAATGAGATTTTTTTTGTCAGTTTTGCATCTGTTTCTTTATTACAAGGGATGATTCATTTGGGAAGGGGCAGTATATTGGGAAGTGACAGGAGGCATTAATAAAACTTTTAAGAATAATCAAATCAATGTAAAAAAAAGTCCATAAAACTGTGTCCGTGAAACACTGACAAGCCTACAGGGCATTACCCAGTCCACATGGCACTATCTTCTATCTGTGAAAGGTCTGAAAAGGCTTCTTCCGTTTATTTCTCTCCCAAATCTGGTTATGATTGTAATGCCCCTGCCTTCCTCCTCTCCCAGATCCAATTTCCTGATGCAGCTGGTCCCATGGTTTAAGGGCAGAGAATATTGACCCTGCATTAAATGGGCCCGTGTTGATTCTTTGCACAGTCCTGAGAAAGAAATGCTGTTTCTTCCAGTTCTAAATTCATGACCCTATCAAATTCATATTCCATCTGCCTTCCCTACTGGGGACCCCTGGGCTGTTCTTGAGGGGAGGGGTGACTAGGGAGCTAACGTTGTATCCCTGATTATCAGAACTCCTGGGCCCCAGCACCTGGGGGCTGCAAGCACAGTAGATCTGAGTTCAGTCCCAGCTTTGCCATTTGCTATCTGTGGCATGTTGAACAAATCACTTTATCTCTCTGGGCTGAAGATGGTTCCTCATCTGTAAAAAAGAGGATTATATGATGTACAAGGTCTCTTCTAGCTTTAACAATCTATGATTCTAGGGGCAGCTAGGTGGTGCAGTAGATAGAGCACCAGCGCTAGAGTCAGAAGGACCTGAGTTCAAATCCAGTGTCAGACAGTTGATACTAGCTTTGTGACCCTGGGCAAGCCATTTAACCCCAAGTGCCTTGTAAAAAAGAACAAAAAAAAATCTATGACTCTATTCCACATGGGCAGATATATTGTCTCTGTCACTGAGTATCTGCATGTACTTCTCCCTTGCTGGGCCTGGTTTATTCATCTTTTAAACTTGTGGGCTGGACAAGATGATCCCTATAAGGTCCTTTCCAGCTCTAAACATGTGATTGGATATGATCCTATGAAAGTACTTCGGAGGGGTATCCTCTCCCCTGCTGGAACCAGCAGATCTTCTGCTGGACTTTTATTGTCTTAAGTGAATTATTTAAAACCTCCCAGGAAGCTTTCAATGTTTGTTAGGAGAGGTGGTTGTCTGTTAGTTAAGGAGTAGCCCTTTCAGGGTGAGACCTCAAAGAAGATACCTTGGCCCAAAGCTTGGCATTCATAGTCATAGAGTAGGTTACTTCCTTAAAGGACATAATATATATGTGAATAATTGGGGTCCCAAGATTCCCTTGCCTTCTCTAAGAATTTCCCCTAGGAAGGACATCTCTCCTGGCCCCAAGCACAGAGGAAGATTGAGTGCACAGACATATTGTTGTTGTTTGTTCTTTGTTTTCAGAGAGGACTAGCTATATCACCAGTAATGTCTTGACTAATGTGTGAACTGGATTTAAGTGAAGCAGTTGCACAAAGTCATCAGCCTCACTCTCTCTTCCAGAGTCATTGAAGTCCAGTGGCAGGACAAGAGTCAAGAGGACTGGCAATGGCCAGGCATGCATCTTGGCATCTATTTGTCTTTGATATCTGACCAAGCTCTAAGCACTCCGTAGCGCCTGCTTCAGCCACTATCATGGCTGTTGGAACAAATTGTTCTCATCTACCCATTCTGTTGGGGAAAGGCTCCACATGCTTGGGATAGACATCCCCCTAATTCACCAACAGGTTTGAGACCTGTCAGTTTAACCTCAACCTGATTTAGCCCATCTGCCAAGATGGTTTAGTAGGGTGTGGTCACTGTGCATGCTGTAGCTTCTTGGAGCCCCAAGTGAGAGTTGGGTAAAGGTGGACACAAAGATGGATGAGCAATCCTGAAAAGGACTTACCAAACCCGCACACCGCAGGTGCTAGTCCTCCTTGAACACCCACACCTACCACCATGATTTCCTTTTCCTTTTCTTCTTCTTCCTCTTCCTCTTCCTCCTCCTACAGGCCTGAAATCTGCTGTTGTAGGGTGCTCACCATGGTTATTAATAATGATAGTTATTATAGGATGGTTATATTACATTACATATTATAAGGTGGTTATTAGTTATTAGTTAGGATTTGCTAGGAGTGCAAAAATATTATTTTGACCCAAACAACTTGCTCCCTGGCTAGCTAGAGAAGGTGAGTTCTCCTTGTCTTCAAGACTGTCTCAGTCTTGAAAACATATACAATAGGCTCTTCCTGCTGCCATCACCCATTGGGGTTGGTCGATCTGGTTTCTAGAAATGTAGGATAATGTGGGATGGGAAAGCCTTGCCCTTAGTCAGAGCATGCACAGCTATTCTAGTCCTGGGCCCTCATTAGCCAGTTCTATAATGGATATGTCAGATTAGATTGGGTTGGATTGGACCAATGATTTCATTGGTATAGGGAACTTTCTTTTACCAGTGAAGACTGCAACTGGCAGTTTTAGAGAATTGTCTAGATGGTGACCTTTTAAGGTATTCTTGAGTGCACCTAACTAGATTAAAATGTAATTGGGAAATATCTAACAAAATAAATAAAAATTCAATAAAACATAGATAACATTACATTTTAAGATTAAGTCAATATTCAACAGGCAGAAACTCCTATGTACAGATTAGTGGCTTCTGTTCCTATTTGGGTTTGACACCAATGCCCTAGGCAGCTTTCTAAGAGTTTGGGTTGCAAAGCTGTTTGCCTGTATCAGTAGAGAGAATTCCTCAGTGGGAGCTCCCAGTCCCTCAATGAAATCACAGACCCAATTCCTATCCTATTATTAACATAAGGTCCCATAAATAAGGCATTCTCTCTCCTTCCCTTAGTTATATCTAGGTTTGGAGTACTGTTTGGGTCATCATCTATTCAGATGTTAGTATTTAGCCCCAACCAATGCATCTCCAAGCAAGATAATACCAAATGACACATTAATACAGAGCAGAAAGGGATTTAATTAAAACAGAATAGAAAGGTAAATAATAGGGATTGAATCAGATAATAACCAACAATATTTTTACAGTGCTTATAAAAGTACCTGGCATATAGTAGGCAGTTCATAAATGTTTGTACCCTCCTTCCCTCCTCTCCCCCAGGTACCCATATACAAATGGCAGCCCTTTCCCACAATTTTAGGGGAGTGCAGATCAGCTTTCCATTACACCCTTTTCAGCCCTCAACACAGGAGGAAAATGACATAATCAGGTAAGGATGATGTTGAAACTTAAGAGTTCAATGTTGCTCTGCCTATTTACTTCCCATTTAATCTCAGTGCAGTAGTCTACACCAAGATTTCTTAACCTTTTTTGTGTTATGGACCCCTTGGGCAGTCTGGTGAAGCCTATGGATGCTTTTTCTCAGACTAATGTATTAAAATGCATACAATGAAATATATAGAATTACAAAGGTGGACAATTATATTGAAACACAGTTGTCAAGGTATTTTTCTTGTTTGTTTTTGGGTTTTTTTTTGGCTAGGCAATGGGGTTAAGTGACTTGCCCAAGGTCACACAGCTAGTAAGTGTCAAGTATCTGAGGCCAGATTTGAACTCAGGTCCTCCTGACTCCAAGGCTGGTGCTCTATCCACTGAGCCACCTAGCTAACCCTTGTCAAAATATTTTCAAAACAGGTGTGTGGACCTCAGGTTAAGAACCCCTGATCTAAAGAGTGCCAATGTCTTGGCCTGGTTGACTCCTAGAGCCTCTACTCCATTCTCATAGAAAGTAGAACAGTAAAGATAAGATCCTGGCATTTAGGATTCCTTGGTGAAATCTGAGTCACTTGCTCCCTCTCCTTGTGACAGCTATTTCTCTGTTCTCTTCCATGTCCACTGGCCCCTGGCAATACTCACCCAGCTCTTGCAACCCCAGCTTTTTAAACATCCCATGCTTCAGAGAGCCTTCCCTAGAACAGTTTTCACTAGATGATATCACCATAATGTGGGGTAAGACACTGTCTTCTGGGAGGTGATTTCCCAAGAATTTCTCCTACGAAACAAATTTCTCTTGGTTCCAAGCACAGTGGAAAATGGAGAATTCATGGAAATACACATTTATACATCAACTACCACACCACCTCCTTCTCCTCCTTTTCCTCCTCTTCTTTCTCCTCTTGCTGCAGTTAAGATTATTGATAAAAGCAAGAAAGACTCAATAGAAAAAATTGAAATCCTCCTTTGTTATGGACAGCATCCAAATATTATTACTCTAAAAGATGTGAGTTGATCCTTTTAAGGTAAATTCCTTGATTTATCTTAATAACATTTGCAAATTTCCCCCATATTATTTAGAATAGTGGTATTGCAGCAGCTTAAGTTACTCCCTTTCAAACTGTCCTACTTTTTGTTCTCTATATGTAACATTGTATCTCCTGTCTCCATACCTTTGCATAAACTGTTCTCATGCAATTCAGTTGCAAGTCATGGCATCACCTTCCTGATATCATGGTCCTCTTCAAGAAAAAAGAACAAACAATAATCTGTGAATAGTAACAGCTGCCCCACTGAAGACCAGTTCCAGTTGGGCAATGCAACTGCTTCCTCCTTTCCCTCCTTCTCTCCTCTCCTCCTCCCTCTCCCTCCTCTCTTTCCCATTCTTTGCCTCATTTTTTACCTAGCCTTAATCACTGAACAGTTGTTGCCTCAGACAAACTGAGAGCTGGGAAAGACCTTAGCTTAAAAAGGCCAAGGTCTCTCACTGCACCCAGGGCCATCTCTAGTTGTCCTGATCTATATCTTGCTACTGGACCCAGATGGCTCTAGAGGAGAAAGTGAGTCTAGTGACTTTGCATAACCCTCCCTCACTTAAATACAACACACTGGCAAGTCATGACACTACCCTCCTGATATCAAGGTCCTCTGAGAACCAAAGGACAAACGACAAACTACTATTACTACTACGACTACTGCTGCTACTACTACTACTACTACTACTATAGTATTATTTTGACCAATACAACCAGTCCCCTGGCTAGCCAGACAGGGTAAGTTCTCTTTAGCCTGGGCTTGGGAATTAATTCTGGGAAATGAAGATAGTAAATCAGATCCCAGGTCCGCTGCTTTGGTGCATATTATTCCCATCCCACCAGTGGGTTTGGTGAATTGGGCAGGAATATCATAAAGACTTTATTCAAAAAGGAAGTAATGAAACACTTGACAAGGTAAGCACTCAGCAACTTTGCAAAAAATAAAATTGACCCTGTCTTGCCAGATGAGAAATGATGTATTATCTAATACATCTGCATTAGAGGTTGGTACATAAACTTTAGTTATTTGCTCTGTGTCTTGCACATGGGAACTTAATCATAAATACTTGTTGATTGACTCATGGCAGCCTTTTTGCTCATACTTATCATCCGCACTGCACGATGAAATGAGCAGTTGTCCCATGAAATATTTCTTGTTGCCTTTGTTGTTGACTCAAGTCAAAGTCAACTCTTCCAACTCTTTTGTTGGCCTCTCCAAGGAGAACCCAGGAGCCATCCTTCCATTTAGCTATGACTCTTTTATATCTGTTTGTTTAATTTATAGCAAGAATGTCAATATTGGTATGATTCAGTTCTTCTTGTAGAATCAATAATAATAATAGCTAGTATTTATATAGCATTTATTATATGCCAGTTGCTGTGCTAAGTACTTTTTTTTTTACAAATATCTCATTTGATCCTCACAACAACTCTTGGAGACAGTTGCTATTATTGCACACATTTTACAATTAAAGAAATTGAGGCAAATGGAGGTTAAGTGATTTGCTCAGGCTCACGGGGCTAGTAAGTATTTGAGGCCAGATCTGAACTCAGGTCTTCCTGACTCCAGGCCCAGTGCTCCATCCACTGTGCCACCTAGTAGTCACTCTCACCAGTGGTCAAGAACTTGCCAACAATTAAATTAATATTTATAGATGGTCTAAAATCAATGTAATTTTTAGTACTTTCACTATTCTTTTGCCCCACTCTGCTTCTGCTACTATAAAAGGGAAAAAGATTGAGAGTCATTTTGTCTTTTTTTTCCTTCTGTTTGATGATCTGCCATGGCCAAATAGTCATCACCTAATAGGCTACCTACTGGTAATGTCTCTTAGTACTTAGCAATGCTGCTCTTTTGACCAGAGACATGATCCATCATGAAGAGCATCCTTGCACTCTTATCAGCTTGGTAGAACTTGTCAGGGCTTTAACTGCATTTTCGAGGATTCTGTACATGCTATTAATAGACATGGGGATAGAATTTTTATAAAGGTTGTTTATTTCTAATTCATAAAATTACTTAGCATAACGCATTAAAGGTTTTGTGTGTGATTTTGTCCCTTGTTTTTCACATATATATTTGATTATTTTTGTGGTTGGTTATTAAGTTTATAATTTTTAAAAATGTGGTTTCAGTTCCATCTAAACCTATTGTTGTTGTTTTTAAATCAGTTCATTTAGGGAAAGTCAACTTTGAAAATTATTTGCAGTCATTTACACATTGAATTCGGAAGACTGATTTAAAGCTATTGAATTGTATCAAATAAGGCTGGGGAAAGCTATTATTTTGCATAAATAGGAGTGTGAATTTACATAATTTTGCATTTTGGTACTTTTAAAATCTCTATCTATCTATAAATATATAAAGCAAGTGTAACCCATGACTCAGAACAATAGCTCTGAGCTCACATGGACTGAATTTACTTCTGAAGGTTTCTCACTAAGTTAGACTTTGACTCTTACCCACAACTGGGTTTTCTAAGGGAACAACAGAATTTTGTTTGTGCCTAAGAATCCACAACAAAGGGAAAAGGAAATGGGCCCTGGGCTTCCATATAAGCATGCAGGCTATCAAGACCTTGAAAGTTGGAATTTGAATATAGGTTTTATTTAATGCAACAGAACATGCAAAGGACTTATAGCTGAGCCCAATAGCAATTAATATAAGTGCTGACCTTTCCCAGGGACCTGTACAATCCACATAACTCACAGAACCATCAGAGAAGGAAGTCAGTTGCTTTTCCTCTATGCCTTGGCTCTTTTTCTTCTGTGAGGCTGTGTAGATTTGAAAGGCTCTCTCCAGGGAGCCCAGTCTGCCCTAGTTCTCTCATAGCATCTCATTCTCACTCTGTGCTCCTATTCCTAGTGAATCTGTGTCTGCTGCCCTGCTGCTCTGAATACCTGTGTGACCTTGGACAAGTCATTTAACTTTCCTTGACATTCAGCTTCTTCATCTATAAAATGAGGAGATTTGACTAGATAGACTGACGTCCATTTTAACTCTAAATGTATGATCTTATTAACTTGAAAAGTGCTACACAATATTAAATTATTATTATTGTATATGATGACCCTTTAAATACTTGGAGATAGTAGTGATAGTCTTTCTCTAACTCTTGTCTTCTCAAGGTGAAATACATCAAGTTTTTTTTTTAAGTGACTCATCTGTGACTTGGCTTCAATATCTCTCACCATCTCGCTTACTGTGCTCCAGTTTGCCAGTATGCTTTTTGAAATCTGGCATCCAGAACTGAACTCAGTTTGGGAAGAGGGACCTCAACCTTCTGGTCTAGAAAAAAAAAAGAGGCTCCAATATAGCTAAGAATGCCTCTAGGGCTAACACCAAATTATTTGAGAGGTAGTAATGAAGAGGTGCCAGCCTTTGTGAGTCTGGATTTGAACATTTGAACACTGAACACATATGTGTGCATGTGTGTGTATATGTGTATGTGTGTGGTGTGTGTGTGTGTGTGTGTGTGTGTGTGCAAACAGACACATAGAGGTTAAGTGATTTGTCTATGAATACATAGCTAGTAAATGACTAATATGGGTTTTAACCTAGGTCTCCCTGACTCCAGGTCAAGTGCATACCCAGTACCCCAGTGGTGTCAAACTTGAATATAAACTGGGTCACTAAGCCATACATAAGGATCTGTACAGGCTCAGTAAACACCACCCTCGTGATGTCATTGGTTCTCTTTAAGAAGGAAGGATAAACAACTGACTTAGAAAACCACATATTAACATTATCTATGTTCTATTGTATTTTTTTATTTTGTTAAATGTTTCCTAATTACATTTTAATCTGGTTCGAGTTGTACTCTCTGCTTCTGTTAATAGCCCACAAAAATGCCAAATGTTATGTCAAAGCAGAGAATAGTAGGGAATAACATTCCACCCATGTGATGACTAAAACATCCCACAATGCTTTAGTGTGGCAAGCCCAAGTGTGGTAGGCACTCAGAAGCAGCAGAAAGCCTCCAGTGACCCCAAAGAGACCTTTCTCACCTTGTTATTGATGTGTGAAGTGTCTTTAATGGAGGACAAAACCTTTTACTCTGCCGCTAAAGTAATGCCTAAAATACAGCTACCAATGGTAGAGATAAAGGATGTACACAGTGGAAGGAGTGCAGGAACTGGAATTAGAGGATGTGGGTTCAAATCCCCCCTCTATCACTTACTAGCTGTATAACTTTGGGCAAGTCTCTTAACCTCAGTTTCCTTTTTTGTAAAATGAGGGAGTTGGACTAGATGACTTCTAACTTCCCTTTCAGCTCTAAATCCATATTAAGATATAACTGATATCAGTGGCTGGGAACTGCTTTTGATGGATTGTAGGGGAGCATGGGGGTACTGGATACCTAAAGAAGGGGCACAGAATTGGGCACTATGGAGAGAGTGGGGTACGTAGGAAATAAGGGCTGATCTGATGTAATACAAATGTCATAGGTTTAAAGAGGAACAGGTCAAGGTGACCCTTTCCTGCTCACATGCTTCTGTCCAGATATAGAGTCTAGATCAATAGTCTTCTGGATCCATTTGGACTTTGCTTCTGGATAGAATTTCAAGTGGAAGGTTGGTGCTAGGTATATCCAATGTGCACAGATTTTGAACTCCAGAAAATTCCTGCTTTCCACAGCAGGTAACTATTTAATTTGGTGGCAAGTCAAATCTCATAATGTTATAATAAAGGCCCAAGACTCTAGTTTATGGTAGAGAAGGGAAATGGGAAGGAAATAAGCATTTATATAGCACCTACTACGAGCCGGGCATTTTGCTTAGCACTTTACGAATGGTATCTTATTATATCCTCACAACAACCCTATGAAATAGGTAGTTATTATCCCCATTTCACAGTTGAGGAAACTGAAGTAAAAGGAGGTTAAGTGACTTGCCCAGGGTCACACAACTAGTGTCAAAGGCAGGATTCAGACTCTGGTGTTCCTGACCCCAGGTCTGGTACTCCATCCACCAGCCACTTAGCTGCCTATAAAAGACTTTTCTCAGCTCAGCTGGGAAACTGGTTCCAAAACAGTGAGCTAAAGTAGATGACAGAAACCAAAGGTAGCCAGTAATCTCCTTTGGAGTCTGCTTACTGGCAGCTCCTGAATCTCAGGTCAGGGTCAGGAATGACACCGTAAACTCATCAGAAAGGCTTTCTCTGTCCCAGGGCAGTTGCATGGGCACCCAATATATCTGAGCTGGTAGTTGCTGGGGAAGCTGAGGAGGAATAAAAAACATGACTTCTGGGTTTGCAGATTTTTCCCCCTGCCTTGGTTTATAGGAATTGAAATATTCTCCTCCTCCTCCTCTCTTGCCCTCCCCTTCTTTGTCTTCCCCAGGCTTTTGATCATTGAGGTTGTGACACTGTTGTCCCAATTTGCAAACACTGACATCTTTCCCATGCCTGCTGATATCAGAATATCAGACTCTGGTGCTCCAGGCAGTCTTATTCTGCCCTTGGAGCTATCAACCATCTGCTCCAAGTACAGCTGAAATAACAGAACCCTGAAGATTCAGCATTCCTTCAGCAATCAGAATCATTGACCTATACATAACACCTTTCATGGGCACCTGAGGGGGCAAATTATTAACTCACTGTTGACCTGTTCCCTTAAAGTAGACATTGGTGGAGGGGGAAGGGGAGGTTGGCAATGGCCTCAAGGGTGGGCTTGAAATATCCCTACCTGGGGGAGATGGGGTGTTGGTTTGGTTTGGGGCTGTTGAAAGTATTTGGGATGCTGAATGTCTTTTTCTCATTTTATGCTGCATTTCTATTTTAAGTAAATTGGTCCCCCCACCACCACCACCATTACAATGTGATACCATGTGATTAATGTAGCAGCTGGTTGTAAGAAAAAAATACAAAAGAGAATGGGGGCTCAGAGTATTAATTCAAGTGAATATAAACTTAAAGCCAAGTTCTAGAGATCTGGGTGTTAACAATGGGCGATCACAGAATAAAGTCCAAATTCTTAATGAGACTGGATGTAGAGGAGAGGGTTTCTTTGAACTAATTTAACCTCGGATTATATTCATTCTAGGATTCACTGCCTTCACCTCACAAAAGAAGCCTTCTGTTCATTACTGTTGATTTATTACATATGGCACAGTTTCCCCATTGAATAGAGTCACCTATTGAGCCATTTGCCATAGATAAGTGGTCAAAGGATATGAACAAATGATTCTCAAAAAAAAAAAGTTGCACACTATTAACAACCACATTGAACAATGCTCTGAATCCCTAATACTAAGATAAATGTGAATCAAAACAACCTTGAGGTTTCACCTCACACTCAGAAAAGTAGTAAAGATGACAAAAGATAGGAATAATCAGTGTTGGAGAGGTAGTGAAGCCTGGCACAGTAATGCATTGTTGTTGGAGTTGTAAAGTGAAGAAACCATTCGGGAAAACAATCTGAAATTATGCAAAATGACTAAATTGTCCATACACTTTGAATCAGATATTTCATTACTAGGCATGGACCTCAAGGAGGTCATCGACTAAAAGAAAATCTCCATATATACCAAAATATTTGCAGCATATATATGTGTGTGTGTACATATGTATGTATGTATGTATGTATGCGTGCATGTAGGTAGGTCGTATTGTGGATGGAGCGCCAGGCCTAGAGTCAAGAAGACTTATCTTTGAGAGTTCAAGTCCTCAGACTCTAGCTGTATGATCCTGGGCAAGTCACTTAACCCTGTTTGCCTCAGTTTCCTCATCTGTAAAATGAGCTAAAGAAGGAAATGGCAAACTACTCCAATATCTTTGCCAAGAAAACTCCAAATGGGGTCACATGAGTAGGAAACGACTGAAAGGAATGAATGACAACAATTTATAGCAGCAGTTTTTGTGGTGGCAAAGAACTGGAAACAAAGCAGATGCCCATTGATTGGTAAATGGCAAACCAAACATATAGTGGTATATGAATGTAATGGAATTATGCTATTCTATAAGAAATGACAAAATACAGATGAATACAGAGAAGCATGAAAAGATTTACATGAACTCATCCAAAGTAAAGTAATGAGAGCCAGGAAACAATATCTACCATGACAGCTACAATATAAATGGAAAGAATAACTATTATAAAATGATGGGAAAAAATGAATGTGGCAAAATTGTCATTGTAAATGACAAGCTTGGTCCCAAAGAAGAGATAAGAGGAGACATCTCTCTCCACTCCTTTCTAGATATGAGGAGTCCACAAGTGTGGAACATGGCATGGAATGTCAGGTTGCTTGTTTTTTTAATATATTGAGCAGTTTTGCTGAACTTTTTCTCTTCCTCGTTTTCTTTTTTTTAAATTATTTTTAAGAAGGATAGCTCTCTAGGAGGGGTAAGAAGTAGGGGTACAAGGGCAAATTCAGGCAACATAAAAGCTTAAGATAGGTACAAAAATCTATTTTTTAAAGAGTTACCTACTGACCTACTCTGCTCATTTGCTACATTGCTGTTTGGGATAAAAGAATCGTCAGATACAAACATACAACAAATATTGATCCAGGGTTAGAGCACTGACTATGCACTGAGGAGACCCAGTTCTTGCCTTCAAGGAGCTTACAGACAAGCAGGATGGTAAGACCCTAAAACAGATTGTCTCGCAGTACATAATATCACAGTGTCAGAGCATTAGATAAAGGCAAACTAAAAGCTATGTGAGATCTTTGGGATTAGGCTGTTAGCAGCTGGGGAGATCAGAAAAGCTTTCATGGAGAGAGTGAGTGTTTGAGTCGGTATTTCAGGGATTTTATCACTTAGATAAAGAAAAGGAGAGCCTTGTAGCCATCAGGAATTACATGAACAAAGGCATGGAAGAGAGAGAATGCAGATTATGTTCAGGAAGCAAATTTGTTCAGTTTGGCTTAGTTCAGAATCTGCAGAAGATAATAAGATGAGAAATAAAGCTGGAAAGGCAGGGGGGCATCAAGTTATGGGGCACCTGGAATACCAAGCAAACGAGTTTGAATTTTACTTGGGGCAAAAGGGATTCATTGGAGATTTTTGAGCATAGTAGTGACATGACCAGATTTATACATTAGAAAGATTATCATGGTAGAGTATAAAGGAAGGATTGGAACTGGAAGAGATAGGAAATAGGAAGACCTATTAGAAAGCTACTATAATAGTCAGTTGATAATGCAGTTCTGGAGATTTTAATCTCCTAATCCCTCTCCTTGGACTGTTATCTATCCTTTTCTAGCAGGTAATCCAGTATATCTGGGGAATGTTTGGTACTACTTGAAGATAATACTAAATGATTGATTTGGGGGCAGCTAGGTGGTGCAGTAGATAGAGTGCTGGGCCTGGAGTCCAGAAAACACCTTTTCTTGAGTTCAAATCTTACTAGATGTATGACACTGGGCAAGTCACTTAACCCTGTCTGCCTCAGTTTCCTCATCTGTAAAATGAACTGGAGAAGGAAATGGCAAACCACTCCAGTATCTTTGCCAAGAAAACCCAAAAAGGGTCACAGTCAGATGCAAATGAAAAACGATTAAACAACAAATGATTGATTTACTAATTTTTTTCAGAGATAATTTTGTTAAGCAAGATTCCTTTGGAGGGAGTAATAATGATGCTCTGAGAAATACACAGTTTTGGTGTTAGGGATATTAGCATCACTTATTATCAACAATCAGGCCAATGTTCCCTGCCTGGGCACAGAAGGACTCACTGATGTAAGTACCTATCAACCCAATCAGGCCATAGTTATGCTGATATGAGAAGAATTGTTCTCTGTGCATGGGTATTAAAAATAGAGCTTATGTAGCACTTTGTATAATGCTAACTTCCTTCAATTCTCATTTTCACCCACCATATAAGATTAAGGTTGAAAAGTATTTTTATTACCCTTTCTATAGACAAGAAAGCTAAAAGTCTATGAGGTTACGTGATGGGCCTATGAAGCTAGAACTTGAGCTCAGGTAAATCCAGTGCCCTTTCCATATCAGAGCAGACTCTATGGAAACTCTAAGAAAACCAGAGTAGTGTGGTGTAAATGTGTCAAACAAAGAAAAATAAAAGTCACTATTTTGTATATAAAGGGGCAGCTGAATGGTGCAGGGGATACAGCACAACCTTGGAGTAGTCAGGAAGACATGAGTTCAAATCCAGCCTAAGATACTTAAAAGCTGTGTGACCCTGGGCAAGTCACTTAACCCCTATGTTCCTCATCTGTAAAATGGGGATGCACTAGAGAAGGAAATAGAAACCACTCTAGTATCTTTGCCAAGAAAACACCATGGATTTTTGTCATGTAGAGTTGGACACAACTGAACGACTAAACAACAATCTATATGTAAGAATCTCTGCATGAGTCATACTGACTTAGTTTTCAAATGTAATGTTATCCATGTTTTATTGTATTTTTATTTATTTTGTTATGTATTTCCCAATTACATTTGAATCTGACTCAGGTCACATTCAGGAGTGTTGTGGGCCACCTATGACCTACAGGTCATATGTTTGACAGCTTTGGTGTGATGGGGGAGAAAGTCAGCCTTGGGGTCAGGAAGATCTAGGTTTAAATTCTGCCTCTGACATATATACTGTCTGTGTGACCCTGGGAAAATCATTTAACTTTCCAATACCCCCAGGCAACTGTCTAAAACTCTAAATTGCTGAATAGTTGCTGATCTGTATTGGGAGAGGGAGCTTCCTATACCAATGAATTCACTAGTCTGGACCAAAAGGAAAAAAAAATTCTGTACAAAATTGACTTCTCTCTGTCTATGACAAATTGGGCTGTTCCAGAAGCAGATGTGACTCAGATCAGTGATTCAAAACCCAAACCAGCCTATGGTCAATAAAATGCCTGCATTCTCTCCTGCTTTATCTTCTAACAGTAGCATTGAAAGATAGTTGGGATACAGGAGGGGATGGAGCAGGATGCTGGGAAAGGGAAGACTTTGGGTTAGTATTTTTAAAAGATTGTGTTTTTTGACTATGTATATTTGTTACAAGAGTTTTCTTTTTCTTTTTCCCAATAGGGGGAGGAGGGAGGTAAAAGGAAGAGAAAATAGATTTTTTTGGTAATTAAAAAAAAATTGAATTAAAAAAAGGTTATGGGCTTTGAGAAAGTACAGCTCAATCTTTGGCAGTCAAGTTGTGTGGACCAGTGAAAATTCAATTAAAAATTGAAAAATATTGGTCCTGAGTGAAAAGGTTTAGGGTGTGAGTCTTTGCCAGGGTGGGCACTGGGCAAAATTGTAAATTACAGTAACATTTCACCCATCTAGAAGTCAAACTCTACAATCCTCAACTATATGAATTCAGTGGAGAAATAGGAAGGAAGCAAAAAGTCCTCTAAACAGTCAAAAACACATGTTACATATGCTAAACCTTATGCTCATGACTTCACTCAGCATCTCCATGTTTTTGTTTTGCACACAATTCTAACAATGTTTGCTTTTCTGCTTTTCAAGCCTATTGCACATAAAACCCAGCAAGTTAGGAGAGTAAAAGAGCTACTACAGGCTGGCACCTTGACATAAGCTAGAAGTGATAGCTGACAATGGAAGCCGGAAACTATTAAATGAAAACAAAAACCACTAAGAGCACAGCAATCTGAGGCCATTGAGTGTCCTGGAAAATAGCCCTTCAAGCTCATTAGCTCCTGAGGGTAGCACTGTGTTTCAGCATAGTATAGTCACTGCTGTTCATAATGATGATCTTGAGTCATTAAGAAAGGGCTAAATTGTGTCCATTATCCTCTTGTGAAACCTGGCATATTTTCTCTCCTCACATAAGCTCTTTGAGGCCAAGATCCAGAATTTCTACTTCTTTGTATCATCTACAACAGCTAATACATTCTATGTAACATTGGGTCCTTAATGCATGCTTACATTATTACACGCAGTTTTCTTTGCTTTGTATATACCATGTACAGATGGACACAGCATTTCATTCATTCATTTCATTTATTCTTAATTTCAGATTCAGAGTTCTTTGTAAAATCTGCTTCCTATTATATATATATAAACATGTAAGTATATATACATGTATGTATACATAGACATATAGCATATACATGCTATATATAAAATATTAGTATGCATATACATATACATGTATATGCTTGTAGCTTGAGACTTCCTTGATAATCCTTAAAATCTGAAAATCTGGCCAAACCTCTTCTGTGTCTTGAGTAAAGGAGAAGGGACATCATAGCTAAGATTTCAAAGTATATAACTAGATCAGGGGTGGGGAACTTGTGGCCTGGAGGCCACACAAGGCCTCCAGGCTGCAGGTTCAAAGTTTGGATTTGGTTAAAAGGCCACACTTGAGGACCTAGAAGGTCATGTGTGACTTCCAGGCCGAAGGTTACCTATCTCTGAATTAGATGGTAATCTAGGAGCACAGAATGCAAATGACAATACCATATAAAATATAAAATGACTGTTAGATTTTCTTTGTTCTCAATAATGTGAAAGAGTTCCCCCCCATATATAGAAGATTTACTGTTTTGTTTACTTTTTTAAAATCTATTTATTTATTACCTTTTATTTTTAAGAACAGAGGGAAAAAATCATGGATTTTTGTTGTTATTGTTGTTGTTTGCATTCAGCACAGCCTAAAGTAGATGGGTACAGAACAGTCTCAAAGCATTACTATGGTTATGTTATAACCAATTGGTAGAATAAAAAATATGGGCGTGGTAACACAGGTTCTCCTTTAGAACTAGCCTGCCCTTGATTCATGCTTCTCTGGCAACTATGGGATTGGCAGTATCCCAAAGTATGTCCTCATTATCACTATATGGTTTGCAAAAAAAAGACTTTATTCGGAGTTTGAAGATCTGGGTTTGAATCTAAGCTAGCTTTTTGGCTTCAGACAAATCATTTATTCTCTCTGAGTCTGTTTCCTCATCTGAATGTAACCCAAAATTCAAGCCTGTTTCCATAAGACTTTTCTCATTGATGAAAACTCATTACTGGATGCGGCATACCTGCCTGAGGGATGGAGTTGGTGAGATATCCTGTAGGGATCTCAATTTCAAAATGTCCAAAAAACCCCTTCATTACCTCTTGCCACAAAGATGACCCCTTTTGCTAAGCTTCGTTTTTTGTGTACCACTATCTTTCTAGTCATTCAGGTTAGAAATCTCAGCATCATCTTAACGCCTCACTCCATGTATCCAATCAGTGTTGCCTTGTTGGTTTCACTTTTACATTTCTCACATCTATTCTTTTCTCTCCACTCACACAGGCACCACCCTACTTCAGATCATCCTCGCTCCTTGCTTGCATTATTTCTATAGCTTCTTAAACTGGTCCCTCTGCCTCAAGTTTTTCCTCGTTCCAATATATCCTCTATACAGCTGCAAAACTGATATTCCTAAAGCACGTCTGCCCATGCAATGACTTGAGAAACTTCAGTGGCTCTCAAGGCTCTGGCATTAAAAGACAAACTCCTCTGGTATTTAAAGTCTTTCATAATGACTCCATTCTCTCAATTTCTCACTAATACCCCTCATGTACTCTATAGTGTATTTGAGTCAAACTATCCTATTTGATGCTACCCAAACTCAGCATTCTATCACTCACCTCTTGAGCTGTCCTCCATGCCTATGTAATGGATGTTTGACAATGCCCAGACCTTCTAAGGGATAAGACTTCTGGGAGAAGACATTCTACGTTGCCCTACTATGTATTCTCTTTCCATTAGCTGTGTAGCCAGAAATGTCAGCCCCTTAAATCTACCTGAGAGGCACAGTAGCTCTCTTTGCTACAGATGGGCTTTGGACTTGGAATGGGCCCTGTGTTTATGTGATGGCACCCCCAAGTCTAGTGTCTTATGGACAGATTGCCCAAATGCATCCAATCTCCTTCTTTAATTCTATATTGCACTAATGGCATTTCATCTTATCTGGCACAAGCTTGATATCCAGAGCCATAAAGATGTTGGCTGTCAAGGTGGAGGCAAAATGGGATGGTCACTCCATTCTGCAGCTGCTGCTCCAGCTGGAGAATAAGATGCCTATCCCAGGCAAAGCTCATCACCTCTGATCTCACCACCATGCCACTAACTCAAGCCTGGACTGACATCATCTCCCTCAGTCAGATTGGAGGGCTGGAGGGTAGAGTCCCAAACTTTTTCCGATGCCTTCCTTTATAGAGAGCAGAAACTGGACTTGGGGACTCGCTCCACTCTATATCTGCTGCTCTGCCTGGTTTCAATTCCTCAGACAAGATGCTCCCTGGCAAACTCTCCTTCCTCTTTTTGTGTGTTGTCTTTCCCCTTTTAGACTATTCCTTGAGGGCAGGGACTGCCCTTCTTTATTAACTGTATCCCCAGAGCTTAGCACAATGCCTGGCACTTAGTAGGTGCTTAATAAATGTTTATTGGATTTGGATATCCCCATAGGAAATGGGCATTTGCATTCCCCCCAGGTACAGAAGCAATTGGGGAAAATCTTCCCTGGTCAGGAATTCTGCTCCTTGCATCTAGAACTGAAAAGGACAAACAAAGCAGTTCAAAGCCTTAAGCCTGTTTCTTATGGCCACAGGACCTAAGGAGAAGGGAAGGCAGTGCTCAGGCTCTTCCCCACTGCCTCAGCTGACTGCATGGTGAGTGACCAGTCCTTCACCCCGGACACTGCAGGAAGAGGCAGGTAGATTTAAGGCCACAGACAGTTATGGCCATGCAGATAATGGTAAGAGGCAAGAGGCTCTCAATCATCCAGAAGCAGGTCCCTAGGATCTCCCACACGGGGACTTCATATTCTTGAGGTCCAGGCATGCATCAAACACCCATTACACACAGAATGCAAATCATCCTTATCCCTTTTTCATAGACTCCCTAGCATCCTTCACATCACAGCTCAGGTGCCCCCCTCTTACAGGAGGCCTTCCCTGGTTTCTTCAGTTGTGTTTTTCCTACTGCAGCTACTTTGTCCATACCCTCGATATATCTTGTATACATTTATCTGCATATGCTTTATTCTCTCCTCCCACTTCCCTCTCTTCCCCCTGCAGTAGAAATAATTTCCTTGAGGGCAAGGCCTGTTTGACTTGGTCTTTGTGCCCCTGTACATAAGACCAGTGCCTGGCACATTGTAGGTGCTCAATAAATACTTATTGAATTAAATTGCATTTCAAAATCCCTTATATAAAAGTTATTTATATACCATAAAGTACCATATTGTTGTCAATTATAATTAATATTATGATAGATAATGACAATAATAACTATTATTATTATTACTGTTACTGAGAGCAATTTTTTGCCTTGTGAAATTACTTGGAAAATATCTCCTCCCTTATTTGTTTTGTATTTGTGTTTATGCATCTGTGTGTGACTACAGAGAGGGGCTCTGGGATTCTTCTATACTCATACACCACTCTCTGTTTGCTATGGCATTCTCAAAAAAGATCAGTGTGCTGAGGGGGAGATGTCAAAGCCTGTTCCCACAAGGGAGATTCTGAGGTGTTCTTTGGCTCAGCACACAGACCTTCCCTTGACATACTTGGAAAAGCTATGTATGGCTATTTTCCCAACCCCTATTCAACATTACTTCACATAACAGCAATTGAGGTAGGGCCAGCCAACAGTGTGATCTAATAAGAATGTGAATCACTAAAGGAAAGCATACAAGCATATGTTTTCCAGAATATTCAACTAAGTAGATGAGGTAAATGGGAAAATGTAGGGCAGCTAGCACAAGAGACCACCATGTGTCATTTCTTAGCAATGTCTTAAGATTGTTCTGTACTCCTCCTTTTTGAGTTTAGTATTGGAATTAAAATGAAAATATTTATCCAAAGCCAAAGGGTCTCTATCTCTCTCTGTCTTTGTTTCTGTCTGTCTCTCTCCTTAAAAAGAAAAAAGGCCGCAAATCTACCATTGTTGGGGGGAAAACATTCTTTCAGGCTGTAAGGAGCACACAAAAAATGCACTCTCATCTTACATAATATTGTCTACACTATTTCTCTTGGATTATGCTTTCACAGTATACTGGGGAACCTTATTTCAATTCATATAGAAGAGAGATTAGTCTTTTTCTGCTTGGCCCTGATAAAACTAGGACCAATGGGTGGCATCTATAAGGAGGTAGATTACAATTCATCAGGAGAAAAAACCTTCTGATAATTAGAATTCTGTCCAACAAGAGAATTGGCTGCCTGCGTGGTGGGGGAATAGTATATCCTCTGTCACTGGAAGTTTTCAAGAAGACAGATGTCTACTGGACAAGGATGATGTAAATGGTATTCATACTTCTGGATTGAGTTGTGCACTACCTCCCTACTCAGAGATGATATAATTTAACAATGCAGTATGCAGTAAAATGCTTCTTATAGACAGAAAGAAATAAGAGTTTGAAGATATAGAAAAAGCCAGCAGCCTCTGTCTCAGGAGAGTGATACCACAGCTAGATATGGTTAGTGTAGGCCCATGACTCAAATTCAAAGTTCTCAGCGGAGTAGAAAAAGTAAGAATCCAGCGTTGTAGACATAGGCTCTCCCTGACCCCACTGTCTTTGAAAGCTTTGGCTTTGGAGGGAAGGCCCCTGCTCACTTAGACTCAGGGTGGGCCTGAAATGAGCAGAGCACATGAGTTGGTTCCCTGAGCTGGAAAGGTTATAAGTAGCTTTTGGATTTTTCTTGGGTATTAATGTACCCAGTTATAGAGGGACCTTTCCCTAAAGCCAAGAAGACATGAACTATTAGAGACTAGTGAGATGTACTTTAAATGAATTACAGTTGTAGGGTCCATGAGGTAAATTAGTCTGTATATTGCTACCTCTGAAATTTTAAAAAGAGCCAGATTAAGATGTCTGCATAGTAGCATCCAAACTGAGTATAAGTGACTTGATGGCAAGAACTGTCAGAGCTAGATACATGCCAGATAAATGGATAGATGAAAGGATGGATATATAGATGGATAGATGATTAGTAGATAGATAGGCAGACAGACAGATATGTATAGATTGTTGTTGTTTTTCAGTCATGTCTGACTCTTTGTGACCCATTTGGGGTTTTCTTGGCAAAGATACTGGAGTGATTTGCCATTTCCTTCTCCAGCTCATTTTCCAGATGAGGAAACTGAGGCAAAGTGGGTTAAGTGACTCGTCCAAGGTCACACAGCTAGTAAGTGTCTGAGGCCTGACTCTAGTCCTGGCACTCTATCCACTGTGCCACTCAACTGCCCCATATATACACACACACACAAGCACACACACACACGTGTGCGTATTCTCTTTGGGAACAAATATGTATATGTACATACACATGTACATATTTATATACACACATATGTGTGCGCACGCATGTACACACATGTGTAATTGTGTGTAATTATCTGGCCCTGGGATTTCATTCCATGTCCCAGTGTAGGGACCACCTTACCGTCCTGGGAAAGATACCCCTGCTACCAAGAAAGAGAGTGGTGACAGTCCTGTAATGAGGACATCTAGAACAACAGCAGCCACAGCTCGTATTTATGTAGTGTTTAAAGGTTTTCAAAGTATCTTACACATCTAGCAGATATATGGTATAGGGTGTTGGAGTGGGGAGCACAGCTAAGTACTTCCTCTTGGCTAGCCCCTGCCTTCTCTCAGCCCAGGTCTTCTCTCCAGGCATCTCTTTCTTTTTCGTGTTCCTTTCCAACTTGTGAAGGAAAAACATTGGGGCTTTGAGTTGCTTGAGGCATTGGCTTGGAAAGGGCATTCTCATTCCCCTATAAGCCCCCTTCCCTAAGGAGAGCTGACCTGTCTGCCTAGGGAAATCCAGATCTTTATGTTTCTTGCTTTGGGGAGGCTATACAATATGGATCAACACAATTTCTCTTATTTATCTTGACCCTGTAGTTGGGAATAGTGCAGTGATTAGAAAGATAATCTCTGTCTCTCTTGCTGGCTCTAGCACAAATGTGTATCACAGTTTTACAACCTCTTAGTTCTCTCCTGTCTACTTTACCACCTATGACCTCTCTTTCAGTGCATTTACCCCAAGGATATACGCAGAATGGTAATACAATGAATGACCCACATTATCTTACAAAAGCTGATTCAATTAAGACAAATGGTGTGATAGAAAGCAAAATAAACTCTTAAGAAACAATTCTTGGGGATGCAGTCTCCAATCTCCTGAGAAAGCAGGAGAGTCCAAGTGATGCATGGGATGGGAAAATAGGGCATTGACAATTCTGTTCTCGGTAACAGGAATAGATAGATCATCTCACTGGATCCTTTCATTGATCCTGTGTGGTAAGTACTATTGTTATCTCCATTTTGCAGTGGATAGTGTGCTAGGCCTGGAGTCAAGAGGACCTGAGTTCAATCCAGCCTCAGATACTCACTAGCTGTGTGACCCTGGGCAAATCACTTAACCACTACCTGCCTCAGTTTCCTCAACTGTAAAATGGGCATCCTAACAGCACCTATCTCTCAGGGTCATTATGAGGATCAAATGAGATAGTATTTGTAAAGCACTTAGCGCAGTGCCTGGTACATACTAGTACTTAATAAATGCTCATTCCATTCCATCTTACAGATGAGAAAACTGAGACTCAGAGAAGTTGAGTGACAGGGTCACACAGTTAATACATGTCAGAGAGAGAACTTGAAATGTGTGTGTGTGTGTGTGTGTGTGCCAGGACACTGGTGGAACTAGGGAGGCTTGAGTTAACTTCCTACACTCTTACAATACTGTTTTGTTGTATTGTGAATGAAGTTATAGAATAGACCTGTGGCAATTTAAGTTAACTTTGCCCTGAGATGGATTGATTTAGGATCTAGCTGTGGGTCTTTGGGGCAAGAAGAATATAAAATTGGCTTTTAGCCATTTGGTGGACATCTTCTGAGATCCTAGGCAAGGAACCTCCTTGCCAACTGCTTTTCATTTTCTTGCCAGTGATTTTTACTTGCATTTATTTTTCTGGGCTGCTTCTAATTACTTTGAAGGTTGCTTTTTTGGGGGTGGTGGTGGAGGGTGGTATATGAATATGTTTTATTAAAGGGAATATTCATTGGAATCCTCGGGCTCTGAGTGATCCATTGTAACAAATGCACAACTGAACATTGATCCTGAGATAGATGCTTCTATTCCAACCTCACGAGCTCAACAGAATGTATGGACCTGAAATGGTTTGCATGGACAGTGCAAAGCCAAGGAAAAGCTGAAATGCCTATTGAGCAGTTTGAATTATTTAACTATCAAACTCCCAGGAGAGTATTCAATGAGTTACCCTATTGTATTTTAATCATTTGTCAATGTATGTTTATGAATCTTTTGTTTTTGACATTTCTTTTATGGTGGACAAAATAAATATCTAAAAATAATCCTCTACTTGATCTGCTCTGTATATTGAGTGCCTTTCTAGAAGATACATGGACCAAACCTAAGATTTAAGAGATTGCCAGAGAGTGTAAGAAAAGGCTAATCCCTGCTTGGGATCATGCTGCTCTCTGCTCACCCTCTAGGACTGAGTCTAGTCTGCAGAGGCCCAGACCTGGGGCCCTTTAGTGTGAGTTCACTCCAACCCCTGGGCTGTGGGTCATTTATGCTTATATATGAGAGGCAGCACGGAGTAGTGGATAGATAACCTTAGAATCGAGAAGACATGGCTTCACTTTGCTAGACAAGGGAAGAGGTATGCTTCAAGTTCTGACTCTGACACACACTAGCTAGGGCTATAAATTTCAGAGAAGGTACTGGTTTGCATTAGCAGAAAGAAATTTCCTCATCTGGAAACTCTATATACCAATGAGGTCTTTCCTTCTCTGTCTCTGTCTGTCTGTCTCTTTCTCTCTCTCTCTCACTCTCTCGCTCTCTCTCCCTCTTTCTTTCCTTCTCTCTCTCTCTTGCTCTTTCTGTCTCTGTCTCTGTCTCTCTGTCACTCCCACACACACACAAACACACACACACACACACACACACACATGCAAGATACACAGATGTCTTGCATATTACCTAACACAGGTTGGACAGACACTGTTATACTGTCAACCTCTTCCTGATCTGTGTGCCCCATAGGCACTAAGAAACTCATATCTACAGCCACAGATACACCTCCCTTCCCCCACCCTAGAAGTACTACACACATACATCGAATCAAAAGAACATGGTGTTAGAAAGGGACAAAAAGGGCATGACTTGAGAGTTATGGGAAAGTCAATGAGTAATTGATTGACAGGGAAACTGGGGGTTGAAGAGGTGAGAGCAAAGTGGTAGGTGAGTGACATCAAGGGTAAGAGAGAGGGTCAAGACCGCCAGAGTGACCCAGGCTTTTAATACTACTGAGCTTCTGTGTCTTCTACAATCCCATTCATTCACCCTCCGACTTGCCATGTATCTTGGCATATCAAAAGGTTTCAGCCTTCTCTACCTCTGCTGCTTTCCCATGCAACAGAAAAGGATGGGCTTAGCTCTGATCACCACATAGCATTGAGAGCATTTGGCAGGGTCTCTCTTAGTAGAGATGACTAAGAGCATCAGGGAGGGAGGTAAAGGCAAACTCATCCAGGGTCAGGAACATCTCTGGGTGGGGAGACTTAATTTGGAACATTCTTTCCACCATGCATCAAGTGAAGTGAAATTGATTAGCATTTAATTTGGTCCAGCTGTTCTTAACATGGTGAATGGAAAGCTTCATTGTGCTTTACTTGATGCAGGATTTCTTGTAGTTAACAGTACAAATGCTGAAATATACTAACAAAAAGATGCAGTAGTTCATAGTAGGCATTTTCTGTGATCTACCATTCAGAACCTTGTATAAATAGCCCAGAATGCCTGAACTCAGTTTGTGACCCCCCAAAACAAGGCATGATTTTTTTGGGGGTGCTTGGGAGGGTGTTGTGAATCTTTGATAGAGCTCTTGCTAAGAGCTGGTTCTGCCACTAAAAGGTATTGTGACCTTAGGAACCCCCTTCATTTCTTTAGCCCCTAGTTTCTTTGACAGCAAAATAAGGGGGTTGGAAAAGATGGTCTTTTAAGGTCCCTTCCAACTCTAAGATACTATGAATCTACTTCAATAGATCATTTTGGTCGTATTGATTCATCAAGAAAAAGATCATGCCAGATTATTTCCTTTTCTGACAAGGTTACTTAACTAATAAATCAAGGTAATGCTGCAAACTCAGTTTGGAAAAGTAACTGGCAGTATTCCTTTGGAAAGGATGGAGAAATGTGGACAAGACAATAATATAATTCGTTTGATTTGGAACTGTTTGACTTGATGGGCTTTAGCTATTAATGGTTCAATGTCAACTTGGCTAGAGGTCTTCAGTGGAGTACCCAGAGATCTGTGGTTGGTCCTAGGCTGTTTTAACATTTTATCTATGACTTGGATAAAGGCATATATGCCATCCTGACTAAATTTGCAGATGATGTAATACTGGGAGGAACGCTTTATATGATGGATCAGAATCCAAGAAAACCTTGATAGGTTAAAACATGGAACTGAATCTAATAATACAAAATGTAACAGAAATAAAATGTAAAGTCTTATGCTTAGGTTAAACATTTGACTTCACAAGCACAAGATAGAGGAGACAATTATATAGCAGTTTATCAGAAAAACATCTGGGAGTTTAAATAGACTATTAATATGAGTGGATAGTGTGATATGGTAGCCAAAAAAAAACTTGTGTTTTATGTGATTTGAGACTGCAACAGGATAGATGTAGCTTCCAGGAATAAGAAGGTGAAAGACAGTCAGTCAGTCAGTCCTTCTGTACTATGCCTTGATCAGAAGAAATCTGGAGTTTAGTGTTCAGTTCTGGGTATTGTTGTTTAGGAAGGATATTGATAAGCTTTGGAGGGTGTCCAGGTAAGGGTAACCAGGGTGATGAAGGGTACCAAGTCTATGACATATTAGATTGGTTAAAGGAACTGAGGATATCTAACCTGGAGAAGAGATGACCCAGGGATGACATGATGGCAGTCTTCAAGTAAAGACAAAGGAAAAGAGGGAAATTGAAGTTTGATGTCAGGAAAACCCTTCTGACAATAGAACAACCTGTCAGAGGTGGAAGTAGGATATTCTTCATAGGAAGTGTTTAGTCAGAAGCTATATGATCCCTTTTTGGGTATCTGGCAGTGGGAATTTTTTTTTTTCTAGATACGGGCTGGACTAGACAGTTACCAGGGTCTCTTTCAATTTGGAAATTCTATGATAGTTCAGTGTGATTCTGATAAAACACAATGGCAGTTGGGTATTACATTAAGATATGGTCAGGAGAACAGTAAAATATGTCATTGTGGACCCCAATGAGGGCAGATGAAAAAGGATGTCCATTTGCTTGATTGCATGAAAAGGACACATTCACAGCTAACAATTAAAAAGCCTGTTGTTGTTTGTCCTTCATTCTCAAAGAGGACCATGACATCAGGGAGGTGATGCCATGACTTGCTAGTGAATTGGATTTAAGTGAGGCAGAACTGTGCAAAGTCACCAGCCTCACTCTCTCCTCTGGAGCCATCTGGATCCAGTGGCCAGATATAGATCAGGATGACTGGGGTTGGCCCTGGATGCAGTGGGAGACCTTGGTCTTTTTAAGTTGAGATCTTTCCCATGTCTTGGTTTGACTGAGGCAATGCAATTTCAGTGATTAAGTCTAGGGAAGAGGTGAGGCAGAGAATGGCCTTTTTTGACCTAGTTAAAAAAAAGCAAACAAACACAAAAAAACCCCAACAATCCGAGAGGGGAAGACCCTCAGGGTTTCTGGCCAAAACAGAAACAATTGTGATTTACATTCAATGTGAGCCAATCAGGGCCCAAACAATGACCAAGTGGGGCTTGGCCTGGGATTTGTTGCTGGCCAATCAATGAGAGCCAGGGTGATTTGGGTTTAAGGCATGGTCTTTAAGAAAGAAATCTACCCTAAAAAAAGGAATGTAAAATTAAAAAGGCAGCATGGTCCTGAAAAAGGAGAACAAAAAGACAGGAGTTGGAACATTTGAGTTTTGTTTATCCAATTACTAGACAGCTGTGGGCTCTGAACAAATCGATAGGCCTGATTCTCAAGTCTTCATTTCTCCATTTGAGAATAGTGATGACTGTCTGTTCCCTTCCTTAATGCGAAAAGAGTCCATTGAACCAAAAGATACAATGAAAATATCAAGATTAGGAGCCTGAGAGAATGAATACAAGTCATCAGCAGCCTCTGCCCTTTTCCTCACCGTCACCCTGTAGACCTGGTCTTTTCTTTAATGTCATTCATGTCTCTCCTTCCCATTTTCCCTCTTTACTTTTCTCTCTCCCTTTCTTTTCTTTTCAACTCGTCTTCTAAGTCACAAATCTTCCTTGTGTCCTCACTGATAGACTGCAGGTGGTGGAAGGGACAGCTGGAAAGGCACAAATGCTCCCTTTCCCCATGTTCAGTGCCTCCCCACCTTCCCTCTCCCCTAATTCCTATGGAGGAATTTTCCACAATTACACAGATGGGTGAGCATCTGAGGCCTGCATTCATGTTGGTTACATTTTAAAACACAGGGTATCAGTATGTAAAGCTAAACTCATTGGGGGTGTAGTGGGAGGAAAGTGAGAATGGAAGTTGGGAGACCAGGATTTGGGGCCCAACTCTTTCATTAATTTGATGTGTGGTCTTCGGCTTATCAAGTCACATCATTTCTCTGGGTTTCAGGTTCCTCATTTATGAAAACAAAAATAAACACCACATCTCCTACATAGACACACACACACACAAAATGATCAAAATTTTTCTTCTTGTTCTAAGGTTCTTATATAATAGCTAGCGTTTATATAGCACTTTTAAGTTTTCAAAGTACTTTATTACATATGTTATTTCATTCGATCCTCATAACAACTCTGTGAGATAAATGCTATTATTATCCCCTTTTTACGGATGAAAAAACTGAGGCAGACAGAGGTTAAGTGACTTACCCAGAGACACACAGAATGTATATGAAACCAACATCTCACACTACATACAGAGATAGGGTCAAAATGGGTACATGATTTAGACATAAAAGGTGATATCATAAGAAAATTAGGGGAACACACAATACTTTATCTGTCAGATTTACGTGTAAGAGAAGAATTTCTGACCAAACAAGAGACGGAGACCATTACAGGATGTAAAATGAATAACTTTGATTACATCAAATTAAAAAGTTTTTTCACAAACAAAACCAATACATCCAATATATTAGGAAAGCAGGAAACTGGGGGAAAAATTTTACAGCAAGTTACTCTGATAAAGGCCTCATTTCTCAAATATGGTGAGAACTGGGTCAAATTTATAGGAATACAAGTCATTCCCCAATTGATAAATGATTGAAGGATATGAATAGTCAGTTTTCAGAAGAAGAAATCAGAGCTGTCTACAGTCATATGAAAAATGCTCTAAATCACTGTTACTTAGAGAAATGCAAATTTAAACAACCACCCCACACCTACCAGATTGACTAACATGACTGGAAAGGAAAATGACAAATGTCGCAGAGGAGGTGGAAAAATCATGACACTAATGCATTGTTGGTGGAGTTGTGAACTGATCCAGCTAAAGGGTTATAAAACTGTACACCCTTTGACTCAACAATACTACTACTAGGTCTATATCCCAAAGAGATCAAAGTAAAAAGAAAAGAATCTATATGTACAAAAATATTTGTAGCACCTCTTTTTATGATGGTAAAGAATTGGAAATTGAGGGCATGTCCATCAATTGGGGAATGGCTGAACAAATTATGGCATATGACTGTGATGAAAAGCTATTGTGCTATAAGAAATGATGAGCAGGATGGTTTCAGAAAGACCTGGGAAGACTGATATGAACTGATGCAAAGTACAGTGAGCAAAACCAGAAGAATATTGTGCACAGTAACAGCAATATTGTATGATGATCAACTGAATAACTTAGCTATTCTCATCAATACAATGACCCAAGACAATTCCAAAGCATTTATGATGAAAAATGCTATTCACCTTCAGAGAAAGAACTGATGGAGTCTGAATGTAGATTGAGGCATACTTTTTTTACTTTCTTTATTTTTCTTGAAGTTTTTTTTTGTCTGCATTTTTTGGTAACATGGCTAATATGGAAATATTTTATACGACTGCACATATATAATCTAAATCAAATTGCATGCCTTCTCACAGAGGGGGAAGGTGAGGGAGGGAAGGAGAGAATTTGGAACTCAAGGGATTAAATGACTTATCCAGGGAAATACAGTTAGTAAATGACTGAAGAAGGATTAGAGTCCAGATCTTCCTGATTCCAACTCTAGTACTCTATCACCTATACCACCCAGCTGCCTAATTTCAGAATCTCTGGGAAGCAATATGGAGAAAATGGCAAATTGGAGAAGGAAATGACAAACCACTTCAGTATCTTTGCCAAGAAAACTTCAAATGGGGTCACGAAGAGTCAGACACAGCTGAAATGACTCAGCAAGGACAAAAAAACAGCAAAGGCACAGATAAAATTGAGTGTATCCAAATGAAGGGCAGGTAGGTGGCACAGTGGATAGATCACCAGGCCTGAAGAAAGGAAGATTTTCATCTCCCTGTGTTCAAATCTGGCCTCAGACACTTGCCAGCTGTGTGACCCTGGGCAAGTCACTTAACCCTGTCTGCCTCAGTTTCCTCATCTGTAAAATGAATTGGAGAAGGAAATGACAAAACCACTCCAGCGTCTCTGCCAAGAAAACCCCAAATGGGTCATGAAGAGTTGGACGTGACTGAAAAATGACTGAACAATAACAACAAATGGTATTGTGGGAAAAGCCTTGAACTTACAGTTAGAAGAACTAGGCTCACATTCCAGCTGAGGACTAACCTTGGAACAATCTCCTAACCTTTATAAGCAGGTGTCCTCCTACAGAAAATGTAGCTGATACTAGAAGAGTTGCCCAAATAACCTTCAGTTTTCTCATTTGTAAAGTAGGAAGCCTCTTCCACCTCTAAATCTAAGACCCTAAGGTTAGCAAACTATTTATTCTCATGGGATCATAGATTTAGAGCTGGAAGGGGCTTTAGAGGTCATGTAGTTCAACCTTCTTACCTTCCAAATGAAAAAACTGAAGTCCAGGGCTGATGTGAGGATCAAAGGATGTAAAGTGTATATAAATATAATCTATTGTTATTATTACTGCTGGGTGAGCCCCCACCTATAATCAGAACTCTAATCCTACTAGGTCACCAGTTCAATAATTATTCTTCTTTCCACCCCATACCAATCTGAGCAGATTTTTAAAAATAGAAAACAACCATCTTTTTCTATAAATTGTTGTTGTTCAGTCATTTCAGTCATGTCTGACACTTCATGACCCTATTTGAGGTTTTCTTGGCAAAGATCCTGGAGTGGTTTGCCATTTCCTTCTCTAGCTCATTTTACAGATGATGAAACTGAGGCAGACAGGATTAAGTAACTTGGCCAGGGTCACACAACTAGTAAGTCTATGAGGCTGGATTTGAACACAAATCTTCCTGACTTCAGGCCCATCCACCATGCCATCTTGCTGCCATCTGACTGTATTTTCTGTAAATAGTCATATTTAGAGACAGAAGAGAATATGTGGTGCAATTTCCTTTTTTTTTCTTTTAAATACAATTGGAAAAATGAGGTCCTGAAATGTGAAGATACTTGTCCAAGGTCACCTCAATATTCTTTTTGCTACCTCAGGATTGCTTCTGGTGCTGATGGTGAGGGGCATGAAGGCTGCCAAGTATAAAAGCCAGGGGATCTTTGACACAGAGCTAGAATTTCCAGGGCCCTCTCTCTGTCTTCCTCATTTTACAGGCAAGAAATCTAAAGTTAAGGAACTTATCCAAGGACAAACAAATAATTAGCACCAGAGAAAGGATTTCAACTCGGGTCCTGTGACTCCGGAGCTGATTATCTTTCTACTGCATCCATACTGACCTCTAAGGGCTTCCTTAGCCCATGTGGTGATCCTTCACAATCCTGGCAACCTGAGTGTCAGGGAAGCTGCTTGGCATCGTTCTCTCCTAATACCTCTAGAGGGCAGCCAGTACCAGTACTTTGCCTGAGCTCTACAGTAGCAATGACTTGCTGCACCCCTCTTCTTCCAGAAAGCTGATCCCTCCAGAATTTACTTGGAACCCTCTTCTAAATCCCCCTACTAGAAATGAAAGGATTGCACAGTTGACTCAAGGACCATTTGTCTTTGGAACTTAGTCCTCTAGAATCTTCCAGAGAACTAAGCCCCTCAGATAATATGAAATATAAAATTATATTCTCCCAGTAGAATTATGGAATATTAGAGCTAGAAAGAATTTTAGGCATCATCTGTCCAGGTCTCTGTTTCCTCCTTTGTAAAATGAGAGATTTGGTTAGATGATCTCTAAGGTCCCTTCCAGATCTAAATCCTGGGATCAAGTCTGACATGTCATCATCACCTGGCCTAGGGACCAGAAGTGACTTGTCTAAGATCACTCAGTAGGTATTAGGATTTCACTGTTAGAAGGGAATTCAGGGGCAGTCTAGTTCAACTAGTTCTAGGACAAGAATCCCTACAGCACATCCAATGAATAAATGCTCATCCATTCTTTGCTTCAAGAACTCCATTGAGGAGGTACCCAATGCTTAGCCCCTCCCCAAACCCTAATTCTACTTGTGAACAATTCTAATAATTAGGAATTTTTTTCCCCTAATAACAAGATTAGATTTTCCTCTTTGTAACTTCTATTCATTGCTCCTTGTTCTTCCCTCTGAGGCAAAAGAGAACAAGATTAGTCTGTATGACGTGTAACAGTCTTTCAAGTTGAGACTCATCTGGGCAACACCTGTGAGTGCTACCAGTTGTGAATATCTGCCCTCTTTGCATGGGTTAAACCAGGTTGAGGGTAGCTGACAGGCCTCAGACCTGTTGCTGAGTTAAGGGGATGTCTGCCTTAACCATGTGAAGATTTCCCCCAGCAGAATGGGAAGATGAGAACAATTTATTCCAATTGCCACGAAGGCGGCTTAAGCAGGCAACATGGAACACTTAGAGCTTGGTCAGACAATGAAGATGCCAAGGTTATCCATTGCATTGCAAGCCATTACCAGTCATCCTGACTTTTGTTTTGCCACTGGACTTCATTGTCTATGGAAGAGAGAGTTGAGGCTGATGACTTCGTGCAACTCTGCCACACTTAACTCCAATTCACCCATGGGTCACCCCTTGATGTCATTGGTCCTCTTCGAAACAAAGGAAAAACAGCAGCAACAACTATATCGTCTAAGCACTCAAGATACAAAAATGGAAATGAAACTATCCCTGCTATTAAAATAGTTACATTTTATTAGGGAGACATGAAAGCTAAAGACAGCTTCTATGTTCTCCCCCATCCCAAGTTATCTCTGTTCCTTCTAAACATCAGTTCTTTCATTCAAAACTTAACCATTCTAGTTGCTTGTTTCTGGGCCTGGTTTTTCTGGCTTCAAGTCCTAGAAGATAGCTACATGGAGAAGTGGACAGAATGCTAGACCTAGACTCATGAAGGTCTGAATTCAAATCTGGCCTTGGACACTAGTTGTGTGACCCTAGGCAAGTCACTTAATCTCTATCTGCTTTAGTGTCTTTCCTCTTCTGAAAAATAGCACCCAGGATGTTGTGAGGATAAAATGAGATAATGTTTATCAAGTGCCTTGAAAACCTTAAAGTGTTAATATAAATGATAATGATGACTCAACTTGCCTTCTGTTCCAAAATAAGGCAGGTCATAAATCTGCCATTTCCTGAGTTGAGTTGAATTCTCATACCTTTCAGGGGTTTCTTCCTACAGTGAATTGTGCTTCATTCTCTGAAGTCTAGGCAGTGACTTTCTAAACCTAGGAATCCAGGGGATTGGGGCAAAGATCTCCAATTCATCTTAGTATGTTGGTATTGGAGTATATATAGAAATTGGGCCCTGCGTTTCCCATCACTTCACAAGGTAAATGCACAAAGTAATTTTAACATTAGCTCTGGGTTACAAGTGTTTAATGGTCCAGAATGTGTTATAATTTTGTAGTTCTCATATACAGAAAAAAGGAACTCTTTGCTCTAATGATTGCTGTGCTAAGGGGAAAGTTAATGAAGCAGGCTTTTGTAAAGTGGAAGGAGTCCTGGACCAGCAATCATGAAACCTTGGTTCTAGAAAGTGCTGGCTCTTGTTCCTGGCTTGCTATGGGTAAAGCCACATCCCCTGTCTGGGTCTGAGATGCCTCATCTAGAAAATAAATGGCTTGGATCAGATTTCACCCAAGGCCTTTTACAATGATAACATTCCATCTTTCTAATTTCTTCCACTTTAAAATGATGGAGTCTGCACTAAATGATCTCTAAAGCCCCTTCTAGTTCTAAGATTCTGTGGTCCCAGGGCAACAACAGATGAGCCCTCAGTCCTAGGGGACTGGGCCATTCATCCTCTCCCACTAATAGGCTTGTAGTTCTGCATTCACATACAGACCAGCTTCAGTCCCCTGGGGGGGGGAGGGAGGAAGGGGAAGGAGGTGGGGGGAGACTCTAAAAAGAATAAGACCTTAAATAAAGAATCTCCAGGACTATTTTCTTTTGCTCCCTGTCTCTTTAGGCCCTCCCCAATATATCCTGGAGTCCTGTGGGAAAATTTTCTAAAGAAAGATTAGTTTTGGCTTAAGTCTTTGATATCCCTTCAAAAGGGTAGAAAGGTACTCAGTGTACAATGCAAATCAAGTATAGGACAGCTATTTATTTCCTCCACTCAAAAGAAATGCCTTAAAATACATAGGACTCACAATAGAATATTGACAAACATTTAAACATGAGGCAGTACCCTACTATTCCTATTGTTCTCTTCCAGGAGGTTGATACTGAAAATATGGGCATTACAGTGTCCAAACAACACTGTTAAGGCCCATGTCTTTTGGCAAGTCAGGCCAGGCCTTGAGCTGACCCCCTTGGTAGTCATTGTCATAGACACAGGGTGTACCTCCAGCCATGTAATCAACACTGACTGAGAGATCCAGGAGCTCTCATTCATTCAGATACATGAGGTTGCCTTCAAGGCTGAAAATGTCACTCTCTGTTCACTGTTTAGTCACATGTTCTCAAGGAAAGAAACACAAAGCAGGGACGCAAGGCCTAGACTAAGACTCACCTAGGCAACACCTGTGAGTACTACCATGTATATCCACCATGGTTGTCAAGGAAGACAGGACCTCTTCTTCCCAACTCACAGGAAGTCGAGAGAGAGAGTTCCATGATGTATCTTCTAGACAGAGCAAGGAAAGATGGCAAGGGCAGGTTGTGGGCAGCTCTTCTTGGTTTAGTGGCCAATAAAGGAACTATTTTGTCATCCTAAAGCATCTGGTCTTTTAACATTTCTGGCCCACTAGAGGTGGTTCAGAGGCCCTCAGACCAAGTGGCTTACCTGTTTACCAAAACCTTCCTCCCTTCCCTTACTCCATGATTCTAGTTGCTCTGGACCATGTGTAGGTGGTAGACCCTGAGAAGAAGTTGTACCTATCCTTTTGTGATGGCACCCATAATCAATGTTTTCTCTCCATTTCTCTCCCTTCTTCTCTCCTCCAGAACCACTTCCTAGAAATCCAAGAAAGCATTTACTGAGTCTAGCCGTCCTCTCAGCATCTTAAGAGGGGAATAGCAGAGGTCTGGGTGGGGGACATAAACAGGGTTTTGCAAAGGATGCCCCACAAACGCAAAACTTGGGAGCTGATTTTGAAGATGTTCTCTGAAAACTGAAAAACTCTGAAAACAGGAATCAGAAATACTAACAATATTATTTTGGAAATCAATGTTTTCATCTCTCTAATTCTTCCTCCCTCCCCAGCTGCTTTACAGCCAGAGTGTCTGACATGTCTTAAGAAGGACTTCATTTCTTTTGTTCTAGGTCAATGTGTTTCCATCTGCCATGTCATGGGAGCCTACACACCCTAATGTTCAGAAAAAGACTATTTTCTTTTAATCAATCTGATTTAGTTGAACAGTAATTAGACCAACTGGGATCTAATTTCACTGTTCTTAGTGGAGGGGAAATTATAACACAATATTATACCTCCCAATTGTGTATTTAGGTATTTCTCTTCACCAAACCACACTGATAAAGGAAAACCAAGTAAACTGAACAGATGCAAAGAAGAAAGCTGCCCTTAAAAAAAATCTAAGCATAAATATTTTCAACTGTTAGGGGAATTTCAATCTCAGTCCCTATTAAATTTCACTTAGGGTGACTATTAAGAATCCCTCCTTAACTACAGAAAAAGAAGTCAGTGTGTTCTTAGGCATCAGGCCAAAGTGACTTCATTTTCTTGCCTGCAGGGATTTGAGAGACACTGTTAATGTAAGGGCAGCAGTTTGTTAGCCAAAAATGTCTTTTTCCTGACTCATGCTAAGTAGGGATGAATCATGGGAAGCAGCAGCCATCAAGTTTTCTCCCAATTTTCAATTAAATGCTGCATAATTCTCTCTGGCACAACCAGTGAGTTAATTAAAATGTGCATTATGGATCTGAAAAAATTTTAAATGATTTTTTGGAAGCTGCAGGAGCCATGTGTCAAAAAAAACCCCTAAAAATAGGAGATTTTAGAGAACAGTTCTCAATCTTACATGAAATGCTGGGATGTGAAATTCCTTTGCTTCCAAAGGTCAAAATGAAAATCATGCCTTCTACTCCTCTCCTCTCCAGCCACCACTGGCTCAAGTGACATGGCCAATCAAAGAAAAAGAATTTTCTAAAGTTTAAAATAGGAAATTAAGAAGGATATAGTTTGTGGCTTCTATGCAGCATGTCCCAAAAATCTTAGGGCATTTTAAAGTTTTAGTAGCATAGGACTATAAAGCTTTAATAGAATTCATTAAGCTATTAAAGCTTAAAACTGCCCTAAGACTTTGGGGACACCCCGTATCTATTTTTAAATTAGCCTTTGCCTCAATGGACATCCATTCTCGGAATGACTTTGCCACCTCAGCACTTTTCAAATAGAGTTAGCATCACAGTTTCAAGCAACTCACAATATTGAACCACAGAGCTCAAGCATTTCAGGGAGCTCACCCCCAGAAGGAAGCTGACGGGCACTCCAAAGCTGCTAGTCTGAACCCTTTAGACCAAAATCAAACAACAACAACAGCAACAAAACAGCTTTGAGGTCACTTTGAAAGTTTGGTGCATGGAGAGTGTTTGATTTGGACTTGAGAGAGGAGTGGGTTTGAGTCATGCTTTGGCTAATGAAGCCTGAGGTAGTGGAGTCACAGGGTAGCAGTGAGGATGAAGTGAGAAGAGGGTGCGTGAAGTGCTTTATACAGACCTTAAGGACTTCCTGTGCTCTCATGGGTGTCCTGATTGCACTCCATCCATGGCCCTCCACTCTGTGCAGCAATGGTCCCTGGCTTCTCTCAAATCTACCACAGAGAATTCACCCAGCGGGACAGGGGCCTTGCAAGGCAAAATATCCTGCGAGTATGTCCTCGGGCCAAAGCATTGCATTTGTGTGTTTGGGATGATAGAACTCAGGAGAGAGCTGGCCCAAGCTCTTCATTTGAAAGGTGAAAGAGGCTGTGACTTGCCCAAGGGCACACAGTGGGAATGCTGGGATTGAAACCCTAGTTCAGATTTATTGCTGCTTCAATTATACCATAGGAAATGGGATCCATGCAAAGAACAAGCACTGGGGAGAAAAGTGGGGGTGCCTGTATGCCTTTTATGATACATAGATGACAAGTAGTATAGCAGTGGGCACCAAAATAAAATAACTTGGGCAACAAGTTGGAGTTTGACATGTGATAGCTGTGTGGCCTTGGGCAAGTCATTTTACTTTTCTGACCCTCAGTTTCCTCATTTGTAAAATGGGGATAAATCTACAAAGCTACTATCTCACAGGCTCATCAGGGGGATCAAATGAGTTAAAGCATCTAAAGTAACTTGCAAGCCTTAAAGCACTTTATTAATGTGAGCAATTAATAATCTAACAATGATTAATAGCTAACAACAATTAAGGCTAACAATGTCAGATGTGACTCGAAGATCTGAAATCTGAACATCTGACCTTATGGCTCATTTGCTGTGTGATTTTGGGCAAGTTGCTTCACCTCTCTGGGCCTCAGTTTCCTTATCTGCAAAATAAGGGGGTTGGACAAGTTGAGCTTTAAGGTTGTTTTCAGCTCAAAATCTCTTCAGCTCTATGGCAAATGTTGTTCTTCAACCTGGGCCTTATTAATAATAGCTAAACATTTATACAGGGCAGCTAGGTGGCAGAATGGATAGAACACTGGGCTTGGAGTCAGGAAGATCTTCATGAATTCAAATCCAGCTTCAGACACTTAACTAGCTGTGTGACCTTGGGCAAGTCACTTAACCCTGTTTACCTCAATTTCCTCATCTGTAAAATGATCTGGAGAAGGAAATGGCAAACCACTCCAGTACCTTTGCCAAGAAAACACCAAATGAGGTCATGAAGAGTCAGACACAACTGAACAACAACAACAAAAGTGTAGTTATTTATATACAATGCTATACAAAGTAAATGTTTCACAGTTTTAAAACAAAACATTATTTGAGTTCTGAGAAAAATATCACGGAAAATTTCCTGGAAGAGGTAATGCTTGAATTAGGCTTTAAAGGACAAGTAGGAGCTCAGCAGGTGCAGAAGCTTCAACCAGACCTGTTTAAATAAGTTGTTGACTCAAATTAAAAAAGGAAAATGGATAAAAAGCAAAGAAGCAGACTCTATCAACATTTTCTTGGAGAGGCAGTGTGGTACAGTGGAAAGAGTACTGGGTTTAGAGGCAGACAACCTAGGCTCGAATCTCTGCTACTTACGACCTGTGTGACCTCGGGCAAGTCACTTTATTTTTCAGAATCTCAGTTTTCTCATCTGTGAAATGAGCATGTTGAACTAGATGTTTTCTAAGGTCGCTTTCAGCTTTCAGCTCTAAATCAATGATCCTAGGATAAATTTAAACAACAGATATCACAAAGAGATGGTTGAAAGACACTCCCTTAGCCATCCAAACTCCCTGTGTTTACCCCCATTCCATCTCTCTAGTCACTTGAGGGGTTTCTGAAATTCACTTCTAGGTGTGTGCCTAACTCCAAATATTCTTGTAGATGAGTCACAAGACCATGAATATGGAAAGAGAGAGGACCGTGACCGACACTTTGAGGATGAGGGGAACCTTTAAGGGAGAGAGCCCAAACTGTGCCTTGATAGTAAAGGATGGAGGAGGAAGGAAGGAGGGGACCTTTAAGCAGGGTGGCCTTGAGGCATATTCTGAAGCTGGAAGTTGGTGACACTGAGATACACTTTCCTTTGCCTTTAGTTGCTTCTGAAGGGTGTATGGGGTGTTTAGGGAGGTAGGACTGCTCATCTACCTACATTTGGTGTTCACCTATAAGCCTCCTGTCACTCGTGGCTCCAAGAAGCTATAATATGTACAGTGGCTACCTCCTGGTAAAAACCATCCTAGTAGACAGGCCAAACCAGGTTGCAGGTAAACCCACTGGTGAGTTGGGGGATGTCTATCCCACGCATGTGAAGACTTCTTCCAGTGGAATGGGCATTTGTTCCAATAGTCATGAAGGCAGCTGAAGCAGTGGCTGTGGAGTACTCAGAGCTTGATCAGACATCAAAGATACCAAGGTCATCCACTGAATCCTGGGCCATCTCTGATTGTCTTGACTTTTGTCTTGCCACTGGACTTCAATGATTCAGGAAGAGAGAATGAGGCTGATGACTTTGTGCAACTCTGCCTCATTAAATACAGTTTCCAAGCAAGTCAAGACATCTCCCTGTGATGTCATTGGTCCTCATTGAAAATGAAGGATCAACAACAATAACAACAATAGTTGCTTCTGTTTCAAAGGCTCAAGCATCCTGTCTCCCCCATCTTGCTGTTGCTATGATATTACCTTGGGCTGAGGCTGTGCTGTCATCCCTAGAAATGAAAAAGGGCTTGGGAGGATAGGGGAGTGTGCGATTGTCTTGCGACTGCTTAGAAATTTAAGGAGCCCACACGTAAGCTGGGTTGAAGCTGCTGACTCTGCTGGCGTAAAGATAGCCTGGACTTCAGGCTCCACGTGCTCCTAGCAAGGGGAATGTTGGAGACGGGGTCCATTCCTCTCTCCATAAACCGTGGAGCATGTTGCATTAATTGGCACGCCATGATTATTCAGAATCATGTACCTGCAAATAGGCAAAGCATCTGGAATAGTTTTCTTTATCTAGCAAACAAGGGGATTGGACAAGAGTAGGAGTTCTTAATCTTTTTTTTTTTTGCAGCCTGGTGAAGCATATGAGCTCCCCTTCTCAGAATAATGTTTTTAAATACTTAAAATAAAATAATAGTTTTACAAAGGAAACCATTGTATTGAAATAAGGTTATCAGAATATTTGAAAAACAAGTCCACAGGTTAAGAGCTCCTGGACTAGATGATGTTTAAGGTTCTCTTCATCTCTGAATCTTCTGATAAGGCATCATGTCATTGGATTAATTTGAGGTTTTTTTGTTTGTTTGTTTTTTGTTTTTTGTCCTCTAATAGGCATATAAACAAGGTTTTCTCATAGAGATGCCAGGTTCCTCTGTACTCTGAAATTCCTTGAGAAAGGTAAACAAACACCAGCTGAAATGAATGTAATCAGAGAACCGGCAGCAGTATGATGGGACAGCAAACAATTTAGTTGAGATAAAACACAGTGAAATTAGAAACAGCTGAAGCTACTAGAGTCTGGAACCAACAATTGCCATCCAATACAGCAGTGAGTTGTTATTATTAGGATGTCATCTTAATATATTTTCATCTTTACGTTTTCACAAATGTTTCTTGGAGGAACACACCCCTCCCCAGCCCTGCCTCCCGCTATGATCAGCGGAATGCTTCACAACTAACATACTATGGGAATGGGTATAACATGGGAGTGGTCCAGACTCCTTTTTATTCTTCTCTTGTCTCCTGTGGTTTTAACAATCAGAAACAATGACCAAAATAACAAAATGTCAGCATGTTGCTGGACTAATAGAAATCCTGTATGTCTCAGGCATGTTAATAAATTAAAGAAATGTACTACAAATATTCTGTCAGAATTTAGAAAATAAATCATAAATTTTTGTGCTGTTTCACAAAAGAGCCCTGAGATCAGAGTAAGAGGACCTGGTCTCTAAATTTGGCTCTGGCATGAATTAGCTGTATAACTTTGGGCAAGACTCCTCCCTTTTTGAGCTTCAGTTTTCTCTGAGGAAAATGAAGAGGTTAGACTAGAACAGGGCTTCTTAACTTTTTTTTGTGTCACGGTCCCCTTTAGCAGTCTGATGAAGCCTAGGGATCCATTGCAAAATCATGGTTTTAAATGCATAAAATAAAATACACAGAATTATAAAGGAAACAATTCTATTAAAATATTTATCAAAATAATTTTTTAAAAACCAAATTAATAGACCCCAGATTAAGAATCCTGGATGGTCTCTAATTTCCTATTTCTACTCTAAAAGTCAATGATTCTATTAAAAATAAGCTTTGAAATGAGTATTTACTTAGCTTATATTCAACTGGTGTTTAAGCCTCATTGGGACTTTTGCAACAGGGCTTCTCATTAGCTATTTTACATTTTATTTCCACTGAATTCAATCTAATCATCACCAAGTGGGCTGTTTCTTTCAGTGTTCTCTTTCTTTCTCTCCCTTTCCCCCTCTCCCTCTGTCTCTCTATCTCTGTCTATCTCTCTCTTTCTCTGTCTCTCTCTCTCTCTCTGTCTCTCTGTCTCTCCCTTTCCCTCTTTACAGGTTTGCCTCTGCTGCTGTTTCTGCCAAAAGTTCTGTAGCTGTTCTAGTGTACAGGAAAGAAGACACCAAATACCTTTCATGATCTTTCAAGGCCCTGTACCAAAGGAGAGAAGCCATAAACAGGTAGCAATGCTTTATCCCAGAAAGACTTGCTTAAGAGGGCACAGTGTGGCAGTAGGGGGAGGCCAATTTTTTGGGGGGGAGTGAAGCTACTCCCCCACCTGTCTGCCATCACCCATTCCCAAGTGGGTACTACGTAAGAAAAATTCCTTCACCCATGCTCTGTGCTTTTCATTCTCCTTCCTTTTAACACTGGAATTCAAATCTCAGGATAGTCTAGCCCAGAAGTAGGAAACCTACAGCCTTGAGGCCACATGTGACCTTTTAGGTCCTCGGGTGCTTCCTTTTGACCGAGTCCAAGTTTTACAGAACAAATCCTTTCATTAAGGGTGAAGTTTGGATTCAGTCAAAGAGTCGCACTTGAGGACCTACAGGGCCACATGTGGCCTGGAGGCTGCAGGTTCTCTACCCCTGATCTAGCCGGAGGTGTCAAACTTAGGGTCAGTGGGCAGTGCTTCCCGGTGCTGCTCAACCAGATTAAAATGTAATTGGGAAATATTTAACAAAATAAATAAAAATACAGTGTTGTTGTTCAGTTGTTTTAGTCATATCTGATTCTATGTGATCCCATTTGGGGTTTTCTCAGCAAAGATACTGGAGTGGTTTGCCATTTCCTTCTCTAGTTCATTTGACAGATGAGGAAACTGAGGCAAGGAGGTTAAGTGATTTGTCTAGAGTCACACAACTAAGTAAGTTTCTGAGGCAGATTTGAACTCAGGTCCTCCAGACTCTAGGCCCTGTGCTCTATTCTACCTAGCTACCCTAAAAAGACAATGCAACATAGATAATGTTAATTTGTAGTTTTCTAAGCCACCATGACACCTGTCGGGATCTGTTTCTATTTGAGTTTGATACGATTGATCTAGGCTTTATCATGGAGGTCTTCTAATTCAACCCTCTGTCTCATGCATAATATTACATTGACACTTTAAAATATACAAAATACAGTTCTTCAACAATATATTATGAAAGAATAGAAATGTAATTTCCCCCATTTTACAGATAAGGAAACAGGCTCAGATATGTTAAGTGATTTATCCAGGGTTTTTTATTGTTCCATTGTTTCAGTCCATCTGGAGCTTTGTGACCCCATTTGTGGTTTTCTTGGCAAAGATACTGGTGTGGTTTGCCATTTCCTACAAAGCTAGAAAGTAACAGTGGATTTCACACCAGGTTTACTAACTTTTAAGTAGCCTTTATCAGTGCTATCAAACTCAAATAGAAACAGATTCCTGCAGGTGCATACTGACTTAAAAAACTACAAGTTATCGTTATCTATGTTGTATTGCATCTTTATTTATTGTGTTAAACATTTCCCAATTACATTTAATCTGGTTCAGGTCTCACTCCCAGAGTTTTGCTGGCTGCTTAAACCAGCAGAGTTTGACACCCCTGGATAAAAAACTAGAAAGTCACTTAGCCTAACATTCTACAGATTTAGCCCTCATTTTACAGATTCCTCTTTCATAGAGGGGAATTAACTTGCTCATTATCACTCAATTATTTAGAGGTGGCACTAAAACTCAGGTTCTTCAAGACCCAGGTTCAGGGATCTTTTCCATAAACTAAAAATACCTTGTATATTATCCCCTGCAAGTTACTTTGTTTTTCAACAGGATGAGAGGGTCAGCTAATGTGCCTGACTAAGGTGATGAGCTAGAACAATCTAAGGTTAGTACAGAAAGGAAAGAAGTAATTATTAGCTATGTGGTCTTGGGCAAGTCACTTAAAAAATTGGAGGGGAATAGTAAGGTAAAAATTATTGTAATTGGTTCAAACTTCTAACAATAATAAAGATAACAATTCATTAAAGACCTACTCTGATGGTTCATCATATCATAAAAGTGACTTTTGGTTCTGTTGTGGGAGAACTATCTCCTCTTCAAGCCTGGTTTGCTAACTTTAACTAGGTATAGAAGAATGGTATCAAATAGATATGGATCCCGGCCAGGTTCATATTGACTTAGAAAACCACAAATTAACATTATCTAATTTGAATTGTATTTTTATTTATTTTGCTAAACATTTACCAATGGCATTTTAATCTGGTTCTATTCATGCTCTGGAGTTTTGCAGACGGTTTGTGCCATTGGGCTGAGAAAATTCCTTATTCTTTTCACCAATTCAAGAAGCAGATTTCTTCCTCTTGGAAAGAGATACCACCGGAGGGCTGAGACTGAGATAAAGAGAAGTCATGTGGGAACTAAAAAGAAAGCTTTTCTATGGGCCTGGGGATAAGATTATGTTGAAGAAAAGGTATGTTATGAATAGTTAAGATGCTAGAGAAGTGGAAGATATTTCTTTTTATTTTGAGTTTGCTGCAAAGATTTTTTTTTCCTGAATTTGTATTGTATTAGCAAACTGACAAATTCTTATTGTTTTAAGTAATAGATTCTATTTTTATATAAGACCGTGGCTTGGGGATTCGTGCTAACCTCTTACTACTGTCAAACCTGTCTGGGCCCTCTCAGGTGGTGCCAATCATGACATTTTATTCCCACCAGGTGACAGCTCATCAGGATGTGTTAATTGCAGGATGAGTTAAGAAGTAGGAAGAACACCGATAAGATAATCATTGGTAGTTATAATGTGCCATTCTTCAAGTCATGAGAATAGCTTTTGTTATCTCAAAAACTGAAGAATTTTCTCCTACTCCTTAAGTGATGAAATGTTCATCTAAGGTCATAGAGGTGACAGGTATTTGGTTCAGGGATTTTTGTATTAAGATGGATTGGGGATGTGTTGGTTTTTGTTTGTTTTTACAATATGGTTTAATGGTCTAATGTTTTGAGTATTTTTTTGTTAAATTGAAAGAATAATTCTAAGACAAAATGAAAGGCAAGTAGAACTATTGCCTGGGTTAGAAGAGGCACTACAAAGGGATGCCCTGAGTAGGTAGGGGCCAAGCCTTCCCTCCTTTTACCAATCAGTCAGTCAACCAACATATATTAAATGCCTACCATGTGCCAGGCACTATACTAGGCCTTGAGGATACAAAAACAAAAAGAAGAACCTGTTTTTCCCCCTCAAGAAGCTTACATTCTAATGGGGGAAAATGCTTGTAAGCATATATGTATACACACCCACACACACCCACACACACCCACCCACACACACACACACACACACAGAGTTAATCCTCAGCATTCATGTTTTTAACTTTCCTGACTTCAAGCATTCTTGTGACTTTATTAGTGACCTTATTTTCACTTTTGAGTTGCCAACCATGAATATTCCTGGCTATGCCAAGTAAAAAAAAATTAGAGATGCCATATGTGGTGGTGTGGCTGGTCTCCTACTAGGTTCTTCACTGGTCTTGCTCGCCCTACCATTGTAAAGAGCTCTCCGTGCATTTGTTGTATATTTTCATTGTTTGACTTTAAACTCAAGTTTTGTGTTGCAGTTATGCTCCCAAAGTATAGTGCAAATCCTTTGGGCTCTAAACTTGTCAATGATGCAGCATAGTGAGAAAATAAAGGTGTTAGATAAACTTTGTGTTCGAATGTCTGCAGCTACTGTCGGCTTTGTTTGGTGTTAACAAATTGATGACTGGTTATATCCATGAAAAGGAGGAAAGTATTTGTAAAAGTATTTGTGAATCCGCTCCAGAAAGTGCTAAGGTAACCTCTCAGGTGCACAATGAGGGAATTGAGAAAATGAAAAAGCAGCTAAGTTTATGGATAAATGAGATGATGCTGTCTTTCACAATCTTCAATGCCATCCACTAGCTGTGAAGGACAGAGTGTCGGAGGTGATGTTTCTGGTTTCATGACTGAAGTCCCAGCAACCTCTCCCTTAGTTTTAAGAGGGCAGCCAAGGTAGAGAGGCTTACAGCAGCTTAGTATACAATACAATATCCTCCTACTGCCATCTGACACAGTGAAAGGTAAGATTTGGGTTTAGTTTTAAGAATTTTATTTGCTATGTAGTATTTGTGGTACTGTAGCTTTTGTGTTATGAAAAGTGAATATTTTTTGAAATCGACGTTTTTTGTTTTATTGAGATTGTTAGCACAAAAGGCCACGGAATTCTAGGGGATTACTAATGATAAAATATTTTGCATGTAAACAAGTTTTATTTTGTGTACTGCATTTTATGAGTTATTTTATGGTTACTGTGTTAGGAAAAGTGCATGTTAGCAGAATTAATGTTTTGTTATAAAGAAATGTATGCAGAAAAGTATATTTTCAGCAATCTTTAATGAAAGACTAGTTTTTTGTGGTTGCAAAAACCTAACTCCCTATTTCCATATTTCAAAGTATCAGCATTTATGTTCACTTTGGAGCTGTTTTCTAGGAACGTTACCCCAGTGAAAGTTGAGGATTGATTGTACACACACACATACACACACACACACACACACACAGATGCGGCCCACCCCTAGTGGATCCTCAACTTTCACCAGGGAAATACGTATGTATACATATATCTATACACACATATGTGTGTGTGTGTAGAATATATACACATGCACATACACACAATAAATTGGAGGTGATCAACAGAGGGAAGGCAGTGCCACTAAGAAATATCAGGAAAGACTTCTGGTAGAAGATAGAAATTTAGGTGGAACTTGAACGAAACCAGGAGGCAGAGATGGAGGACGGACACCATTCTAGACATGGGAGACACCTTTGTGGGGCTTGAGCTGATAGCATTAGATTAGAAAACTAGCTTTCCCATATAAAATGACCACAAGGTAAGTTTTTGGGGAGATGGGCACAAACAACTACAGATGTTCCTAGCCTGACACAGTCGTACTTACATTAGTGACAAGCAATTTCACTGATAAAAGAAGTTTCCTCCAAAGGAGAGACAGTCTGTGGGATCATGTGGGGCAGCAGTTCACCTTGAATCCCCCTCTAGAAAACTTCCCTAGGACTCAGGACTCAGCTTCTTCAGAGCTGTGTGATGGCAGAATGTAACTCCAAAAGATTTCACTTTCCCCTTCTCAGGCACACCATCACATTCATTGCACCATTGACAGAGAGAGAATTACAAGGACAGGGACCAAAGGAAACATTTCTTTCAAAGGCCAATTCTTCATAGTCAATTAGTTGTAACAAAATAAACAAAATGGTTACAAGGAGCCATCCTTTAGGCCAGGAAATAGGTTTGTTCTTGTCAGGGTGCCAGGGAATCTTCAATTGTTCCCTAAGCTTATGGAATAGCTGTTTCTTAAACACCAGCCATGAGCCAAGCCTCCCTTATGTCCACCTACCTGCGATAGTTGGTTTCCCTCTGTTATTTAATTTTTTTCTTAAATTAAGTTTTATTTTTTTCAAACAAAGATCTGCCTTGTCTCTCTTCCACCTCCCTTCATGCCCCCCATTGAAAAAGCAAGAAAAAAAAATCCCATGTTACAAGAATGTAACAACAAAATAAATATATAAATAAAACAAATAAAACTAATAAATAAAATAAAATAAACAAACTAAATAAAACAAGTAAAACTAATTCCTGAATTGGCCAATTTTATGTATATACATATATGTATATATGAGGGGGGACATTTCAAGAATTTTTCTGTGTGCATACACACATATATGTGTATATTTACATACATAAAATATATGTATTTGGACATGGCCAATTCAGGAATTTGTGTGTGTGTGTGTGTGTGTGTGTGTGTGTGTATTAGTCTGCACTTTGAATATATTACTTCACTATCAGAAGGTTATAGTGTTCTCTGGTTTGTGGCTGGCTATTATATTGATCAGAGTTCCTAAGACTTTCAAAGTTTATTATCTTTATAATAATGTTATTGTATGAATTGTTCTCTTGGTTCTGCTTACTTCACACTGTATCAGTTCATACAAATCTCCTCAAGTTTCTCTGAAATCATTCCCATTATTTCTGACAGCACAATAGTTTTCTATCACATTTATATACTGTATATAAATATCACTCATATACTGTAACTTATTCAACTATTCCCTAATTAATAGCCCTCACCTCCAATCCACAAAAGAGCTGCTATAACTCACGCACTCATGCACACATGGGTTCCATCCTGTTATTGAGATAATAATTGTATTCTGCCTCCCAGTCTTTCTATTTGGGAGGACTGGAGAGAGTACCTGCCATAGACTGAGGCTGGAAGGTCTTATTAGGACTATATGGATCAAAGAGCTGAGAGGGATCTAAGAGGTCATCAATTCCAACTCTCTTCATTTTATTGATAGGAAACTGAGACTCAAAAAAGGTTAAGTGATTTGGTTAGACATAGCTTTTGACCTAGTAGCCAACTTTGTATAGCTCTGTCTCACTTAAATCCAGTTCATGTGCAAGGTAAGACATCACCTTTGGGATGTCATTGGTCCTTCAAGAATGAAGGACCACCACCACCACCACCAAGTAGCTAATGAGTTATCTGAGGGAAGACTCATACCTGGGTCTTCCTGATGCCAAGTCAAGTGCTCTTTCCTCAGTGCTCCTAAGTCTTCCATGATATATCTTAAATATAAAGTCAATAACTGAGATCAGAATGAGGTTAGAAGATTTCATCTCAGAAAGGGGCCAGAAATGAGACCCCATATTAGCTCCAAAGGAAGCATCAGGCACCGAAGAATCAGAGATAAGGTCCTGATCATAATGGTGTCTAAACCATAGTTGGGGCTCAAAATAATGGGCAATGACTCAAGAGATGGGGTTCAGGGATCAGGCAGCAAGGTTCAACACTGGCATGAAAAAGAGGATTTGAATTCCACATGGAATTCATACAGTTTGCTGCATTTAGTTTCTTAAGAGTATATGTGGGTATGTGTATGCCTGGCTGAATGAAGGCAGCTCTGCCTTCTAGTGTCTCTGAAATTAATTGCAGCTAAACAGCTCTAATCAGTGGCTCAGACAGGGCACGCAAACTCACACACTAAGAAGATGCAAAGGGATAGCTAGATGGCACAGTAGGTAGAGCACCAGCCAGGAGTCAGGAGGAACTGAGTTAAAATCTGGTCTCATTCACTTACTAGCTGTGTGACCCTGGACAAGTCACTTAACCCTGATTGCCTCAAAAAAGAAAAACAAAAGAAAAGAAAAGAAAAAAAAGGAAGAAAAAAGGATGATGCAAGGCAGAATACAAGACAGAGGCGAGGAAGGGAACCCATACATACTATATACAATCCACTCCACCCAAGACAATCCAATGATCAAGTTCAGGTGCACTGAACATGCTAGTGAGTGCTAGGGGAAGGACCAGTGTCACAGAGACAACCAATAAGAACTCTCCATACTGGCTCTTTTTAGTGCTAGCTGGCACCACCTTTGGCCGAGACAGCTAGCTGATCCCTATGAGGTCAGTACAATTAAGTATATATCACCATCTTCTCTCTGTCTCTATTTCTTTCTCTCTCTCATTCCTTCTTTCTCTCCCTTCTTCCTTCTCTCCTTCTCTCTTTCTCTCCATATGTTAGTTGTAGTACATAGTCCCTTACATTTAAGAAGTGACTTGAGAAAGGACACACAGTTTGACTTGATGAGAAACATCAATCCCATTAGCCCCGACTAGCACACAGTTCCTACACTGAGAATAATATCTTTATTTAAATATTTCTAGAAGACCTCCATTTGTTTGTTTTTCTACTTTCAATATTGAGAATATTTTATAAGGTACTTCTTTTTTCAATATATATTTCCCCCAATTACATGTTAAAATGATATTTTAGCATTTTTTAAAGTTTTGAGTTCCAAATTCTATCCCTCCCCTTCAGACCGTAAGCAATCAGATATAGGTTATACAAAAGCAATTATGCAAAACATTTCCATATTAGTCATTTTGTATAAGAAAACTCCAATAAAAGAAAAAGAATGACAGAAAGTGAAAATAATATGCTTCGGTCTATATTCAAACAATATCAGTTCTTTCTTTGGAGGCAGATAGCATGCTTCATCATTAGTCCTTTAGGATTGTCTTGGATCATTGTATTGCTGAGAATAGCTAAGTCATTCACAGCTGACCGCCGTACAATATTGCTATTATTGTGCACAACATTCTTTGGGTTCTGTTCACTTCACTATGCATCAGTTCATGTTAGTCTTCCAGGTTTTTCTGAAATCATACTGCTTGTCATTTCTTACTGTACAAGAATATTCGGTCACACATCGCAACTTGTTTAACCATTCCCCAAATGATGGGCATCCCCTCAATTTCCAATTCTTTGCCATGTTAGGTACTTTCATTTTTTTATTTTTTTATTTTTTTTTGTTAGGCAATGGGATTAAGTGACTTGCCCAAGGTCACACAGCTAGTAAGTGTTATGTGTCTGAGGCCGGTTTTGAACTCAGGTCCTCCTGAATCCAGGGCCGGTGCTCTATCCACTGCGCCACCTAGCTGCCCCATATTAGGTACTTTTAAAAGTACATTTTATTGATTCCTTTTGTCTTTATATCACAATGATGTCCCACTTTACCCCCTCCTGTTTGAACTATATTTTATGACAAAGAAAAACAATTAAGCAAAAACATCTATTAGAGGGACCATGTCTGAAAATGTATCATTCACTTTTCTGTATGAATAGTGACACCACCCCACCCTCAACTGTAAAGGAATTATCTCTTCTCCACAACCTTTATTAATTTCCCCCCCATTACTCCAAGTTCAATTTCCTTTTAGTGATCTCTTCATTTACCTTATTGCACTCATAGTGTATTGAAGACCATTCCTTTGGTTCTATTTGTTTTGTTCTGCATTAACTCATGCAGATCTTCCCACTATTCCAACATGGAGTTAATCTTTTTTTAATCTTTGCCTATTTCTTTAGAGTTAAGGCAAAGTCTCAAGGTTCTTTTAATTTACAATTCTCTCTCTACTATTGATTTGAAGCATATTTCCACGTATTTATTTATACTTGACAGCCCTTTTGAAAACTATTTACATCCTTAGATTACTTAATTATTGGAAGAATGGCTTTTGGCATTCTATATTTATGTCAATTACCTGAATACTTTGAATATCAGACTTTTTTGATGAAATTTAAGGCAAATATTTCCCCACTCTATTGTTTTTCTTCTAATTCAGTCATTTATCTTATTCATGAAAAGGTTTTAAATTTTTATCCAGTTAAAATTGTAAATTTTTTCCTTTTATGAATTCTTTTATTCCTTGTTTGGTTAAGGATTCTCCCCCTAGCCATAATTATGAAAAGTGTGTGATTTCATTCATTTTGGGGTATTTTTAAATGGTATGATCTTTTATATTCAGGTTGCATGATCCATTTTGAACTGAATTTGGTATGTGATGTAAGATGTTAGTCTATCTAAACTTAATATCTGCCCAACTATTTTCCAATGTTCCCAGTAGTTCTTATAAAAAAGACAGTCCTTTCCCCATTAATTTATGGGATTTTTTTTTTGTTTGTTTTATCACACACTGGACTACTGTCTTCACTGACTTCTCTTTCTTGTGTATCTCATCTGTTCTACTAATCTGCATTTCTATCTGTTTTTAACAGATACTTAATAGTTTTGATATCTACTGCTTTATAATATAGCTTGAGGTCTGGTAATGCTATGCTTCTTTATCTATAATTTTTTTCTCATTTACACTAAGATTCAGGAACATTTGTATTTCCAAATTAATTTTGTTATTTTGTTTCATTATGAAAACTAGACAAAATCACTTCAGTAATTTGATTGGTATAACACTAAAGCTGTAATTCAATTTAGGAAGTGTTGCTATTTTTGTTATTTTGGTAAGGTCTAAACATAAGCCATGAATCTCTCCAATTATTTTAATCATCCCATAGTTCTGTAAAGAGCATTTTATAGTTGTATTTAAATACTTATGTGTGTGTTGTGTATATTGCAGTTATTTTGAATGGAAATTTTCTTATTTTTTTTCTTCCTAGTTTTTGTTAGTATGTTCTAGAAATGCTGGCGATTTTAGTGGATTTATTTTATACCCTACAATCTTGCTGTAGAGATTAATCATCTTAATTAGTTTTCTCACTGTTTCTTAGTTTTCCAAGGACATATCATGTTCTAACCAAAAGGGGATATTTTGTTCTTTCTCTGCTGAGTTTATAGCTTAGATGTTGTTCTCTTCCGTTATTGCTGTAGCTTGCATTTCTAGAATGATGTCAAAAAACAATGGGGAGAAAGTTTACCTTTTCTTTTTCCTTGTTTGTATTTAGAAAGCTTCTAGTGAATTTCCATTGCTCACAATACTAATTGTAGAGGATTTTTAGCGTAAATAAGTACTATAGTTTCTCAAAAATCTTTTTTGCATCAATTGAAATAATCAATTAAAAATCTTTGTTGTTATATGTAAATATGTACATATGTAAATATGTTATATTTATTTTACTAATTGTTTCCCTATTGTCAAACCATTTTTGGATCTATGGTATGAATACAACTTGGTGATAGTGAATTGTTTTCTGGGTATATTTCTGTAGTGTGCCTGCAAGAATTTTATTTAAAATAATTGTATCCATAGTGATTAGTGAGATTGGTCCAGAATTCTCATCCTCTGTATTGTTTCTTCCTGATTTGGGTATCAGGACCATACTTGTCTCTTAAAGGAAATTTGGGAGAGTATTTCCTCTCTATTTTTAAGAATAATTTTTTGTAGCAAAGATATTAATGTTTGCCTTCTCACCCTGAAGGATCCCTTAGCCCTTTGGCCTTTTCCATTCTAGGTCAGTTCCTCCTGGAGCCTCCATGTTAAGGAAAGTTCCCAGGTTAACCTTGTTAGCTCCTTCATTCCTTTCTGGCCTTCTTTCCTGACTCTCCAAACTTCTTTCTCATCAAAACTGGATCGCTTCCATTTGAATTGTCTTAGGAAGATTCTGAAGATCACCCAGCAGGACAAGATGCTAGACATTGAGGTCCTTTCCCCAACTAAACTCCCAAGCATTCAAACTCTTCTGCAGAGAATGCAACTCCGAAGGGCTGATCACATTGTTCTAATGCTAAACATACACTTGCCTAAAAGTCTATTTTATGGAGAACTGGGCAAGTGCTCACATAGTGGTCAGAAGAAGCAAACACTCTCAAGGTCTCACTTAAGAACTTTGGAATTGATTGTGTGACATAGGAGACACTGGCACAGGACTGCCCAGCATGGCATGCCTTCATTAGAGAAGACTCAGTGCTCTATGAGCAAAACAGAATTGAAGTACCTCAAAAGAAACCTGAGATGCGCAAATTTAGAGAATGGACCCCAAATGTTCACATGGACTATTTGTGCCCACCTATGGTAGAGCATTCTGAGCTCATATTGGTCTGATCAGCCACAGTCGGACACTCATAGTGACTTGCCCCTAGCCTAGTGATGCCATTTTGTTACTCTTAGAGAATGAAGGACGACAACCAATGTGGGTTATGTTCTATGTTCACGCTAACTTTTCAGCTTCCTTTTATGTGTTGTCTTCCCTCATTAGTATGTAAGCTCTTTCAGGACAGGGACTGTCTTTCTTTCAACTTGTGCTTGTGTCCCTAGCACTTAGCACAGCGCCTGGCACATAGGAAATACTTAATAAATACTTGTTGAGGGGCAGCTAGTTGGTGCAGTGGATAGAGCACCGGCTCTGGAGTCAGGAGGACCTGAGTTCAAATTTGGCCTCAAACACATAACATTCACTAGCTGTGTGACTCTGGGCAAGTCACTTAACCCCAACTGTCTCTTATGAAAAATCAAAAAACAAACAAAAAATACTCGTTGACATGACTTTAGAATCTGTTCCCAGGAATGCTAAGTCTTGATGGAGGAAGGAAGGTGCAATGACCTGTGTTTTGTAATCCTCGTCTAGTGGTCTGAGATTGTCTTTTCCCTCAGCATTCCTTTGGATGTCATTCAATTCTCCCTTTGAACTTATGAATCCATAGTCTACCCTCTCTGAGCCTTGCCTTCCTGAATATCCAACTGCTCCCCCCAGTCCAACCCCTCTGTGAGAATTAGTACTGAGGCCCATGACCCTCTCTTATGATAATCTCCTGAAGTTCCTGAAGTATCCAGCACCTGTCCTCCTACTGCCCCAAGGGTGTTTGTTTGATTCTCTTCATCCCATCCCAGAGACTGTCCTTGATATTATCCCACTTATAATATTGGTTCTTTAATGAGAGGATTAGATTTTCCCCTTGAAATATTTATTCACTTCCTCCTCCTATTCTATATTCCTCATTATGCCTTTTACTCATTGGATTCTTTACCTCATTGATGTTTGTGGACTTGCTTGCTTGTATTTTGTTTCTCCAGCAAGCAACATACTGCCTGGAACATGTCCTCCCCTCCCCTATCCCCTGCCCTCCTCTCCCCTCCTTTTCTCCCCTCCCATCTCCCCTCCCTCTCCTCCCATTTACCTATCTTTATCTTCTCTTAATCACTCAGGCAATGTAAATTTTTTTTTTTAAGAAAATAACGCAAAAAATAGAAAGACTTGTCCTACACAAATTCATGGTTTTTGTCTAGCCCAAGTCACAGGAAATTAAACATTTCATTTCTTAGTCTTTCATTACTATCCAAAAGTATTTAAAACTTTTTATTGTTTGGTCAGTTTGCAATTTTGCTAGCCTCTAAGTTTGTTTGAAGGAATGATTCAAATTATTCCCTGTTATTAACAATTATTTTCTTTGATGTCTAGGCTCAGCTTTCAAGGATATATTAGAATGCCATATTGAAATTTTTGCTTTGATTTCTTGTAACCATAAATTAAGCATGTGTTACTCTAATTTTTTTTGGAAGGGGAATGGAAAGGAGTGGTTTTTTTTTCTCTTAATACCTTCAAGATTTGTTCTTTCATATTGTTGCTCTAAAAATTGGTTACTGTGTTTCTTGGTGATTTAAACCTGGGATTTTGTTCTATTAGTGTTCTATGGAATCTCTTGATTTAAATTTTACTGTCAGCTTCTCAATATTTTTTGGTTATTTTTCTACATGATTCATTGGAATGTAGTATTCTACTTTTCTTTTTTCATGATTTTTTTGGGGGAATACCTATTATCCTTAGATTATTTCTTCATATTGTATCTTCAAGTTAAGTAATTCTTGTTTTGTAGAACTCATATATTCTTCCAGTTTAAAGAATGGTTTGTTATTTTTTCTTCTGTTTCTGCACTTTCATGTTATGAGTCTGTTTCATATCTCTGATATGGAGAATGTCTTTTGTTCCATCTTCTCTAGTCTCTGGTTAGACTTGGCGATTTGTTCCTTAAGAGCTCAAATTTCTTTCTTTGACTGCTCTTTTTTTGATTGATTCTTTGATTGCTCTTCTGAACCCTTCTGGAGGTTTTGTAGTTACGCCATTATCATTTCAAGAGACCTTAGAGAATTTGATGTATTATCACCCCCTTCCCCATAAGATTTTCCGTTTTCCTTGTTGTAAAGGATTTGTCCACTGGGATACATCCTTTCTTTGAATTAACATTGTAGCAGCCACACAAATCACCCTAAGTCAGTATGCAGACTATGGGATGTGTGGAAAGTAAGTCTAGAAGTGGGAGGAACACTCTGGATTGATAGGACCTCCATCCGCCCTAGAAGTATGGTTTCACTTCCCTTTCTATAATGTTTAACTCCAAAAGCTAAGTACCTAAAGTTGTAGGAGCTGACAGGATCATAGAGCTGGGCTACATTTGTGGGAGAAGGAAGGAATGGCTTGTACTAATGGGATTTCAAGAACATTGATCTGGTAAGTGGGCCTTCAGTTCTTTTATTCAGTAAAACTAAACTTATAGCAGGTTCTTTTATTTCTCTTTCTATTATTGGAGAGTTTTTTGAATTTGGGGGCATTTTACCAATATTCTCTGGTAGAGGGAATAGGGAGCTGTCCATAGGAAGTTTCTCTCTGTTCTATCTTCTCAGGATAATTTTTTAAAATTTTATTATTGCCTTTTGTTTTTATACCGCAATCGTTTCTATGCAACATTTCACTGCTTCTCCCCCATTAAACCTTTCCTCATAACATCAACATGTAAATACATAATTTAAATAAACCATTTAAATACATAAATAAAATAATAGGAGAAAACAGATTGCTCCCTCTCTCTGCAACAAACATTTAAACAAAGACAACCAACAGAGTGATGAATATATACTGCATTCTATCTGTGGTCCCTACCCCTCTACTGAGGGGAAGAGAGCATTTTTTTCTAATGGGTTCTTGTGAGCCAAGAAGATTCATTCTAATTCATCAAAATTTGACTTTTAAAAACAATTGTTCTCATTTATGTTATTGCTGTCATAGTGTTATATAGGGGCAGTTAGGTGGCATGGTGGTTAGGGTGCTAGAGTCAGAAATTCAAATCTTGCCTCAGGCACTTACTACCTTGTGTGCCTCTGGGCAAGTCATTTAACTTCCCTGGGCCTCAGTTCTTTTATCTGTAAAATGGGAATTATGATAGCACCTATATTCCAGGGTTGTTGTGAAGATTAAATGAGAATACATATATATGTGTATAGACACACACACACACATATACACACACATTTGTTGTTCAGTTGTTTCAGTCATGTCCAACTCTCTGTGACCCCATTTGGAGTTTTCTTGGCAAAGATACTAGAGTGGTCTGCCATTTCCTTCTCCACCTCATTTTATAGATGAGAAAACTGAGGCAAACAGAGTTAAGTGTCTTGCTCCAAGTCACATAATAAGTGTTTGAGGCCAGATTTGAACTCAGAAAGCCTAATCTTCCTGACTTCAAGCCTAGTGCTCTATCCACTGTGCCACCTAACTAGTGCTATATAAATATTCTTTTGGTTTGGTTTCTTCACTCTGGATCACTTCATATAAATCTTTTCTTATAAAAAGGCGTCTGTTAAAAATCACATGTTTCCTGAAAGAAAAAGAATTAACTCTCAGCTGCTGACAAATCAGCACTTCTTAAAACACTGGCCCATATTTGGTTGCCGTATTAAAGAGCTGCCATCTTAGAAAACAGGGAATGCAAAAGAAGTCTGGGAGAGCATTAGCTGCTAAGAAGACCCAAGAAAATCTGAAGTTTAAGTAGTTTAAGTGAACATTTTAACTACCATTCACATACCTAGAGGATACAAAGACCTGAGGGAAGAAGACAGAGAAATGGAACAGAACCAGAGAGATGGGACTTGTTTTACATCTATATGTATTTATATTTTATGTCTCCCTTACTAGACTGAAGGGTCCTTGAGGACAGAAATGGTGTCTTTTTGATTTTTGTATTCCCCTATAGGTCCTAACATCTTACTTCACACATAGTAGAGACTTATCAAATATTAATTGGACATACATTTTTGATATGATCAATATGTAGATTTGTTTTGCTTGACTAATCACTTTTTGTTACAAGTCTCTCCCCCTCCTTTTTTTTTTAAATTGGGAGGGGAATTGAGGGGAGAAGAGGGCTATCAATAGTATTACAGAAAGAAAGGAAGGAAGGAAGGAAGGAAAGAGAGAAAGAGGGTCATGAGGCATTTACAAAATGCACAGAAGCTAAAAGAAAGAAAGAAGCTAAAAGAAAGTAGGATGGCTTTGAAAGTAACATACTGAATTTATTATATACTTAAAAAGAAAAGCATATGATATAGAGATTCATAGTTTCTTGTACAATCCTAATTATTTGCTCTACTCTGTATAGGAAAATTCTTACTTTTATTTGGCATTTGTTTAGGACAATATAAAAAAAAGTATTTAAAAAACATGTTCATTGGTTGAATGAATGAAGGAAAGCTTTGAAGAAAGAAAGGAAAATGATAAGTTAGAAGACAGGGGAAATGATAGTGGGGCAGGGGTAGGCAGTGGAAAAGGAGGGAGGAAAAGGACTGAGAAGGAGGGAGAGGCAGATAACAGAAACTCAGTGGGGAGAAGTGGAGGCTATAGTAATATGAATACTACCAAAGAGAGAAGGACAGCTAGGGGGCGCAATGGATAGTGTTGGCACTGGAGGCAGGAAGACTCATATTCCTGAGCTCAAATCTGGCCTCAGATGCAGTGTGACTCGGGACAAGTCACACAACCCTATTTGCCTCTGTTTCCTCATCTGTCAAATGAGCTACAGAAGGAAATGGCAAACCACTCCAGTATCTTTGCAAAGAAAATCCCAAATGGGGTCACACAGAATCAGATCCTATTGAAAAATGCCTGAACAAAAAACAAACAAACAAACTGAAAAGAGAGATACACTATCCTGTGAACCATAGCAGAACCAAACTAACATATGGTTTCCAAAAAGAGCAAAGCATTAGGGAATGAGGCTAATGCTTAGATATATCTCTTCATGGTTTGAAAATGACAAGACCAAGAAAGCTAGAAAAGCAAATTGTCGACTTGCGTAGATGTGTCATTTGCTAATCAAGACTTCAGAAAGATGGCCACTCAAATTCCCCACACCCTTAGCAACCTATGGCAAGTTAAACTACTGGTGTTCTGCTCCTGCAGAAGGTTGTGATAAGATACTTTCCTGGTTTGAGATAATTAAGCATCAAAAATTAACCTGGAGGTTTTGCCTTGAATGGTGTAACTAGAAAGTGATTAGAAAGTTACATTTATAAGTGTATAGCACCCTACATAGAGCATATTGGCTGTTCTTGATTTCTGGGCTGATTTGCTCATCCCCACTTGCCCTCACACTGGCAGATCTGGGGTTCCCAGAGAAAGGCCACCACCATGTACCTATGACTCAGCCTCTTGTGGGGGGAATGTAGTCCAATTACTCACCACTTAGGTCTTGAGCTCACACCTGTGTGCATGCTTCCTATTTGTACAAAAATAAACCACCACTAACAGTGGATAGAGCACCGGCCCTGGATTCAGGAGAACCTGAGTTCAAATCTGGCCTCAGACCAAACACTTGACACTTACTAGCTGTGTGACCCTAGGCAAGTCACTTAACCCCATTGCCTAACCAAAAAAGTAAAAACAAAAACAAAAACAAAAAATAAACCACCACTAAACCATTGGCTCTTAAGTATAAAACATTTAGGTGCAGCTAGGTGGTGCAATGGGTAGAGCACCGGGCCTGAAGTCAGGAGGACCTGAGTTCAAATGTGGCCTCAGACCAGATACTTGACACTGTGTGACCCTGGGCAAGTCACTGAACCCCAATTGCCTAAGAAGAAAAAAGAAAAAAGAAAAGAAAAGAAAAAAGTATAAAACATTTATTTAACATTAAGACATAAGCAAGAACTTACATATATATATATGTTCTCTCTCTATATTATATATCTATATATAGAGAGAATATATATAATTATATATAATTATAACAGCACAGGGACCCAAGACGAGTCAAATGCAGTAATTATCAAAACATTACAGTCCACACATAAATCTGAATCACACTCTCCCACCAATATACACAATGTGGAAGAACGGGCCTATACTTAACAGAAATTTAGCTGAGAGACTCATGAGGGAAGAAATCAATGTACTTGGGGCACCTTGCAACTCTGGGCTGCAGGCCTTGAAACCCTCGGACTCTTTGGTAACATCCATATTACACAAAGCTGCTTTGCTGTTAGCTGCTCCCCTTCTGCTCTTCACTCTTTTTACTAACCATCACCCTTACCAAGGCCCTGATAAAGTATTACACTATTAATAGCTAATCGTAATAGCTAGCATTTATATAGTGCTTTAAGGTTTCCAAAGCCCTTTATGAGGCAGCTAGTGTGGGGCCTGGATTCAGGAAGACTCATCTCCCTGAATTCAAATCTGGCCTCAGACACTTATTATCTGTTTGACCCTGGGCAAGTCACTTAATCATCCTATTTACTTCAATCATCTCATCTGTAAAATGAACTGCAGAAGGAAATGACAAACTACTCCAGTTATCTGCCAAGAAAAACCCAAATGGGGTCATAAAGAGTCAGACATAACTAAAAATTCTTTACAAATATTAGTTTTATCCTCACAACAATCTTGGAAGGTAAGCGTTATTATTATCCCATTTTACAGATGTGGAAACTGAGGCAAACAGAAGTGAAGCAACTTGACCAAGTTTACCTGTCTAGTTAATGTATGAAGTGGGAATTGACTCAGGTCAGGGAATGGCTAAGGAAACTGCTATGTGATTGTAATGGAACGTTGCTCTGCTGTAATAAGAGAATATGAAAACCACAGAGATGTATGGGAAGACTTATGTGAACTGATGCAAAATAAAGTAAGCAGAACCAAGAAGACAACACACATGATGATTGCAAAAATATAATTGGAAAGAATGGCAACAACAACAAAAAAAAATAGAACTGAATCGTGACCAGGCTTGGTCTCAAAGAAGACATCTGAGAAGATATTTTGCTTCCTTCTTTGCAGAGGTGTGGTACTATGTGTGTGGAACACTGCAAATGATGTTGAATTGACTGATGTGTTAGTTGGTTTTGATAAACTAGTTTTTTCTTTCCTTTTCTATTTTGTTCTTCGTTATAAGGGAAGGATCTCAGAAAGGGAAAGGTAGGGAATTATTAAGAAATGAAAGTGCTTTAAAAGCAAAAAGCATCAATAAAAGTTTTTAAAAATAAAAACAAAAATATATAAACACAAACTTTTAAATGGCAGAGAACATTTCCTCGTATTCAATTAACAAACTTGACAATATTATAGTAAAGTCATTGGAAACCGACAAAGAGATCTGTAAGATCTCATAGGCCCTAGAGAGTTAAAAAAGCAGCTTTAGAAGTCAGATAGACCAACTCCCCTACTTCACAGATGGAAAATTAAGACCCAGAGAGGTGAAGGTCACACAGCAAGATAGTAACAGAGCTGGAATTTTAACCCATGTCTTTTGACTCTGAATCTATTGTTCATTCCACTGTAGCACACTACTGCTGTACACGCTGTATAGTAGTCATGCAGGTATAGAAATGGGCATTGTTTTAAATAGTGGCATGTCCTTGCTTCTTTATCTGTATGTCTCCTCACAAATCTCCTTGGAATAAGAGATCCTGCTGTCCTGTGCTACTGCAGCCTCACTCTGCCCAACACCACACAAAAAATAGTCATTCACCAAGGTGGGAGACCCACGCTTGGACATATGAAAACTTGGGCCCAGATAGCAGACACTACCTATAACCCCTCAAAACCTTACAAAAAGAATCCTGTTGATAGTGAAGAAGAACATTTTAGTGATGAAGACAAAATAATTGGGAGAGAAGCTATTTTCATTCTTTCATGAACTAATTATATTTGTAGCTAGGCAGCCATGTCATATGTATTGCCATGAAGTACTCATTGCTTTCTGAATCATTCATCATTAAAGAAAGATGAAAATACATTCAATATTGTTTAAATATTAATCATATCTCATTATATCAACCTTCTAGTATATTTCCCAGTTCCCCACCTCCTCCACTCAATTCATCCCTCACACAATTGCCAAATTAATCTTCCTTTTGCTGCATCTGGAAAATCTCTGCTGGAAAATCTTTAGAGGTTTCCTATCACCTTCCAAGTGAGGTTTAAATTCCTTTAATTAGCATTCAAGGCCCTCCATAGTTTGGTACCATTCTACCTTTCCAAATTTCTCTCTTCCATATATTCTACACTCTACTCTCTGTCCCCTAAATACACTGCACGTTCACCTGGCTATCTATATTTGTTCACACTTTCCTCTGTGCCTGAAATGTCCTTCATCTCTCTCTTCACCTACTGAATGCCTACCCATCCTTTAATTCCTAACTGAAATGTCACCTCCTCTATGAAATCTTCCCTGACTCACTGCTATCAGAAATAACCTTCTCCATTTTGTTACTTACTTCTCAAAACATTTATTGTATCTTATGACTATCTGGTTGGATAACTCTGAGTCAATCACCCAATCTCTCAGGGTCCAAGGCATCTCTCTAAGAGAATAATTAACAAAGTTAATGGCAATCTACACTGGCCAAGGGAGTTTCCTCACTGAAAATTCCCTAAACCAGTGAAATCTTGAGCGGGTGTGGTCCTTAAATCCATACCACCTGCCCAATAATAGCTAGCATTTATACAGTCCTTCCAAGTTTACAAAGTGCTTTACATAGATTCTCCATCTCTCAAACTAGAGGGGACAGAAGAGAGCAATAGTTCAGATTGGAGGGTAATTCAGCTCTCTTCCAATCAGCAGTTTCCAAGCACATACGTTGAAGCCTTCCTATCAGTTGACTCTTCAGATGAATTCTTTACCCTACTCCTGCTGGCTTCATAATTCATCTCTGTCACAGCTGGGTTTCTACCACTCTCAGTGCCTCAAGTCAGAAGTGGTCAGTGATTCATCTTTCCCTTATGAAATAAAACTCATAAAATCCACCTTTCTGTCAGTTATGAAACCAAGATTATTTAATCTTCTCCAAATACTTATTTGATGTAGCACTTAGTGAATTTTAACCTCTCAAACTCAAAAAAAAAAAAAAAAAGAAAAGAAAGAAAGAAAACCAACCTAGTCACATGCAAATGAGCTAGGGGACCACAATGTCCCACAATCTGTTACTTCTTTACCTTCAAATAGATTCTCTCAGTCTATTCATCTGAAGAAGAGTTCCCTATTGGTCCTCCAAATAACTGGTGTCTTTTCTGATATTTTTTCATGGAAAAGCATTTTTCTTCACATGTAAATTCTATCAATTTTTTATACACAAAAGTTTTTTTTGCCCATTTTAATAACTAAACCGATCACATATGAAAAGGGTCAGTACCTTATATCCTTCCCAAGTTGATTTTATCCTTTTCCTTTTTACAAAATTTCATGCTTTTCCTTTTTCAGCAACTAAACTGCTCACATATGGAAGGAGCAGCATTTTATACTTCTATAATGCTTTGAGGTTTATAAAGCATTTGTCTCACTCTTTGGAAAGGCAGTATGGTAGAATGGTCAGAAGGCTGACTTGGGATCTGGGAAGACCTGAGTTCCAATCCCACTTCTGATACATACTTGTCCATATGATCTTGGGCAAGTAACTAAACTTCTTAGTGCTCTAAGCAACTCTCTAAGATCAATCTGTATTGGTGGAGGGAGTTTTCTTATCTAGAAATTCCCCTAACACTGGAATCACAAATCTAGTTCCTTTAACCTATACCTTATCTCTTTACAACAACCTTGTGACTTCCATTGTGTAAATTTTATCATCCCCATTTTATAGAAGAGGAAACTGAGGCTCATTGAGGCAAAATATGATAAAATTTTAGATCAAGAGCAGAATGGGACATTTGAGGTCATCTAATCCAACACCCTCATTTTACAGATGAAGAAACTGAAGCCCCAGGATGTTATGTGACCTGTCTAAGGGTAAGTAATCCCACACAGGCCATTAGAGGTATAATTTGAACCCACGTCCTCCGACTTCAAAGCCAGTGATTTTACCACTATACCTTGTAGCCGTCCTAATTATAATATATGATAAAGTCAGACCTCAAGGATAAGTTTTCTGACCCCTTTCCCACAGTCCAGTACTTTTTTTCATTACTCCCAATTTGCCTTTTCATCCCTAGAGACGGAGATGAATCGTTCTGTGGGTTACAAACTAAGAGTTCACTTACCCATATTCTTATCATGAAGGGAGAGTTCACCGGGAAGAGAGACAGTTTCCACAATCCACTAACAATGCCCTATGCATTATCTCTGCTGAAGCCCAGATGGAGATCAACTGCACAATCAATTTTGTGTAAGTCATTCAGATGCTGAAGAGAATTGGTTTACAAAATGGATACTCCCCATAGATGATTTGAATAGTGATGGCTTCTTCCCAGAGACGTTGCTTTTAAAGACTGAAAATGTCACCCCTCCTGTAAGTATACTGTCTGCCTTAGATTCAAATTACATGCTTTCATCTCTTTGCTTTGAGTAGTTTCCTTTGTGTTCTGCTCCTGGGGCGGAGAAAAAGATCTTATTATTTCATTTGCCACCATTTTAGGAAGTCCCACAGCTTCATTCATCCCACCTTCATTATGATAGTATATTCCTAAGGCTAAAAGTTCCACATCAGAAGCTCTAATGGTATGTGTTAGTAATATTGAGCATATTTTTTAAAAAGGACACATGGTATAATTACCTGTTATTAAATTAAAATCAAGGAGATATGATTACAGTTACCAGGCTCAATCCCAAAGAAGAGATGAGAAAATGCATGTATCTTCCCTCTTTACAGGAGTGGAAAATTATAGCTGTGCAATATTGTATATAATGTCAGACTCTTTCAATTGGTTGGTTAGTTTTGTTGAACTGGTTTCCCCTACCTACTCCCTTTGTAATTGGTTATTATAAAGGATGACTTTCTTTATTTGCTTCTTATTTTATTTCTTTAATTGCCTAATATAAAGGATGGGGACTGATTAGGAAATATAAGCCAGAGTTGTCAAACCTGTGGCCCTCAGGCCTCATGCCACAGCAACACTCCAAACTGCAGTAGAAACAGATTAAAATGTAATTAGGAAATACCCAAATAAATAAAAATACAATAAAGCATAGATAATGTTAATTGATGTGTTTCTATTTGAGTTTAGCTCTCCTGATGTAGGAGATACAAAAACAAAATACGTAAATAAAATTTATTTAAACAAAAAGAAAATCTTTAGTGACACTCTATTGACTTCCAAATGAAGTTTAAACTCTTTTGATTTGTTTCAGGGCCACCTATAATCTGGTGCCACCCTGCCTTTCCAAATTTATCTCGTTTTGTAATTGTTCAGTCATGTCTGATTCTTTGTGACCCCATTTGGGTTTTTTTTTTTTTGGCAAAGACACTAGAATGGTTTGCTATTTCCTTCTCCAGTTCCTTTTACAAATGAGGAAACTGAGGCAAACAGGGTTAAGTGACTTGTCCAGGGTCACAAAGGTAGTAAGTGTCTGAGGCCAGATTTGAACTTAAGAAGATAAGTCCTCCTGACTCTAGGCCCTACACTCTATCCACTGCATCATCTAGCTGCCCCTATCTCATATTACTCTTCTCCATATACTTTGAATCCTATTCTCTGTCCCATAAATACACTATGAACTTTCCTATCTTTTTTCACATTTTCCCCTTCGCCTGAAATGTCCTTCACTTTTCTCCTCACCTATTCCTTGTTGTTGTTCAGTCATTTTTCATTTGTGTGACCCCATTTGGGGTTTTCATGGCAAAGATACTAGAATGGTTTGTCAATTCCTTCTTCAGCCCAGGGTTATACAGCTAATACGTGTCTGAGGCTAGATTTGAACTCAGGTCTTCCTGACTCCAGATCCATCACTTAACCCACTACGGCACCAGTCCATGGAATTCCTACTTATCCTTTAATTTCTACCTGAAATATCACCCCCTCCATGAAGTTTTCCTTGATTTGCTACTGTCAGAAACAACTTTTCCCTTTGTATGTCACACAGCACTTTATTTCGCACTTCTCAAAACATTTGTCATATATTTATGGTTATCTGATTAAATAATTCTGAGTCAATAACTCAACCTTTCAATGCCCAAACATCTCGCTAAGACTAGAAGTTGCAAAGCAGGTGCTGATCTGCATTGGAGAAGGGAGTTTTCTCACTGGGAGTTCCTTACACCAATGAAATAAAACACAGGTCTGATACAAAAAAAATCTCTTCTCTCGCTGCTCTTCCTCCACCTCCCCAATGGCTACAGGGAACATCACAGTGCACAGGTACTAGGCCTTGGTGTCACATAGCCCTGGATTAAAATTCTGCCCTGCCCCATACACTAGCTCTGACAAATGACTTATCCTCAGTTCGCCCAAGCAGCTCTCTAAGACTATACATCCCAGATGACTTGTGGACCTTCATTGGTGGAGTAAGTTTCCACACAAGGAATTTCCCACTAACTGTTAAATTTATAGGAGTAGATCCTCTCCCAAGGAGAAGGTAGGTCTTAAGATGTCAGCCAGCTTTAATTAAGTCATTTTTAGAAGGGATATTTACTATGGCAGAACAGTAATAATAGGGTAACTAGGTGGCGCCATAGTGCACAGAGTGCTGGCCTGGAGTCAGGAAGTCTCATCTTCCCGAGTTCAAATCTGGCCTCAGACAATTACTAGCAGTGTGACCCTGAGCAAGTCATTTAACCTTGTTTGCCTCAATTTCCTCATCTGTAAAATGAGCTAGAGAGGGAAATGGCAAATCACTACAGTATCTTTGCCAAGAAGATGGATGCCACTGAAAACTACTGAACAACAACATAAACAGTAATACTAGTTGGTACAAAACATTCCCTCAAAAGTCTGTGGCACGCTCTCCCACAGCTCTCACTTTATTGGCAACAATCCAAGAAAATGTTATTTGTGTACGTATTTTCTCCTACACCCTGCTAGACTATAGGCTTCATGAGGGTAAGAACAATGTGTTTCTTAAACTTTGCATCTATTTTTGTCTTTACTCCTCTATACCTTAACTCTTCTCTCTTAAAAAAAAAAATTGAGATATGAGTGATGCAGGTATCATCCCCATCATAGAGAGGAGAAAACTGCTTAGAGAGGTCTAGTATCTTGCCTACAGTCACAAAGGTGGTATATGATAGCACCAGGATTCAAAGCCAGGTTTTCTGACCCCTGGTGTTCTTTACACTGCCCTTAGCTACCTTTGAATCCTTGTATATGTAGACAATTCTGTGGAAGCCAAACTAAGAGTTCATCTGCCTACATTCTTATCCTGTCCAGAACAATGACCAAAAATTGAATCAATTCTCATGACTCACTAATTATGCCAATATAGAAGCACAAATACATGATCTCCTGTGGGGTCTAGGCAAGGATCAATTTCACAGTCAATTCTTTTCCTGTTTTATCAAGTTTGACCCCAGAGAAGAGATGAGAAAATGTATTTTCCCTCCTTCCTTTGCAGAGACAATGAGTGTGGAACTTTGCACATCCTCTGAGATTCAGTCCGTGGGTTGTTTAGTTCACCTGAACTATTTTTTTCCTTCCTCTTTTATGTTTATTCTTTGTCACAAGGGCTGGTTTCCTGGATAGGGGAGGTAGAATATATTTGAAAATAAAGTAAATGTAAAAATGAAAAAAAAATCTGTAAGAATTAAAATATTAAAATCTCCCTCAAATAAAATAAAATAAAGGCTACCACCAGCTATATTCCAAAATATTTGAATTAGCCTTGTAAAATATTGTTTTGTAAACAAACTGACTTCTCTCCTGCAAATAGACATAAAAGGATTATTTTATATCCTACCTACTTGTCATAGGGCACTGGACTTGAAATTAGGAGGATATAGGTTTAAACTTCACCTTCACAACTCCTTAATTATGTGACTCTGGGCTAATCATTTAACCTTTTCATGCCTCATTTTCCTCATCTTTGTGTGGGGGGAAGGAAAGGGGAGGGTGGTTGGACTCAAGACCTAAGCAAACACTCATCTTCTGATAATACTCCTTTTTCTCATTTAGTCTTTATTTCTCCTGTGCTATTTCTTAGAGTATCACATAATCACAGAGTCAGGGTAGGAAGGGACCCCAGAAGCCACTTACTTCATTTAATATTTTATTTTTCTCCAGTTGCATGTTAAAATAATTTTAAACATTAAAAAAAAGGTTTGAGTTTCAAATTCTATCCCTCTCTCCCTCCCCTCACTCCTTCCTGAGATGGTAAGCAATCCAATATAGTTTATACATGTGCAATCATGTAAAACATTTCCATATTAGTCATTCTGTAAGAGAACACTTGAATTAAAAAAAGAAAGAGGAAGAAAGAAAGAAAGAAAAAAAGAAAGTGAAAAATAGCATGCTTCAGACAGTACCAGTTCTTTCTCTGGAGGCGGATAATATGCTTCATCATGAGTCCTTTGTTATTTTCTTGGATTGCTGTATTGCTGACAATAGCTAAGTCATTCACAGTTGATCATCGTACAATATTGCTGTTTTACTGCGTACAGTGTTCTCCTGGTTCTGCTCACTTCACTTTGTGTCAACTCATGTAAGTCTTTCCAGGTTTTTCTGAAATCATCCTGCTTGTCCTTTCTTATAGCACAATAATATCCCATCACAATTATACACCACAACTTGTTTAACCATTCCCCAATTGATGGGCATCCTCTCGATTTCCAATTCTTAGCCACCACAAAAAAGCTGCTATAAATATTGAGGCCACCTACTTCAACAAGAACCTGACCATAGAGTTCCTCTATAACATTCCTAACAGGTGGTCATCTATTTTCCCTTTAAATAGTTTCAGTGTGACATTACCCACTATACTCCAAGGTAGCCTAGTTAATTTTATGAAAGCCCTAATAGGAAGTTTTACTTATGTAGTCTATATAAGCTCTAAGAATCCTTTTCGCAAGTCCCATTCCAGTGCATGGGTCAGGTCACTAGAGCTTGGCTAGCTATGTGTACTCCTTGGGATCTAGGGCTACCCCTTAGGAGTCGGTGTTGACTTTCTCTAATGTCATTGGCTTGAGCCCCCATCAGTGTGCTTCCCTTTCCTCTCCTCTCCTCTCCTCGTCAACAACTCCCCCGCCCCTGCTCCCACCAAGATTACCAGTTGAGAATTACATTACTCATATAATTAAGTAACTTTTAGAAAGGGTTATTTACTAAAGTGCTACAGTAATAACAGTTCACATAAAACATTCCCCTTCAAATATCTGTGACACATTCTCCCATAAGCACATAAATTCCAGGGGAAAGTAGTTTCAAACTTAGAGCCCATTCTTCCATTGGAGAGCACATATTAAAAGGGGCAACTCAACTCCTTGTTGCTAGACATCCTTTTTTCCCAATTGTGGGGTGCTTAAAAGTTTCTCTTTAGGCATGGGCAATCTGTATCAATCTGTCCCTGGCTCCCAATTCAGATACTGCCATTAGCTGATCCAGGGATACCACCAAGACATCCATGGGAAGATGGAAAATTCACATTTTAAATTTTAACAGTTGTGGAGACCTATGGCTGAAGGTGAGACCTTTCCTTCCCCCCAAGGTAGTTCCCCCTAAGGGGTGTACTGGGAAGCCACATTTGTTCAGTTTCTGAAATCAATCCCTTTTTAATTTGTTTGATTATGTATAGACTATTCCTGGGGCAGGGCCAAGTCATAGTCAATAAACATTTCTTCAGTGCCAGGCACTGTGCTAAATGTTAGGGATACAAATAGGAAAAAAAAGACAGTCTCTGAGATCAATGAACTTACAATCTAATGGCCAAGTTTCTTCTGCTTATCCATACATGATTTTTATGCAATATCATTCCAACTGAGTCTAAGACCTATGAGTTATTGACTGACTAATTGATTAATTGACCTGAGAGATGTTCTTACCTACCTAAGGTATCAAAGCTAAAATTCAGTCGGGTGGTTTCAATCCCATCCTTATACTTATTTTCAAATCAAACTTCCATATAGGATAGCCAGGTGGTGCAGTGGATAGAGCTCCGGTTTTGGACTTAGGAAGACTGGAGTTCAAATCCAGCCTCAGACACTTAGTACATATGGCCCTGGGCAAGTCACTTTTACCTCTGTTTGCTTCAATTTCCTCATCTGTAAATGAGCTGGAGAAGGAAATGGCAAACCACTCAGTATCTTTGCCAAGAAAGCCCCAAAATGGGGTCACGAAAAGTCGGACATTACTATAATGACTGAACAACAATATAACAAATTTCCATCTGTTGCTGCTCTCTGTTCATACTTTCTTTACCCTGTCCACCAAAATAACCTTCCTTTTCTCTAATCTTGAATTCTATTCTTATGCCCTTGGGGGAAAAAAGCATGAAAATAGAAGCTAATATTATATTCTGACCTACAGTTTTTAATATGGATAATTATGTCATATGATTACACTATAAGTATGCATATGTATCATCTCCTCCATCAGATTGCAAGCTACATGAAGTCAGGAACTGTGTATTAATTATTTTTGTATCTCCTCAATACCTAGCATAGTGCTTTCCACCATAGAGGGTCCTTGATAAATGGTATATGAATGAATGAATGAATGAACTCATCTTTGGATTTAGAGGTTTTACTCTGAGCCATTCATCAATTAGCAATCTCCTGAGGATCCTAATAACTTAGAAACTAGGCACCAGGTGGCTAAAGATTGAAATGCCCCAATATCAGCTCTGGATGAGTTGTTGCAATGTAGAGAAAAGCCGCATACCTTTTTAGGAAATGACCTGAGAATAATAAAATCTAACATGACCCAATAAAACCTAAAGACCTAGTAATATTAAATGACTGTATATGTGAGAATATTTGTATGGGGATATACATGTATATTTGGATGTGTATATATAAATATCTACACATATATGCATATACATGTATACACATATGTCTGTAGATGATAATAATAACTAAGATGAAGTAGAGATAATGTAAAGGTTAGCAAAAAGCTTTATCTGTGTGATTTCTGTGCCTGCCTTTTAAGGTAGTGATCTAATGGAGAGAGCATTGGCTTTAGAGTTAGGAGATCTGAATTTGGATTCTGATTCTGCCATTGACTAGTTATGTGGCCTTGGGCAAATCACTGTACTTTACAAGATCAGGAGTTCTTAAACCCAAGGATTCTGTGGATAGATTTCAGAAGGTCCATGAACTTGGATGGGAAAAAAATTAGGTCTTTATTTCCACTAACCTTTGGTTTCCTTTGTAATCCTTTGTATTTTATTTTATTAAATTAAAAACAGTATTCTGGGCCAGGTTACCATAGGGTCCACGACACACTAAAAGGTGATTTTGTGATATTTACCAATCTCTTCCTCGTGTATCTTGATTTGAAAGCAGCCAATAGAGACAGAAGCCTGGGGCTATCTATTTAGAATCCACACAAGAGTTGAAACAAATGGTATGGGACAAATAGCTCATCTTCATTTGTAAAAATGGCAGAACTGACCTTTACTATTTGTATATTGCTTGCATTTATCTTGTGGAAGACTTACATCAGTGTTCATTCAACAAAAAAGTTGTGCTGTGTAGGAACATCACAATATATTCTCAAAAGGCAGAGATAAATAACATACATAAATCTTTCTTCCCAAAAGTTGAACAAATAGAACATGAGGTATCAGATATTCTCATAGCCAGTGATGTCATTTGGTTTAGGACCAAAGTGGAGAACAATTTTTCTATAAAGGAAAAAGCCCCCAAAAGGTACACATAAATGTTTTCTTTTAATTACATTTTTAGCAAAAAAAAAAAATAGAAAATTTCAAATCAGATGTTTTGAAGCTAAGGACAAGGAATATAACACTGTATTCAATAAATACCCCCTATGCCATTAAAATTTTGTGAAAACTGCATTATAGCAGTTATATCTCAACCTGCCCTCTTCTGTGAATAATACAGAAGAAATTTGGAATATAGCTTAGTATTTGATTACACCCACATCGCTCTGACTAGCAGTGAAATGAACATAGCTTGAATTTCCCTGTTTCCAGGAATATATTCCTTCATTTTCAGAAAGACATCTGCATAATGTTCACAGGCATTTTAACTCCTTTCTCACCCCTCTCCAAACATTTTAAGTCCATGTCCATAATGGGTTTGGATTCACATGGACCTAGATTAATATCTTACATTTCTCATCAATAAATCATCCCTCCAGCACATTTGCCAACCCCTTCCCCCAACAGATAACTCTTAGAATTTTTTAATTTAACTCAGGCTCTGGTATTTTTGGCTCACCCCACAAGAAGAGTGAGGCTAGGAACGGTATTGAAACAATAAAATATTTATTATATAAACTCATAGTAAAGCAATCACTAACCACATTCTCATTGAGTATAGTCTCATTCTCTATTCTTCCAGGGTAGCGCTCCTTCAAAATTCATAACTTTGATAAGAAAAGGCTTCCTGGATGCTTTTTTCTTTTTATGCCTTCTGGCTCTCCTCCTTAAGTCTTGATCTTTCTCCATTCATTAGCTTTGACATACACAAGTCCTCATAGAAAATTAGAAGTCCTTGAAAGCTTTTCCAGGGAATACTTGTGCTCTGGATCCAGGCATAATGGGATATGTAGAACCTTCTCAATCAGACATTCCTGTTACACATGCGTGTTAGATGCCCAGCTTCGCTTATTGTTTATGTTCATAATATTATTGGCACAAATTGGCATAGACCTACAAATACCCAGTACAAGGTCCAATTTGGAGGAGGATGGCAGTCTCACATTGCCCTGATATTGTAGTCCACTCCTGATTCAGGCTGATCTGGTAGTTCAGGTTCAAGACGGAACAAAATCAGATACTATTGAAACATTTAAGGGGCTTAATTATCTCTACCGTGGAGAGAACACTCAACAAGGCTACAAATTAGTCTCAGACATGGCACTTCTCTTTTCCATGTAGAAATGCATCTTGTCGGCAGGGGAGGGTGTGGTTACTCATGTAACTGTGGAACATCACCAGGTCTGAAGGGCAATGACTTCATAGGCTGGCCCCTTTTATGCCCTGAGGTAATCAGGGAGCCAATGGTTTGAGCCTAATCTCTCTGGACTAATCTAGTCTTAGGGGTTGAGTTGAGGGACCGTTTCTTTGCCTTTGGTTCAGTTGTTTTTTCAGTCATGTCCTACTCTTTGACTCTTCCTGACCCCATTTGGGGTTTTCTTGGCAGAGATACTGGAGTGGTTTACCATTTCCTTCTCTAGCGTATTTTACAGATGAAGGACTGAGGCAAATGGTTCAGTGACTTGCCTGGAGACACACAATTAGTAGGTGTCTGAAACCAAATTTGAACTCAGGAAGATGAGTCTTCCCGATTACCAGTCTAGTCCTCTTTTCACTGCACCACCTAGCTGCCCTTCCTTGCCTTTTAGGAGGGGGAAAAAAAAACCTCATTCTAGCCTGTGTTACAGTTGTACTATAGCATATCAGTGCCTCAGTTGATCCTCTGGTTATCTTGACCTGGTCTTTTCTGGTTCCACATTCCTGTAGTCTTCTTGTGTTGATCTTCCCCAGGGGTGTGGGGGGGTAGTCTAGAAAACCCTGAGTGGCCCCAAAGATCTTTGTTCTTCCTCTCTTTCTCCAGCTGGCGTGCACTTTCTTCTGTATCATTCTTCCTCTCATTAGCCTACTCGCCGCACAGCTGCCAGATTATATTCCCTAAAATTATGTTGCCACTTTCTTCAAAACTATGAATGACTTTCCATTGTTTGTAGGACAAATTCCGAACTCCTTAGCCTGGCATTGAAGACCCTCCGCAGTCTGACCCCAATATACCTTTGCTACCTTATTGTCTCCTTCTCAACACTGTATGAATTTAGCGTAGTCACATTGATCCATTCACTACCCTCAAGATCTTGTGGCTCTTGTTTTTATGTCTCTGCTTACATTCTTTTCCTTTTCTGGAATGACCTCTCCCTTCCTATCTAAATCCTACACATTCTTCAAGGTCTATCTCAAGTTGGGAGTAGACTAATGGGATAAGAGGAGAGTAAGTCTTTATTATCTTTTCAGGTCTAGAGATGATCAGCTGGATATACAATTCTTTTCTCAACTTGGGCCAAGAGAGCAGGTGGTAGTCCAATAAATAGCATGAGACATCAGGAGAATGAATAAGGAGGTGGCACTGATAAGGAGCCCTGTCCTGGGTATAAGCCTTCACTGTACAGAAGTAGAGCTAGATTGCAGTAACTAGGTAGAGGGAGGCACAAGACAGGGTCAAATCAGTGAGGATTAGCACATAATAAGTAGGTCCCATCTGGTTTCCAGAAGAGATGGGCACGACTCCAGCTTAGAGCTAACATTAGCAAGTTGGCAGGCAGGGGAAGTTTCTACAGAACTTGATTTAGCACAGAGAACACTAAGAGAGCAGGCTAAGACCTTTTCTCTTGAGTAGCTATTCAATACTATTCAATCAGACCCATCCCCGAGAGGAAACTTGGGCATTAAAGGTATAGGGCCTGCTAAGGCATATCTTCTCTCCCTTAAAGGGAAAGCTCTCCTTCATGCATCCAGGAGGATTTGGTATCTGTATCAAAGAGGAGTAAATTCTCCAGAATCAGGATTCTACTAGGGAATGAGGTTGGAGAGAAAGGAGAAATAGGTCTCTATTCCTTGAGGGAACATTTTGAGAAGACCCTGGGGTCTTCTGGGGCTGCAGATTCATTGGGAGTGATGCTACTCATCTCAGCCTCCAAGTATTTATCATCCATGACTTAGTCAACACCCAGAGATCAAGCATGGATTGGGCCATGGGGATCTGGACATGGGGTGAGGCTGTGAGGAGGGAGTAGGCCTTGGGAAAAGGTAAATTCCATCTATCTACTCTCCATCAAGTTATTTGTGCTTCCTTTCCCACTGTCCTCCTGGGCATTGTAAAGGTTACTGAGTTGGGTAAAAGTTTGGAAAATGGTGTCAGCACAATGGCTAGAACATAGAAGCCAAAAGGCAGGTGTATGGTAGGGTGGCATGGCATGGTAGGGTGCCATGTTCAAGTTTCTTTTCCAGCTAGAAGAGTCCACCTGCTTCAACACTCTCATTTTAAAAAAAAGTTTGTTTGTTTTTATCATCTTCATTTCTGTATTCCTTCAATTCCCAGCAAAGTCCCACCTTCCACACAAAACCTTTCCTAGTACCCCTTAATCCTATTGCCTTCCCTCTGAGACTACTCTCAATTTATCCTGTATGTATTTTATTTATAAATATATAGTTGCATTTTATCTGTCCCATCAGACTGTGAACTCCTTGAGAACAGGTACTGTCTTTTGCTTTTGTTTGTATCTCCCATACTTGGCACAATGCCTGACACAAAGTACTTAATAAATGCTAGTTGACATGTCTAGAATATATCCCCCAGCATGCCCAACCCAGTGAACCATCCCTTGTAACAAAGAATTAGAAATAAAGATAAAGCACTTCAGCTAATTTAACCATCACACTTGGGTCTGACAGTATGTTCAATGTTCCTAATCATAGTCTCCTATCTCTTCAAGGAAAGGAGAACGGTACATTTTCTCATCTATTGGGGGGGGGCATTTAATCATTATCATTCTATTACATTCATTTTAATTTTTTTTTGTTCTTTCCATTTCCCTTGTTGTAGTCACTGTGTGTGTGTGTAGATAGATAGATACAGAAAGATAGAAAGATAGAGAATGATAGAAAGATATAGAGTTAGATAAATAGATATAGATAGAAATAGATATATAGATAGATATAGATTGATTGATAGATATTGATAGAGCTCTTCTGGTTCTGCTTACTTCACTCTGTATCAGTTCATATAAGCTTTCCAATGATTCTTTGAATTATTAATATTAGTTGTTTTTATAGCACAGTAGTATTTCATTTCATTCATGCACTACAATTTGGTTAGCCATTTCTCACTTAATTGGAAACTACTTTATTTCTGGGTCTTTCCTTCTACAAAAAGTGCCATTGTATCTATCTTGGCATAAATGGGATTTTTCTGTCTTTGACCTCCTTGAGGTATATTTTAAGCAGTGGGAACCTTGGGATTTTAATCACTTTCTTAGGAAAATTCCTTTCCAAAATAGTCAAACCAACTCACAATTCCACCAACAATTTATTAGTTGGCCTTTCTGTAGTCTCTCAAAAATGGACTATTTCTATATGTTGTCATCAATTTTCTGGGTATGAGGTGAAACCTCAGAATTACTTTGATTTGTATTTCTCTATGATTAGTGATTGGGAGTAATCTCTCATGTAGTTGTTAATAATTTGCCATTCTTATTTTGAAAACTATTTGCTCATATTCTTATGAATTTGAATATGCCACTTATCAATTGAGGAATGGTTCTTGGTCTAACATATTTGTATTAGTTCACTATGTCCTGGCTATCAGATACTTATCAGAAATATTTGATACAAATATTTTTCTCAATCAATGACTTTCCTTTTTATACTAGTTGAATTGATTTTGTTGTTGCAAAAGCTTTTCATTTTTGTACAGTCAGAAGCATCTATTCTGATGACATTTGTTACTGCCTCTCTCCCTTGATTAGTTAACGACTTTTCCCATAGCCATAACAATGAAATGTGTCTGATCTAGTTCGCTTTTATTTTATTAGTAGAATGATTATTCAAGTCATGTATCCATTTTGTGCTTCTTGTGGTATATGATGCAAGATGTGAATCTCACCTCTCAATTTCTTTCAAATTGATTTCCAGTTTTCCTAAAAGCTCTTGTCAAATAGGGAGTAGTAATTTGTTTATTTTCAGAGGCATTCAAGTTAAATGACTTGCTCAGGATCACACAGCTTCTAAGCATCTGAGGCCAGATTTGAACTCAGGTCCTCTTGACTCCACGGCTGGTGCTCTATCCACTGTACCACCTAGCTGTCCCTGAGTAATTTATGATCTTGGATTTATGGAACACTGGGTTATCAAGTTTCATTCTTCCTTATATAATATGATCAGTTGATCTTACTTGTCCATTTTTAATCATTCTCCTCATTAAAAAATATGTTCAATGCCTTTTGTTTTTCATACCATAGTCTATCACATCCCACTCATTACAATTGAACTCCCCCTTGTAACTTAGACAGTTAAATAAAACTCACTGACAAAATGTTTGTCCAATGGTGTGGTCAACATTCTGCTCCTGTAGATTCCCACCTCTTTACCTAGAGGTGGAAAATGTGTTTTATCATTTCTTCTATAGGACCAAAATTCCAACTTTCATTTTATAAATGAGAAAACAGAGGCCTACCGAACCTAAGTGACTTGCCCAAGGTCATATTGTTAGTAAATAGCAGAGGAAGGATTCCCATGTCCAGGGCCCTAGACTCCAAATGCCAGCACTCTTCCATTGTACCAGATTGTGGTAAGCAAGAGTTTGTATTCTCTGTGCCTACTAGGAAACAATACATAAGCAATATTCCAATTTTGCTCCAAATTAATCCCTTTTGTATTTGAAAGGCTGCCTCAAATCATCAACAGAAGGAATATTTCTTTTTCTCCCCTTCTTTCTCACTGCTATGATTGCTGAAGAAACCTAAGCTACCTAGGTGGAGGAAGAAGATGAAAAGAAAAGAGAGGGAATGGATGGGGAAAGGAGGAAAAGCCTCCTTCCTCATATTTGTAGCTATCCCACTTCTCTGTTCTTCATCATGCTCCACACACTAGTTAATACACCAATTATTCAAGAAAGAAGGATAAATAAAAAGGAAATCTCACCTTATCTTTGGCTTCTTAGCAGCAGCAGAGAGAGGTAAGGATAACAGAGGAGGGAGCTCAGGATAAAATAGCACCCCTGTATCATTCTTCACTTCATCCTCTCCTCTATTCCTTTCTTCAGCTCTCCAGCTTTTATCCAATTTTTCATTGCAGAACTTCCAAAGCCTCACATACAACCTTCCTGGACCCTCTATTCTTGTCCTCCACCTGATCCCCAGATCTTTCCCTCATTTACCCCCTTTCAGTAGACTGGAGTCACCACTAATGACTTAGAACTGTGGGAGTCTCTGATCTTGTTATCTGGTAAATAGTGACACCCCCCCCCATCTAGCCTCCAGCTCTTACAGCCAGTAATTACTTTGAAGGAGACATACTCCTAGTGTCCCAATTTGGAATTGAGAACACATTTTCATACACACACATATACATATGTATGTATGTATGTATGTATATGTATATCCATATATACATGAGAGCTAGATTCTAAAATATGAATAATACAACAAGCTCAACTCAGAACTCATTTCCTGCCTCCCTGCCCCTACACCCTGGCTTTGCCAACCCAACTCTCCTCCTAGCTTTCCTATTTCTACAAAAGATACCACCATCCTGCCTGTTACCCTGACTCCCAAAGTTGGAGTCATCCTCTTCTCTTTATTCTTACTCACTGCTCTACCATCAGCTCCATATGCAATCAGTTAGCAATTCTTGTCAACTCCACCATATCCACACCATTATGTCTCACTTGTATTACTGCAGTAGCCTCCTGGTCGTGTCTCTTCCCTTTCTAATCTGTCCTCCACACAGCCGCCTAGTTGATATTCCCAAAACACTTACCTGACTACATCACTCTCCTGCTCCAGAAGCTTTACTGGCTCACTTTTGCCTTTAGGATAAAATTTAACTCCTTTGGTTTTTAAAATGCTTCACAATCTGGTTCCTAGCTGCCTTTAGGCTTATTATTTCCAGGCAAGTTGTTGTCATTTAGTCATGCCCTACTCTTCATGACCCCATTTAGGTTTTTCTTGGCAAAGATACTAGAATGGTTTGCCATTTCCTTCTCCATCTCATTTTACAGATGAGGAGACTGAGGTAAACAGGGTTAAGGGACATGCCCAGAGTCACACAGGAAGTGTCTGAGGTCAGATTTGAACTCAGGAAGACTAGTCTTCATGACTCCAGGCTATCCACTGTGCCACCTAGCTACCCCATTTCCAGGCATATGATTCTCCTTCATGGATTCTATATTCTAGCCAATTTGGTATGGTAGCCATTCCTCTTACACAAAATTATACCTCCCACCTCTGTGTCTTAGCCCAGTATGTCCCCCATGTCTGAAATGCTTACTTCTGTCCTTACCTCTGTTTCATAGAATCTCTAGGATCCGTCAAAGCTCAACTCAAGTGCAACTTCATAAAGGAAGCCTATTCTGATGCCCTAGTTGCTAGGGCCCACTCCCTGGAGAGCCAAAGACATGATGGACACAGATTTAAGGCTTGACAAACAGCCCAACAGAAAAGTTAAACCATACCTAAGGCGAACATCTTGAGGACCCAACAAAAGGACCTCCAGGACCTGGGAGTTATTCCACTGACCCATGTGCTCTCTAGGTTTGAACTCACTTCTTCTGCATGCCGTATGTACTGGTAGGAGACTATGTCACAGATATTTGGTGGGCAGGGGATTATTCTGCACAAACTGTTCTCACTTAGTAAAGAATCCTTTATAAAAGCTACTTATGTCTGGATAACTAATAGCTATCAAGTAATAATCATGGAAGGAAGCATGCTGGTGGAGAAATAGAACTAGAAAGATACCTCCCCAATCCCTAAGGGATACTTCCAGAGCCCTAAATGGATATAGTATTTATAATCTGGGGACTTGACTCAACAGAGCTAAGTGTGGCTTGGGATAAGGACCCCCAGAGTCTGTAAGTGCTACGTTTATATCTATTTTGCATTTACTTTTCTGTGTGCAAGTTGTTTCCTCTTAAAAAAATGTAAGGAGGCAAGAAATCATAAAGAAGACCATTACTTGAAAATTTCTACAAGTTAAGCTTCAAAGAAAAAGGCAGACTGGAATAAATAAGAATTCTTTGAAGAGATAAAGAAAGATTTTTAAAACTAGTAAAAAAATTATTTTAAAAACCAAATAAGAGTGATAGAGAAAAAATGAGAAAAGAAATGAGAGCTATATGAGAAAGTTATGAAAAGAGAATAGCTTTTAAAAAGAGGTACAAAATATTAACAAATAAAACTATTTCTTAATAATTAGAACTGGCCAAATGGAAGCTAATGACTCCATATACATCAAGAAATAATAAAACAATTGAAAAAAACTGCTGGGAAAACTGGAAAATAGCACAGCAGAAACTAGGCATAGACCAACATCTTACACCCTACACCAAGATAAAGTCAAAATGGGTACATGATTTAGATATAAAGGCTGATACTATAAGCAAACTAGGAGAGCAAGGAATAGTTTACCTACCAAATCTATGGAGAAGGGAACAATTTATGACCAAACAAGAGATAGAAAACATTACAAAATGCAAAATGGATGATTTTGATTACATTAAATTGAAAGGTTTTTGAACAAACAAAGCCAGGGTAACCAAGATTAGAAGGGAAGCAGAGAGCTGGGAAATAATTTTTATAGCCAATGTCTCTGATAAAGGCCTCATTTCTAAAATACATAGAGAACTGAGTCAAGTTTATAAGAATACAAGTCAGTCCCCAACTGATAAATGATCAAGAGATATGAATAGGCAGTTTTCAGATGAAGAAATTAAAGCTATCTATAGTCATATGAAAAATGCTCTAAATCACTATTGATTAGAGAAATGCAAATCAAAACAACTCTGAGGTACCACATCACACCTAGCAGACTGGCTAACACGACAAGACAAGAAAATGATAAATGTTAGGGAAGATGTGGGAAAATTGGACACTAATAATGCATTGTTGGTGGAGTTGTGAACTGATCCTGAAGAGCAATTTGGAATGATGCCCAAAGGGCTATAAAACTGTGCATATCCTTTGACCCAGCAATAGCACTTCTATGTCTATACCCCAAAGAGATCGTAAAAATGGGGAAAAGGACCCATATTTGCAAAAATACTTATAGCAGCTCTTTTTGTGATGGCAAGGAATTGGAAATTGAGGAAATACCCATCATTTAAGGAATGGCTGAACAAGTTGTGGTGTATGAATGTAATGGAATACTGTTGTGCTATAAGAAATGATGAGCAGGCGGACTTTAGAAAAGCCTGGAAAGACTCATATGGACTGATGCTGAGTGAAGTGAGCAGAACCAGGAGAACATTGTACACAGTAACAGCCACCTTGTGCGATGACTAATTCCAGAGAGTTCAGCTCTATAGAGCTCAAGAAGAATTTCAAGATACTTAGACTTACGCTCTAATTTTACTGACGAGGAAACTGAGGCTTAGGATGTTGAAGTGATTTCTTCAGGGTCAGAAAGGTAGTAATTAGAAGAGCTTCGATTCAGGCTGAGAGAAATTATGATTTCTCTCTTATATTAATAATCAATTTTTGAATTGGGACCAAGGTTTTCTCCCTCTTCTACTTCCTCATTCAGAAATCAGCCCCTGTAGATTACTCAGGAAGCCTTTGAAGTACGGGGCTGATAATGAGAGGGAAAACTCGTATCTGTTCAAAAGGTAAAGAAATTTTAGTTTAGGTGAATTGATGGATTCTGGCCCACTGTGTTTTACTTGGATGGGTGTAGGAAAAAGTGGGTTCTCCCTTTGGTCTAGACTACCCTAGGCAGGGTGATATGGGTATAGATAAGTCTTTTTGACCAGGACTGAGTGATCAATCAGAGTCAAGTCCCCCAGACTCTCATTAGAATGAACCCACCTCTCATTACTTATTAACCAATCAGAGTTGATTTCCACCCTCAGGTACACACACTCTTCCAAGGGCATATAAGCACTGAGTGGGTTCCATGAGAGGCATTGGCATTTGAGAATGCCACTGACTCTTTTATTAATTATTGCTAGTATGGTTAACAAAATGTTTAATTACCCAGAAACTATGTCTCTCAAACTTTCTATATGTCACAAGACCCAGGTCTTCTGGCCTTCAAAGGCAATGCTACCCTCAGCCTCTGCTACAATGTTAGAGTTAAAGGAAATTTTAGATATCATTTAGTCCAGAGGTTCTTTACTTTTTTCTTTTTTAAAAATTTATTTTATTTTTAATTTATGAAATTAAAAAACATTTCCATAACATAACACAATAAAAAAGATGATTGCACATGAAACTGCAAATCTATTATGTATAACTTGCTATTCCTTTTAAATATATAATAAAGTTACGTAAATTTCTTTTTTTCCTTCCCTCTCTACCCCCCCACCTATGCACTACTTCTCAGAATGTTTTTAAATGTATAAAGCAAAATACAAACCATTACAGAAGAAACCACTGAAATAGTTCTCAAATAATTTTTTTAAAAGTTCGTGAACCCCGAGTTAAGAACCTTTGATACTTCAACCTTCCCCCCCTCTCCCATTTTATAGACGGGGATCCTGAAATACAGCCATACCCTGTGAAATTATTTTAAAATATATAGTTAAAACATTATAACCTTACCCCGCTGTAAAGTGGCTATAACTAATCACCTGCTTTCAATGTTATTTACCCCTGCAATAAGACTTTGCATAACTTCCTGAACAAAATGGAATGGGTTATATGGATGCATAAGGGGTTCCCAACAACTGGAGATCTTCAAATGGAAACCAAATGGCTGCTTGTCAGGGATGTTAAGATAGGCATTGGAGTAGAGGATCTCTGAGGTCTTTTCTGACTGTGATTCTGTGAATCATTAATGGAACTCTGATAGGAACATATATGTGTATATTTCTTTCTTCTTTATTAAAGAGGGGAAGTGCCACAGCTGGTTCATGCAAATTCCAGAACATTGACAGGGCTCTCCCTGGAAAGTCACAAAGAGACAAGAAAGACAATGAGAGAAATAACCTAGAGTCGTAGATTCTTAGAATTGGAAAAGATCTTTGTTCCATGTTTGCAACTTCAAACAGACCCTGAGAAACCTATCGAGACACAGAAACACAAAAATAACACATTGAGACAGAGACATGTACACACATCAAGACGAACCAAAAAAGAGACAGAGTGTGAAACATGGAGAAACTCTGAGACTGGAAAAAATGGAATGAAATTAGGGCATCCTAGAGATTGAGGCACTTTTGGGAACCACTCTTCCTCCACCCCTTGATATTTTGTCATGGAGAAATATAGTCCATTGACAAGCTGAGTTCAACACCCCTGCTTGGCCAAAGAGCAGGGGTGGGGAACCTTGAGGCCACCAGACCACATGTGGCCCTCTAGGTCCTCAAGTGCGGCCCTTTGAATGAAGTTTAGATTGGCCAAAGGGCTGCAGTTGAGGACCTAGAGGGCCACACGTGGCCTGGACAGGCTCCCCACCCCTGGGCTAGAGTAAACTGAAATGAAAGCAACAAAGGCCTTTTTGTTTGTTCTGATAATCTTTCTTTGGCTTATCTGAAATTTAGTCACTGGCCATGACATACTGCCTGAGCTCCCCCTGCTGGTGAATTGCTAGTATTCCACTACCCATGTCCTACATGGATTATAATCAAAGAATGGTCTATAGAGATAATAGGGTCATAGTTGGAAGGGATCTCAGAGATTTTAGGATCTGAGGCTCCCATTTTATAGATGGCAAAGACAAGTCAAGTCACTTGTCTGAGGACACACCAGGAGTACACAGCTAGAATCTGAACCCATAACTTCCAACCTCAAATTTAATGTTCTTTCCATCATACTGCCTTGCATCCCATTTGCAGATTACCCAGAAACCATGTTATTCTGGTCTCCAATTGTGTCTAATACCATAAAAAGAATTCCTTTTAAAATGATGCCCTTTTTTCTCTTCTCTAATTCTCATCCCAGTTGTGGGAGTAATAGAATGTTTCCCCTATGCAGAGAGGGCTGATTGGTTGGACCTGACCTTGACCCTGTGTCCTCCCTAATATTTCTTACCCCAACATGATCCTAGAACTTCTTGGGAGTCTGGAGATCTGAAGTGTTCAGCTTGGGAGTGACCCAGGACCTATCTAGAACTCCTGAGCTTTCTTCAGTTCAGATCTGAAACCTTAGAATTGCTGCAGACTCAGCTCAGACTTGAGAGTTCTACCCTCTGTGGGTGAGGGGGTGAGAGCAACGGGTTTATTTTTTTTTCCAATTCCAATCCATCCTCCACTTAGCTGCCAAAATGATTTTTCTAAAGTATAGGTCTGACCATGTTATCACCCTGCACCCCTACTCTATAAATTCCACTGGTCCCCATTACAAAAATAAAGTCACTTATTTGGCATCTAAAACCTTTCATAACTTGGTTCCTTCCTAAATTTCCAGTTTTCTTGTCCTTCACTCTCCTCTAAGAGCTCTAAGATCCAGCCACACTGGTCTGCTTGCTTTTCCTTGCAAACAACCCTTAGTTTTCCGACTGGGACTTTGCACTGACTGTCCTCATAAGTAGTACATAGAATGCTCCTTATCTCTACCTCCCAGCTTCCTTAGCTTCCTACAAGATTTTGCTCAAATCCCAAATCCCTCCCTGGAGGAGGCCTTTACTGGTGCCTCAGAAGCTACAGTCTTCCTCTGTCATAAAATAGCCTTCCATTTATTCTTTTTTTAAAAAATTTAATTTATTTTGTTCTGAACTTATGAAATAAAACAAGCATTTCTATAGCAGTAGAATATTAAAAAAAAAGATGATTGTACTTGAAACTGCAAATCTATTATGTACAATTTGCTACTCCTTTTAAATATATAATAAAGTTATCTTGTAAGTTTTTTTTTCTGTTTAGATCTATACAAGATCTAGGTCTTGGCATATTGTCAACTCCATTAGAATGTGAGCTCCTTGCAGTTATGACTATTTTTACTTTTCTTTGTACCCCCAGCACTTAATACAGCATTTGGCACATAGAAAATGCTTAATAAATTCTCAATGACTGACTGACTTGTCCTCTCTCCCGCTAGTCTGTTTTTGGATGATTTTCCTGAATATAGCACCAAAGGCTGATCATACAAAGGGAATTAGGAACTGATTAATCTATGGAAACGTTCATCATTGTTAATCATAGATTTAGAGCTAGAAAGGTTGAGCACCATGGTGCTTCAGGAAAATTACTGAATTTGGAGTTAGAGTGCGTAAGTGTGAATCCTGACTCTGCCACTTACTAATGGTATGACCTTGGGCAAATCACTAAACCTTTCTGTTCCTCATTTTCCTTATTGGTAAACTGAGCAAGTTGGACTAAATGTCTGCTTAAGTTCCCTTCAGCTCAAAAATCTATCACAGATCGTCAGAACTGGAAAGGACAGAAGATGCCATCTAATTCAGTCCACACCTGAACAAGAATCCTCACAGGATGTTGGACAAGTAAACAACAAGGTCTTTGCTTGAAAACCTCCAGTGAGGAAGAACCCACTTCCTATGATCCTGTAAATGAAATTGCTTATTTGGAGTCATGTTTGCAACTTGGTTAAGTGTTTGTCAGGGGAAGAGATTTAAACTACTGCTTAAAATCAGTGTATTTTTTGGTGGGGTGATTATTCATGAATCTAAATTATTCAAGCTCTCTGTATCCCCCATGGTTATAATGATGACCTAGCATTCTTAAAGTATAATTTAGGAGCACATTAACTTCCATACTAGGAGATGGAAAGGTTGTGATATACATATATATATATATACACATATATACATATATTATATATATATACACATATATACATATATTATATATATATATAGTATGTGTATGTGTGAGTGTGAGTGTGTGTGAAATAAGGTTGAGAAAGGTAAAATTACTTGACTGAGATCAGAGTTGTAACTAGGGTGAGGTGTTTGAAGCTTTGTTCAGGGCAATAAATTGGGACTGGCATGGCTTGCAATCTTTTGATGACCTTGCTGCATAGTATAATCCTGCTTTCTCTCCTGACCCAAGACTGCCACTCCCAGAGTCCTGTCATCAGGACTCTCTAGGGGGCAAACTGTCCTCTCCTCCTGGCATGACTATTCTTAATGTTGAACTTTTTACTGTTTCCCCTGTATTCTTGCCCTTCACAAATTGCCTTCTGGGCCACCTCTACCCCCTCACTATCTCTTGACTCTTAATCCTAAGGGGAGATGCTACATTCATTTGTTTTTATTTGTTATTAATGAAAGTTATATGATGGTAGAGGAAATGCCCAAGTATAAAAAACAAAAACATCAATAAAACATTTTGAAGTGAATTGTTACCTCCCCAAAATGAGATGTGGCATAGAAATGATGAGACTGATTTCTCTTACGTGGTTTACAAATGGATTCTGAAGGAAAGTTCCAAAGAGGCATTTCAAAAATGTCCTATGTAATGGCAGCCTCATTGGAATCCATATATCAACTTCCAAGATGACTTATTTGAAGAAGATAATTTTTAATATCCTCTAGTAGGATTGGTAATGAAATGGATAGAGCACCAGGCCTGGAGTCAGGAAGACTCATCTTCCTGAGTTCAAATCTGGCCTGGGACACTTAAGAGCTGTGTGAACCTGGGCAAGTCACTTAACCCTGTTTGCCTCAGTTTCCTCAGACATAAAATGAGCTGGAGAAGGAAATGGCAAACCACTCCAGTATCTTTGCCAAGGAAAACCAAAGAGGGTCACAGAGAGTCAGACTGAACAACAACATTACTATGGGAAGGACTTTGGGGAATGGTTATATACTTCTTCCTTGTTAACAGCTAACTGCTCAATGGGAGCTGTGTTTCAGGGGGACATTAATAGAAAAATCCATAGACTGCCAGAGCTAGAAAACACCTTCAAGTTAATTTAACCCAGTGGTTTCCAACCTTTTTTAATATGAAGACCGCTTTTTGAACAAAAAATGTTTCTATTTGCTCCCCTGCACTGTAAGAGTTGCATGATTAGTAATCTATTGATTGAAAAAATACATAATGACAAGAAACTACTCTGAATTTAGTGAAGTTCTGAAATGAATTTGTCACTTAGTAATGCCAGGAACATCCACATGCATTTGAAAAAAAATGGTAATGCATATACTTGAGAGACATAGCATTTATTTGGTCTCCAGGAGGTATGCTTATTTATTTTACTGAGTCATGATGCATATTTACTGTAGCTAAATATAGATCAAATTGACAATGTTTGGTGCATGTGGATCCTTAGTCCTTTTGCAGTAAATCCCAAACCCCTCAGAGCTCCTTAGCCACATAGGGTGGTATGCATTGGTCTAGTTGAACTCCTTCCTTTTCCAGGTAAGGAAAGTGAAGCCCAAAAAGGTGAATCCTGATCAGCAGAAAGCTCAAAGGCTGCTTGGTCTCTGTTTGAGATTCCTAAATATTGTCTGCCAAAATCTATGACTTTCTTTCCTAATGTGAACCACCAGGACTTGATGGGAAAGAGATGGCAGGGCAAGAGCGAGAAAGAAGAGGGATAAAGAGGGAGAGAAGGGGGCAAGGCTGCATGAAAAGAGAGAGGGGAGGATGTAAGAAACAGCTCTTGTTGGCTTTATCAATAATTTGTGACCATTGGCTTCTGGGTAATTGGATGTGTGGGTTTAGGGCTAGGACGGACCTCAGTTCCATCTTGCAACTACCTAGAAATTAGAAACCCAGACTATCTTTTTACTTTTTTTCTAGTTTTACTGATGTGTTTTTATAGATTTATTTATTTATTCATAGATTATTCCCACTTGGTGAGGAGGTCTCTTGTAGCAAAGTAAAACAGTTAAGTAAAATAAATAATACAGAGACCTTATCTGAAAGTACATGCAACACTTCATATCATATCGTAACTCCTCCCCACCTTTCTATTTTTTTAAATGAACAGAAATCTATTTATTTCCTCTCTCCCACCTCCACCTCATTAAAAAAAGAAAAGAAATTATCATAACAAATAGGCAAGCAAAACAAATTTCCCTATTTGTTGTATACAAAAAAAAAAAATCTAAGTCTCATTCTCATGGCAGCTAGGTGGCACAATAGATTGTGCATTGGCTGCTATAATAAACATTTTAGATACAACAGAGATAACTTAGTACCATTAACTTCTGACTACTATTATCAAGAGTCATATGACACAGGGAGACATATGCCAGTCAAAAATGTTTGCTTCCTTTTGTTTATTTTTTTGTAAATTTTTTATTCATTTTAAACTTAAATACAAAACAAGAAAAGAAAAAAAAGAACATTTTCATGTACACAGCAGAATATAAGAGAGGATTCAATATAAAACAATAAATTTCCATTTCAAGAAAACTTACATAATAAATATTACACTATGTTTTTAAAGCTATCCAACTTTTCTTTGCTTCTTTGTAGGTTTTCTTAAGTGTTGGCTTCTATCAGGGAAGATAGTCAATGTAGAATCCAAATGGGAGAGTAATTCCCTAGTAAGGGGTTTTTAAATTGTGGTTCATGAATTTGTTTTGTAAAAGTATTGATAACTGCATTCTGATATAATAATTGGTTTCCTTTGTAATCCTATGTATGTTATTTAATGTATTTAAAAACATTATCTTGAGAAGGGGTCCACAGGCTTCCCCAGACTGCCAGATGGGTACATAGCAGAACAAAAATGTTAAGAACCCCCACTATACATAGACAATGTGCTGATTGTATCAAGTCCTAGAACACCACAGAGACTCCTACCTGAGATCCATAGGTATTCAAAAGAGTCCCATTTAACAATCTACACAGAAAAAAAAAAGTGGATTAAGAACACCAGTGTCCAGAATGGACACACTTGCATGAATTGAGATGGCCCTTCAGCACATGTCTCTTGTACTGGGCCAATGGGCTTGGCCCCAGATTATATAGGAGGGAGAAATGGATTACATTTGGGAAATTGTGTACTGCTTTTAATGATCCTGAGTTGATTTCTGACACAAAAATTGATCTTTTTCAATACCAATATTCTTCCACTGATGGTATAAATGGGTATGAATCACAGAACACCACAATTTCTAAACAATCCAAAAGGACGATGAAGAATTGAATGATGGGCCAATCAATCAATAAATATTTATTAAGCTCTTACTATGTGCCAGGCACTGTGCTAAGTACTGAGGATGCAAAAAGAGGCAAAAGGCAATCCCTGCCCTCGAGGAGTTTATAATCTAATGGGGGAGACAACATGCAAACAACTATATTCAAAGCAAGCTATATAAAGGATAAATAGGAAATAATTAACAGAGGGAAGGCACTGGAATTAAGAGGGGTTGGAGAAGACTTCCTGTAGAAGGTGGGATTTTAGTTGGGACTTAAGGGAAGCCAGGGAGGTCAGTAGTCAGAGCCAAGGAGGGAGAGTGTTCCAGGTATGGGGGACAACCAGAGAGAACAGCCAGAGAGGAGAGATGGAGGGTCTTGTTTGTGGAATAGCGAGGAGGCCAGTGTTACTGGGTCAAAGAGTACTTGTCAGAGAATAAAGTGAAAGAAGACTGGAAAGGTAGGAGGGGGCAAGGTTATGAAGGGCTTTGAATGCCAAATAGAGCATTTTGTATTTGTTCCTGGAGGAAACAGGCAGCCAATGGAGATATTGAGTGTTCAGACTTACACCTTAGGCAAATCACTTTGGTGACTGAGTGGAGAATGGATTGGAGTGGGGAGAGATTCGAGGCATGGCAGGCCCACCAGCAGGTTACTGCCATAATCCAGATGTGAAGTGATGAGGGTTTGTACCAGAGTGGTGGCCCTGTCAGAGGAGGGAAGGGACCCTATAGGAGAGATGATGCAAAAGCAAAATTGACAGGCCTTGGCAACAGCTTGAATGGTGATGGGGGTGAGGGGAGGTGAGAGAGTGAGGAGTCCAGGATGACTCCTAGGTTCAGAGCCTGAAAGAATAGGAAGATAGTGGGTAGGCTGCAGCATAAAGTACCAATAATGACTTGTATCTGGAAAGTACTGTAAAAAATCATCAAAGAGGCACCTTAGCCAAAAAGTTTTGAAAGGAGATGGAAGGAGAAGGGAGGAGAGAGAAGAGATACACACACACACACACACACACACACACACATATACAAAGACTCAGAAATGTTTGCCTGGAGACTCAAATTTGCTGGTTTCCAGTAACTTTTCAATAGGACAATCAGCTCTATTGTAGAGGTCAATGACAATAAGGCTTAGTATCTTTATTCAAGACCTTTGTAAATCAGCTGGGATATATTACCAGAAGCCCAATAATCATAAAGTCTAAAGCCTATTAAGCCTTCTCTTTCTATCTCAACCGTGTGTTAGAGCATAATGAATTCAGGTTATTCTCAAGTGCTAGTGCCTTCTCTCCTAAATTAATTTGTATTTAATTACTTTGCTTATATTTGCATTTATTAACTTTATGCTGTACATATTTTATATGGACTAGCCTTCCCCCCATTAGAATGTAAGCTCATTTCAAGTAGGTATCATTTTTTGGGTTTTTGTTTTTATATCCTAGTGCCTTGCATATAGTAGATGCATAATAAATACTTATTGATTGATTAAAGATTAGTCAAATGATTTTTTTTTCTAGAGGAACTTCATAAGTAGAAATAATGGTTATTTGTTATGAATGAAAATACTTAACAAAAACAGAAATATACCTAGATCTATTTCTGTTCCATGCAAATAAATAAGTAAATAGACATTCCCTGCTCTTCTGTTTGCAGAATCCACTTTACCCAGGATTTTTGGGGTTGTTTGTTTGGTTTATCTCTGGACTTGACCTGTAATCTCATTGGTATAGAGAACTCCAATGAGGAAGCTTCTCTACCAGAGCAGGTCAGCATCTGCTTCACAATTTACAGTCCCAGAGAGGTGCCTGGGGCAGAAGAGTTTAGGTGATTTTCCCAAGATCACACAACCAGGGTGTCACGAGCAGAACTAGAACTAAGGTTATCCTGACTCTGAGACCAGTACTCTATCCATTCTGACACACTCTATTGCCATATCTAACCATGGAGAGAGATTTCCAAAGTATTCTTGGAGTCTAAATTATTCTTAAAGACACCTGCACTCAGTTTCCTCATCTGTAGAGTGAGAGGGTTGGACTGGATGACTCTCCATCACTCTCAATTCTAAGGTTCTAGATGACTATGACTAGACAAGATTTGCCTGAGTCCTGTGGGCCTGTGATGCTAAACCGCAGCTCCTTTACAGCAGCAGAGGGCAGACTTAGGTTATAAATGAAAGCCTCTACTAGCTATGCGACAGAGCTATGAAGGAGTTTTTGTCTAGGGTTTCTATTGAAAATCTCAGTTGCAAGAATTCACTTAAAGCCTATGCTTGCCTACTACAAGAGATGATAGTCTAGAATTTTTTAAAAAAATCATTCAACAAGCATTTATTAAGCACCTACTATGTCCCAGGTACTACGCTAGGTGCTCAGGATACAAAGACAAAAAATGAAATAACCCATTCCCACTTGCCTCTGTGTCAAGATGTTAGACTAGAGCGCAATGAATTTGCAAATGATATATCAAAACACTGGCTGAGCCAGCTGGCTCTGGTCCACTGTCCTCTGAATGCCCTTTGATGAGATTTGAAAATATGTGCTCCTTGACATTTCTTATTTTTCATCACTGTGATGAATTGGCCTCTCTCACCAACTGTTGCTTGTGAGCGTGGTCTCTGCTGTACAGTTATGTTTTTGACTTGTATCTGACCCAGCCAGAGGGTATAGAATGTGCCATGTCTGAATGAGAAGTGGAAGATCAGGAGCTATCTCTTTGCTGGAAGAGAGCATTTAATGCCAATGGATGCTTTGGTTTAAAGAACAAAGGGCAAAAAAACACATTGAGCACAAGGAGGAAGTCAAAAAGGAAGAGAGCTAAAAAGTAGTTTAGCCAGAGGTTTGACTAGGGCAGGGTAATTCCTCCCAGGGCATCAAATTTTAAGGAGCCCTGACAACTTATATACTCTGCCCAAAGCACAGAAACAACTGAATTTAGCAAGTAGTTGGCAAGAATAATTGGTCAAGATAGGGAGCTACTCAGATAAACTCACTTTTCTGTCTCATCTCCCTGCTTTTACCACTGAGCAGCTTTGATGTGTCTCAGGATGCCCATCCATTGTGGAGAATGGTGGTAGGGGGAATGGGGATGTTTTAGGATTTCTGCTTCTTCCTTTCTCCCCTGGTATTTTTCTTTAAAAGCTAATTTGAGGGCACATTTCATGTTCTTTGACCCAGTGCAAGTTTTACAGAAGCTTTCCCCAGGCATGAAAAAAAATGTTATTTATGTCTTCAAGTTTGGCAAAGAAGACTTAGACTAGGGGAGTATAGACTGTAAAGATGGCAGTAAGTTAAGACCAGCATATTGAGAGAGAACAAAAAACTTCCTGAGGATCCAGGCAAAAAGATCCTCCTTAATATTAGACTAAATCTGATGGACAAATGTATCCAAACCAGGTAAAGGAATCAATTAGAAACGTCTCCGGGGCTGGACTCTGCATCCAGGCTCTGCAATTACATCTAGCCTATCAATGATTGTTCACCTTGTATGTAGATCACACCAAACTTGGGCTGGGAAGTTGGGGCTAGAAAAGATCTTCAATGTAATCTAGTAGAAAACTCTCTCATTTTACATTTGAGGAAACTGAGACCCAGAAGAGGGAAATGAATCACACAGCAAGTAGCAGTCAGGACTTGAACTCATGCATCATGAATCTAGTTCCAGGGCTTTTTCAAGAATTAAGTTCTTTACTCAAGAAAACTAGACTGCATTATAGTTATAACTTATTACGTGGAAGGATATCAGTGATTTAGAGCAGGGAAAAGGGAAAGTAGGAGATAGTGTAGGGCATAGGGTAGGGGAGTAGGAGACAGAGCCATTTTTTCCACCACAAGTACAATAACAATAGCTTTGCATTAATATAGTTATTTAAAGTTTACAAAGTTTTTTACAAACAAGATATCGTTTGATCCTCACAACAACACTAGGAGGTAGGTGCTGTTATTATACCACTTTATATATAAAGAAATCAAGGGTCAGGTTAAATGGCTTGCCCAGGGTTACACAGCTAGTAAGGGTCTGAGGTCATATGTGAACTCAGGTCCTCATGACTTCAGCTGCCTGCTAGCAGCGAGCCATCCACAAGAAGTTTTTCAAGCCTGTAAGTGGTAATAGGATGACAATATGTGTTCATATTTACCTATATTATGGAGTATGAATTTCATAGAAAATATTCAGGAAGTATTTTTGAACAAATGAGTAGAACAAATGAATAAATAGGAGATGAAGTGATATACCAATCCTGGTACCCGCATAATCAGAAAAGAAGCAAAACCTGCTGTAATACCATTTTCCAGCACAAAGTCAGCTACCCTCCTTGGCCAACAGACCAGAAAGAAATAATCTCTAAGGCAAACAGATAGCATGCAATCCAAGAAATTGTTCCAATTGCCTTTCTTTACTCATCTGATTGGAAACTAGTTTTATTTCCTAGAATCCCTTATGTATACACCATGGAGTCTTTCTTGTAGATTAAAAAGACAACAAGAAATCATTAATCATAACAAGATAAAGTCTAAGGCTATAAGGGACCTTGCTGTACAATCTAACTCCCTCATTTTACAGATGAGGAAATTTAGGCCCAGAGAAATGGTTACTTACCTGAGGCCAGGTAAGTAACTGACTGAATCCAAATTTTTCCTGAAGTTTGGACTTTTGACTAAATCCAAATTTTACTGTTGGGTCAAAAGGCCACACTTAAGGATTTAGAAGCCCTCATACGGCCTTAAGGATGCAGGTTCCCCACCCCTGGCCTACTCTATATCCCCCCGACATTCTGCTAGGCAGGTGCTAGAGATACAGAATCAATCAAATATTCAACAAATGTCTATTAAGCACCTCCTAGATACTAGGCCCTGTACTAGATGCTGGGGTACAAAGAAAAAACATAATGATTCCTCCCTTCAGAGAACTTACAATCTACCTGAGGGAGAAATGTGTGCATATACATGTAAATTCAAAATAAATGTAATATACTTTGGGAGGAAGGCACTAGCAGCTAGTGGGGATTAGGAAAAGCTTCACAGACAGGAAAAAAATATGAAAAAGATCATGTCTCTGCCTTCAAGGAATATATGTTCATTCTCTTTGGGGGGAAGGAAGGGGAGGGAAGGAGAGGAGAGAGGAAGCAAGAGAAAGGTCAGCAGCTCAAAGATCCAACTGGACAAACCATCTTTCTACCATAGCTTGGCATAAAATTGGTTTTTCACGCTAGCAAGTCCCTGGTGAGAAAAAGTTATGTGTCAGCATATTTGTATTCCACCAACTCTGAGTTAGCTATTTGTATTTTCTTATAGCACTTTGTCTGTATCTTTCCTTTTTCTTTTTATTATAGTCTACCTGGTATACATACTGGTATAAATGTCTCTTTTCATGTCTCTTCTTCTCTTTTCCATCATTAGATGATAAGCTCCTTGAGGACAGGGATTGGGCTGTTTTGCTTCATTTTGTACCGCCTTAGTTCCTAGAACACAATGCCTTGCATATAGTCAGCCTTTATCAAGTGAATGTAGAATCAAGTTGCCTTTGTTTTCATTTTTTGACTAAGCAGAAAAAAAATCCCTCAGAACACTGAGAAATTTATTTTTAACTGGCAAAAACACATTTTTTTCAATTCTATAGCTGCATACAGGTAGGTTGGGGACAGCAATCGCACTGAATAAACATTGAAAAAAAAATTTCCAGTGCTGTGTTTTTCTTCTAGACTGATCTCCTGGGTGAACATTACGCATTTTAGGGAGCCGGGGAATTTGTCTAATTATGTACTACAAAAACTGCTTAATTATAGATTCAACAGAGAGAAAGGAACTAAGTAACTAATTATGTAACTAGAGCTTTAAAAGTCTGTATGCAAGTGTTGCTGGAAGAACCTGTAACAGCTCCAACTGTGCTGTGAATGAGGAGTTAAAAAAAAAAATCAGTCAATATGTGTCAGCCCCATTGGATGAAATGCCTAACATCTCCCCATACAAACCACAGAAGCATAAACTGATCTCTGGTTTTATGAGTACTCATAGAGTCTATGAATGCATTACCACATAGTACAGGGGTACTCTCTACAAGACAGATGACACTAGTTACTAGGTTAGGAGGGTCTCTGTTTTGTCCTAAAGAGCTTGGAGCTTGGGGCTAAAACTCTCCTTCTGTCAAGTTTCTGAAGGGAACAACACAGGTTGTTCCATAAAGGAAAAGAGCTGAAAAGATTTTTCATCCTCACCTCCCTCCTTCCCCCTTTCAAGGTTTTTGATTGTCCATAGCTGGACACTCAGCTATTTTAAAAACTATTTTAAAAAGGCTACTCTAGCTTTGAATTAAAAGACCACGGCAACGGCAGAGACCACTTTTCTCATGAGATACTCAAGGAATTCAGATGAAGCCAGAAGCTAGGAGCAGAAAAAGGCTCCACAACCATGCATTCAATGGAGCTATATGTGGCAACATCTGGTGAAGACTGCATTGATCAAAGCAGCGTTCAGTGGGTCAGTGTCGGCAGAGACCAGCAGGGGGCAGTGCAATGACATCACCAGAAGAACTCAATAGCTGTGTAGCGGTCCGAAGCATGTTTCCCCTCCACATGCCTGTCCTAGGGTATGTCTCTTTACACATTATTTATATATGTTCACTCTTGCTTTGGTGGTGTGTGCATTTGTAGGAGAGTGTATACTAGGTTTGTGAGCGAAATTTTTTTATTGTTATTTTCTTTCTTCTATGCCATTTCATTAAATTCCTTTGCTATAAGCTAATCATTTTCTCGGACTGATTGTTAAAGGTAAATACATTGGTCAGCGTTTATGAACCATGGCACATTAGTAGATTTGGACCTAGGTTCCTTAAACCTGAAGTAGCCCATCCCTGGGACACCTACCCTGTGGGATAGGGATTTTCTCTGGTGCTACATAAAGCCAAAAAAAAAAAAAAAAAAAAGGAAATTATCCCTGCTCTTAAGGAACTTATATTCTCCTTCAGGGAGGGTGAACTATTTGAGCAGGGAGAGAACATTGACAATGGGAATAAGGGAAGGTTTCCCAGATGAGATTGGACCTGATCTGAATCTTGAAGGATTTGTGTAAAAGCACGGAGATGGGTGACAATGGAAAGCCAGAAAGACAATTTGATTGGCATCTCAAGTACGGGAAGGGGAGCAATGTGAATTAAGGTTGGAAAGGCAGTCTGGAGCCAGACGGGAGATGGTTTTAAATGCAAAGCAGAGAAGTTTGCATTTTGATCCTAAAGACAATAGGGGGCCGCTAGAAATTTCTGAACAGGAGAACAGCACCTTCAGACCTTTGCCTTACAAAGGTTACTCTGTCAGCCTCTTTGGAGCTATGTCCCTTCCTTCTAACTTTCCAATTCCCCTTTTTCTAATTTCCCTACTATTGTTGAGGGCCACCATCCTCCCGGTCATCCAGACTCACAACCTAGGTGTCAATCTTCAACTCCTCACTCTCTTCCCCCTCCCCAAATTCAATCTGTTACCAAGGCTTGTGAGTTTTGCCTCCTAGCATGTCTTGCATATGGCATATATGCAGCTGAGTAAATACAGGACAATTTGAGTCATCCCCTTCTCTCCTTTGACACTGACAACACCCTGGCACAGGCTTCCTACCTCACACATGTCCATTGCCTCACACATTGTCTGCCTGCCTCAAGTCTCTCCCCACTCCCATCTATCCTCCGATCAGGTACAAGATAGAGCATAAGTCTGACAAGTTCACCCCCACCCCCAATTAACTCCACTGAATCCCTGTCACCTCCAGGATTAAATATGAAATCCTCTGTTTGCTGTTTAAAGCCCTTTAAAACCTGCCTTCTGGCCCTTTCCAGTTTTCTTATGCCTTATACTATCTCCCCACCCCACCCCCCATGATGTACTCTTTGATCCCACGACGCCTTCTGCTGTTCTTTGAAGGAGACACTCTTATCTCTGAGAATCTGGGCATTTTCATTCCATGCCTAGAATGTTTCACTGCCTCCTGGCTTCTCTAGCTGCATTTTCTCTACCGCACAATGAATGTAGCACTGGAGCACTGGACCTCGAATAGAAAGGCCTGAATTAAAATCCAGCCTCAGACACTTCCTAGCTGTGTGACCCTGGGCAAGTCATCTCACCTCTTTTTTTGGGGGGCAATTGGGGTTAAGTGACTTGCTCAGGGTCACACAGCTGGTAAGTGTCAAGTGTTTGGTCTGAGGCTGGATTTGAATTCAGGTCCTCTTGACTTCAGGGCCGGTGCTCTATCCACTATTTCACCTCTTATTGGCCTCAGTTTCCTACCTCCCAGGGTTTTTGTGAGGATCAAAAGAGATAATATTTGTAAAGTGCTTAGCACAGTGCCGGCACATTTTTGTTGTTGTTCAGTTGTTTTTCAGGCATGTCTGACTCTTTGTGACCCCATTTGGGGTTTTCTTGGCAAAATACTGGAATGGTTTGCTATTTCCTTCTCCAGCTCATTTTATAGATGAGAAGACTGAGGTAAACAGCATTAAGTCACTAGACCAGGGTCTCAAAGCTAGGAAGTGTCTGAGGCCAGATTTGAACCCAGGAAGATGAGTCTTCCTGACCCCAGGCCCAGCACTCTATCCACTGTGCCACCTACCTACCCTCTGGCATTTAGTAGGAGTTTAAATGCTTGTTCCCTTCGAGTCATATCTAAAATCCAGCCTTCTATATGAAGACTTTCCTGATTCTTCCTTAATTCTAGAGCCTTCCCTGCATTGATTACTTCTAACTTATTCTGAACTTAGCTCGTTTGCACGTAGTTATTTTCATGCTGTCTTCCCCATTAGACTGTGTGCTCCTTGAGAATGGGAAATTTTAGCTTTCTTTGTATCCCCAGATTTAGCACTAATATAGCAGGGGCATAATACATGTTTATTGACTAATACCAGTTGGTCCGAATTCTATCCTTTGGAGCTAAGTAGAAAAAAAAAAATTGAATTCCTTTTGTACATTGCAGCCTTGCAAATATTTGAAAGGCAGCTTTCACTTATAATTTGGATGCCTAAATTTGCCGTTTTAGGGGTGCCTCCCATGTGAAACTTCCCCATGAGCAACTCACAGCAAGGCATTAACAAGGAATGGATGCTACTTTAAATGGAGCTCTCTGAAGTACTGATGAAGCCTCTGGCTTTTTCTCATTCTGCCTTCTCCCGCTCATCTCTCTCTCCCTGTCTTTTCCCTCTCCTCATTCTATAACTCTTATAGCTCTCAATTCTCTTTCTCTCTCCTATTCCAATCAGTCTTTTTCTCACATACTCTTCCCTTCCTTCTCTTTCTCTCTCTCTCCTCTGTTTGTCTGTGTCTGTCTTTCTTCTCCTTTTCTTTCCCCTCCTCTCTCTTTTCTCCTCTCCCTCCCTCTCTCCTAAGTAAATTGACTGCTGATAAAAGGTGTTGGATTGACAGCCCTGGAGACTGCAGTCCTCAGTTTGCATATAGAACAGATGTAGTGCAGTCAGTAGGTAATGCCTGCTCTGTTGTTTGGACAAGCTCGCTTTCACAGGGACTTTCTAGAACTGGGGTGGGGTGGGGGGTGGGGGGGGCATTTTTTTGGTTGATGGTTCAATTGATTCCTGTTGTTTTTGTCTTTTCCCCTTGCACACCATCTTCACCAAGTTAGTTGCACCCTTGGGGCATGGAGTCCTTTATGGGAAGGGAGGAAGGAGGGATAAGGAGAGAGAGACGGAGAGAGGCAGAGACACAAGGAGAGACAAAGGGAAAATGACAGAGGGAGAGGGGGAGAAGGGAAGGGACAAGGGAGAGAATGTGGAGGGCAAGAGAGTAAGAGAGAGGAAGGAAGGAAGGAAGGAAGGAAGGAAGGAAGGAAGGAAGGAAGGAAGAGAAAGAAAGAGAAAGGAAGGAAGGAGGGAAGGGAAAAAAGAAGGGAGGAAAGAAGGAAGGAAAGGAAGAGAAAGAAAGAGAAAGAAAGGAAGAGAAAGAAAGGAGAGATGGGAAAAGAAAGAAGGGAGGAAAGAAGAAAGGAAGGAAGGAAAGAGAAAGGAAGGAAGGAAGAAAGGAAGGAAGGAACAGAAAGGAAGGAAGGAAGGCAAGAGGGAAGGAGAAAGAAAGAAGGGAGGAAGGAAGGAAGGAAAGAAAAAGAAAGGAAGGAAGAGAAAGAAAGAGAAAGAAGGAAGGAGGGAAGGGAAAAAATAAAAAAGAAGGGAGGAAGGAAGGAAAGAAAGAGAAAGAAAAAAGAAAGGAAGGAAGAGAAAGAAAGGAAGAAAGGAGAGATGGGAAAAGAAAGAAGGGAGGAAAGAAGAAAAGAAGGAAGGAAGAGAAAGAAAGGAAGAAGGGAGAGATGGGAAAAGAAAGAAGAAAGGAGAGAGGAAAGAAGAAAGGAAGGAAGGAAAGGGAAAGGAAGGAAGAAAGGAAGAGAAAGAAACAAAGAAGGGAGAGAAGGGAAAAGAAAGAAGAAAGGAGGGAGGAAAGAAGAAAGGAAGGAAGGAAAGAGAAAGGCAGGAAGGA
>NW_020954737.1:322763-477606 GCF_900497805.2 Vombatus ursinus
GAGAGAGAGAGAGAGAGAGAGAGAGAGAGAGAGAGAGAGAGAGAATGTAAGGGGAAAGGCGGAACCTCTGAGCCTCATGGAAATGGCAGGGCAGTTGTTTTCTCTTACCCTTCTCTTCCTTTTGTCTCTAGCTGTTCAAAGTCTTCTCCCCACACCTCTGATTTGCAAACAGATAAAGATGAAAGGGAAGACAGTGAACCAAAAATCCTAAAAACAGAAAGAAAACCTCACAGAGATCATCAATTTAGAGCTAGAAGGGACCTATGTTATCTAGTCCTGGCCCTCCTTTTATAAAGGTGGAAATTGAGCCCTAAAGAACTTCCTTGCCCCAAGGTCATACAAACAATGAATGAGAGAACCAGAATTTGAATATAGACTCAAAAGCCAGCAAGCTTTTCACGGCGTCACAGTGAGTCTTTATACACAAAGGCCTTTAAAAAACAAAACAACACAGTACTTTCTCCTTAAGCTAAGGGTGTGATAGAAAGCAGAGGACTAGGGAGTTGAAGTGACAATATTTTCCTCCAAATCCTGAACTACTTCCCAAATCTGTGATCACCTAAGTAGGAAGGGACAGAGAAATCCAGATGGGCCTAAGAGCGTATGCAGCAGTGCCGTCTTCCCTATGGACCTGAAAGGTTGGGGGGGGGGGGGTAAGGAAGGGATAGAAGGACCGAAAGTCCTCCCTTTTAGAGTGGAGACCACTCCCCATAACGCTTGAGATTGGTTTACCATCACATAGCTAAAGCTATCTGAGGAGATGAGTGTCTGAATTTTGTTGGCATTTTAACGACTGTTAAAGGAGATTCAATTTGGACACTTCATATCTGTCTAGTTCTGAGTCCCCTTTTTCAATGTGCTCATTATTTTAAAGAATAGCAAACTGAGTATTTTTAAGTACCAAATGGGATATTCTGTGAGACATTGTGGCTGGGCTGTCTTGAGAGGCCATTAATTTGGAAGATCTGCCTAAGATTCAGCTTATTCCTCTGCTAAAAGCCCGGAAAATTAATGCAATCAGGAATTGCACGCTGTTCTTTCAGAAAAGCAGCCAGAACTGTACCCATTCCAAAGCCAATTTTTAACTCCAATGCCCTCAGCATTTTCATTTGCTTAACAAGGTCATTTTATGATATAATTATTATTATTATTATCACTTTTTAAGGAAAAAGTTTCTGCTGGGACACAACATGGTAATGTAATGGAATGAATGTGTATCTTGATGACAGGATAGAAGAAGATCTTTGATGGTTAGAATGATTAGGTGATGAAGTTAGAATCAGAGGATGATGGTTCAAAGCCCAGAGATGTCATGTGCTATCTGGGACTTTGGGGTAAACTACAACCTCTCTTGGCCAGTTTCCTGAACTGTAAAATTACAGGACTAGACTAGATGACTCCAAAGTTTCCTTCCAGTTCTAAATCTAAGATAACATGACCTGGGTTCAAATCCCAGTTCTCTGCTTACTCTCCATGTGACACATGCTTAAATTTAAATTGGGCTTTAATTTCCTCATCTATAAAAGGAAGGGGTTGAACTAGACAATTTCTTCAGGTTCCTTCCAGTTCTAAGTTCCTTCCAGTCTAAATCTATGATTCTGAAGGAATAGTGTGGTAGTAGAATGAAAAAAAAATCATTGGACACATGGTCAGGGAACCTGGTTTCTAGATCTGGCCCTGCCAGTCACTGTCTTTGTGATGCTAGGCAAGTCACTTCTGAGTCTCAGTTTCCTCATCTTTAAAACCAAGTGGTCAGGCTAATGATCTCTAATATTGTCTCCAGCCAGAACATTGAATGGCCTTAGAGTTCTGATCCTTTGGATCTCCTGATTTCACAACAGCCTCCCTCTGCTGATTTCACAACAGCCCCTAGACCAGATGATTCCTAAAATCCCTTGCAGTGATCACAATTCCAGAGTATCTAAGACCAAAGAGAGGTTACAGATTCCTCATTTCATCGGCTATTTTGCATGCAGCTGCAGATACATGTACAGATGACTACTGAATTATAAATATTATCCTTGTAACCCAAACAGGCTGCCCTCTCTCTTAGAGCATGAAAATGATGATGACGGGTAAATTCCTGCCCTAATGTACTGTGATTTTGGTGAAAACATCACTCCTACAATTGCCTTTTTTGCTGACAACAGGCTCAGATTTTCTGACTTAAGTCGCTTGTCGAAATCACTTTGGAGAAATAGTTCCAGAATCCTCCTCATCGCCTGGATCCCCACAGTCCTCTCCTCATTTGTATGCTGACTTCCAGCCTAACAGAATGCATCCTGCCTCGCCATTTCAAACCACTCTCTATGGTTGCCGGCTAGCTTTTCATATTGGATTCGGTGTCTCCTTACTAGCACATTTTATTTATTCTGGTTGTCTGTCTCACAGCAGATTCCCAAAGCCTCCTTTGTGAATCAGTGATCCGATCCTTTTACTGAAATATCGAAGGCATCACCAACTAGCCAGCCTCATCCCGACTCAGCACATCGATGATTTTTTTTCCTTTTTTTCCGCTGATTTCATTACATGTTATATTATTGTTTTTCTCAGAAGAAGAAATAGAAGTCTGCATGGAGAATTGAACTGGAACCTTATTTTAAATTCTCCTATAACAGATTGAGAGGGAGCCATGGTCTAATGATTAAAGCAGATGAGGAAAAATTAAAGCAGATGAGGACTTTTGACACCCAGCTGATTACAGGTCGCTAGGGTTCAGGAATTTGCCCCATCTCACCCTGCTAGATTTATAAAAATCATGATAAATGTGCTGAGCTGTTTTTGAGGATTATGTAAGGTTTGGAAACATTTGAAAAACATTCTCAGATAAAACAATTGGGCCCGGAGAAGGATGAAATATTAGAATGAAAAGCTTTAAGACAGGATCTAAAATTACTTACATGAGGTGTTTGGATTGTCTGAGCAGTTCAGGTACAATGAAATTACCACTTCCTTCTTTTTGGCCACCATAATTCTAGATGTTTCCTTCCTTTCTCCTCATCATAAACAAACAAACAAAAATCATAGAGCACATCTTTTTCAGTTTTCTAGGCAGTTTTCTTTTTCGATCTGGACCTGTTATTTGTTGGTATAAGGATCTTTCTAGTGAGGAAATTGCCCCTACCGATGCATCTTTTTATAAATAAATATTATCTAATTCATAAGACTTTCAGAGTTACCTGGGCAACTAAGAGGTTAAGTCACTTGTCCAGGGTCACACAGATGGTACATGTCAGATATGACCCAGATGTTCCTGATTCTCTAACCACTATAATATGCTGGCTCTCTTTTCCAAACTCATTTTACACTGATTACATTTCAGGTTGCAAGCCACTGTGAAAGACTAACTACTAAGATGTTTTAAGATGTGGTCTCTATGGCTGGGGGAAGTGGGAGTGTCTGTTAGGGAGACTGGATCCAGTGGTCCTCTAGAATGACTTATTTCAGTACACATGTAAATGAATTCAGCTTTTATTTTAAAAAAAAATGTGGTCTCTGTGACAGAAAAGCTATTTTTCTTGTCCATTACTTACTATCGCAGATCAATTTTTTTCGTGTTATAAGATATAAAGGTGGCACACACCTGGAATCCAGGCTACCAAGGATGTGGAGGCTGACGGATCATTCAAGCTCTGCAGTTCTCATCTGCTACTGGGTAAGACAATCCAGAGCCCACCCTAAGTTTGGCCCCAATATGATGAACCCCTTAGAAGGGGTAGGAGAGGAAGTAGTTTGGAGGGATGCCTAAGAAGGGAAGAACTAGCTTATGTTAGGAAAATGGAGCAGGTTAAAACTCCTGTGATAATTAGTAGTGATTATTATGTTTCTATTACATTTCTAGTCGGGGCAAGATAAGAAGACCCAGTCAAAAAAAAAAAAGCACTCCTAAGCTTTGGAAAACTTATTACTCTGGGAGGTTACCTAAGTGATGAGTCATCAGAGAACCAGCAGAGCAGGGCTTGGAAAGATACAATCATCTATGGGGCTCAAGGTATTTCAGTCATCTTTGCTCTGCTAATCAATTGGGAACTAAGGCAGCCAGCAGAATAGAAGCATGAATGTAAAAGATAGCCACTGAATGTTCTAGCAATCCTGGGTCCTTTCATCCTGTTGGGGTTTGAAGGGCATCTTCAATACCAGGATAGTATTATAAATCGGGAAGATTCTCTAGGTCCATGAGGAGATGGGGCTCACCAGAGAGGGAAAGAGTTGTTTTGACTATTTACAGGCTCTGGTGTAAGTACTTAAAGTTTTGTTGCTGTTGGGTTAAATAAAACCTGTCCTGTAAACAATGTGCTGTTAACATGAGTATCTGCATGGGAATTGAGATTTGTTTCCCTTTTGGGAGGGAAACTGACACAAGTCAAATTCACATGTTCCCCGGAAACTCTGGAAGTATGAGCCAAAGAGAGTGGTTTATACGAGAATTCAGTTCATGTAAATCCAGAGCTTGGTTTGGGACCATGGATTATACGAGGAGAACAAATGTTTGTTGGATGAAATGGCTCCTGGGCACTTTTGCCCTCCTCTTTATAGGGCTTTTTTTAAAAAAAATCAATTAAACTTTTCTAATAAATGGCAACCATCAAAATCAATGACTTTATTTTTAACCGTTCCCTACATTTTAGAGCCAACAACTTTTTAACACTAGATTGATTTAGAACTGTTGTAATTGTACAGTTTCATGTCATCGTCATCCTTTCTTCTCGTCTGATAGTTTGACTTCTATAACATCCCTACTCTAATGCCTCATACTAGTGTGAAGATGATTCTGGGTTCTCTAAGCTTATGCCAGCAGAACACAAGTTTTGACAGATTCCACCAAGTGGCCAAAGCTTCAGGTACAGTCCTAGCAGCAGACTGTGTCTGCTGTCTGACAATCAGCCTAGCCAGATGCAGAGAGGAGCATCACCAGAAGTTGGATAAGTAGAGGATCAATTCTTTGGCCACGATGATCCATGAAACAAAAATAGTCTAAATGGGGCTCAGTCCTTTGGGGACCCACTTCAGTTTCTTCCCTAAGAGCCTTCTTTTGCTCTGGAATCATGGCTATCTTGTTAAGTTGCTCATGTTTTCGATGTTGCCATAGTATAATGTTCTCCTGGTTCTGCTCATTTCACTCTGCATTAGTTTGTTACAGTGGGAAAAGAGGCAGAGGATTCTAAGAATCAACTAGTTACCTCCCCCAACATTAGCTTATGTGATAAACTTTGTTTTAACTTCCATAAATAGAACAAAAGAAAGCCAGTACAACACACCCTCCCCTTAATAAACAATAAAAACACAAAAAATGTTATTTTTAAATGCTTGTCCTTGTAAGTGATCATTTCTGATATTTATTTAGAACAGTCATGCCTAAGAGTTTTTGCTCCTCTCCTCTACTTCTGACCCTCAGTTTCAGGGTGGGGAGGGGAGGGAAAGAGAGTACACGTGGGTTTATTATAGGTCAATTTTTCAAAATTCTGTGGGCTAAAGGCACATAATAAGGTGCATGCTGTTTTACAATTAATTTCTTTTCAATTAGCAGGATTTATTTTCTCTCCCTCCCACCCCCACCCCCCATCAAAAAGAAAAACAAAGCTGGAAAAGAGTGTGGCAGAAACTAGGCATAGATCAAAATCTCACACCATATATCAAAATAAAGTCAAAATGGGTTCATGATTTAGATATAAAGGCTGATACTGTAAGCAAACTGGGAGAGCAAGGAATAGTTTACCTATCAGATTTATAGAGAACAGAAGAATACATGACCAAACAGGAAATAGAGAACATTATGAAAAGCAAAATGGATAACTTTGATTACATTAAGTTGAAAAGTTTTGCACAAACAAAGCCAACGCAACCAAGATTAGAAAGAAAGTAGAAAATTGGGAAACAATTTTTTATAAACAGTCTCTCTGATAAGGGCCTCATTTCTAAAATAAATAGAGAATTAAGTCAAATGTATAAGAATACAAGTCATTCCCCAACTGATAAATGGTCAAAGGATATGAACAGGCAGTTCTCAGATGAAGAAATTAAAGCCCTATATAGTCATATAAAAATGCTCTAAATCACTATTAATTAGAGAAATGTACATCAAAACAACTCTGAGGTACCACATCACACCTATCAGATTGGCCAACATGACAAAACAGGAAAATGATAAATGTTGGAGAAGATGTGGGAAAATTGGAACACTAATGCATTGTTGGTGGAGTTGTGAAATGATTCAACCATTTTGGAGAGCAATTTGGAACTATGCCCAAAGGGCTATAAAAATGTGCATACCCTTTGACTCAGCAATAGTACTTCTAGGACTATATCCCAGAGAGATCATACAAATGGGAAAAGGGACTCACATGTACAAAAATATTTATAGCAGCTCTTTTTGTAGTGGCAAAGAATTGGAAATTGAGGGGATGCCCATCAACTGGGGAATGGCTGAACAAGTTGTGGTATATGAATGTAATGGAATACTATTGTGCTATAAGAAATGATGAACAGGCAGACTTCAGAAAAACCTGGAAAGACTTGTATGGTCTGATGCTGAGTGAAGTGAGCAGAACCAGGAGAATGTTGTACACAATAATAGCCACATTGTGCGATGACTAATATTGATGAACTTAACTCTTCTCAGCAATACAAGGATCTAAGACATCTCTAAAGGCCTTGTGATGGAAAATGCTATCCATAAAGAAGAACTATGGAGTTTGAATGCAGATCGAAGCATACTATTTGCTATTTTTTTCCCCCTTCTGTTGTGTTTTGTTTTCTCTTCCTGATGGTTCCTCCTTTGGTTCTAATTCTTACTTACAACATCACTAATGTGAAAATATGTTTACTAGGAATGTATATGTATAGCCTATATCAGATTGCGCGCTGTCTTGGGGGAGGGAGGTGAGGAGGAAGGGGAGAAAAATTTTAAACTCAAAAGCATATGGAAGTGATCGTTGATAAATCAAAATAAATTAATTTTAAAAAAAAGAAAAACAAAACCCTTGTAATACATAAGCATTTTGAGGCACAAAAAAAAAGAAAATTCTCACATTGGCCTTGTTCAAAAACCTATGTTTCGTTTTGCATACAGAGCCTATCTTTTTTCTGTCAGGAGGCAGGTAGCATTCTTTACCACACATCCTCTGGAATCAGAGGACTGTAAAGTTGTCTTGTAAAGTTGCTCATGTCTTCAATGTTGCTATGGTATAATGCTCTCCTGGTTCTGCTCATTTTACAATGCATTAGTTTAGACAAGTGTTCCCAGGTTTCTCTGAAATATTCCCTTCATCATTTCTTATATCACAATTGTATTTCATAACATTCATATACCATAATTTGTTTAGCCATTCCACGGTTGATGGGCACCCCCTTAGTTTGCAGTTCTTGGGCATCATGAAATGACTTGCTGTACATTTGTTTTTAGCATATAGATCCTCCTCCTCTTTTTTTGACCTGTTTAGGATGTGGACCCAATGGTATTATTGATGAGTTAAAGAGTATATATATATAGCTTAGTAACCTTTTGATTGTAGTTCCAAATTGCTTTACACAATGGCTATTTCAATTCACACCACCACCACCACCACCACCAGTGTATTAATGCACCTATTTTCCCACAGTTCCTCCAACATCTGTCATTATCCTTTTTTTTTGGTCAACTTTGCCAAAATGATGGCTGTGAGATAGAAACTCAGAGTTCTTTTGCTTTGAATTACTCTAATTTTCAGTGACATGGAACATTTTTTTTTTCATGTGGCCATTGGTAGCTTGAATTTCTTCTCCTGAGAATTAAAGGAGTTGGTTTCATTGTGTCCCTAAAGGCAACAAAAAGCATCACTTCATGGGACTAGAGATACACTTCAAAAAGTGAAAGTCTAGTTTAGCAATGCCTTCTTATTGCTGGATAAATGGAGAACTTCGTATATGAAGGTCTCACATCTACAAATAGCAGATGCTTCTTCAAAAGAGGCAGGAGGTAATGTACATAATAACTGAACAACGTCACAAAAAACAAAACTGATTTTATTTGAACAGGAAGTGATGACTGACATGGAGTCATTTCTTTTAAAAAATATTTTATTTTCCTCCCAATTACATGTAAAATACTTACTAACATTTGTTGTTTTTTTTAAAGTTTTGAGTTCCAAATTCTATTCCTTCCTCTCTCCTCTCCCCCCTCCCTGAGACAGTAAGCAATTTGATATAAAGTCATTTCTGAATCATCTGTCTGTGTATGGGGTGACTTGTTAGAACAAAGATCAAAATCAATATACAATTGGAAGAAAGAATAAAAATGAACAAAAGATATCACACGCAACTCAGGCAATTCCAGCCCTACCTTATTTAACCAAAATATTTATGCTAAAAAAATGAAAGATGGGAGGATACCAAATACTTGGGGAAAATTACAGACTTTTTTTTACTGAGTAAAAGTTCCTGAGAAAATAGCAATGAATATCAATGTATATCTCTACTTTTTTTAATCCATCTACACAAAAATTATGAGAATCTATATATGTTTCAATTAAGGTCATATTTGTTTAAAGAGAGCAAATAAATAGGCAGGTCTTCACAAATTATATTCTATAGGAGACCACAACCTGACAGTCATATAATTGAGAGAAAGATACAGAGACTATAAAAACTTACTGGGCTTTTGTTGTTGTTTCAATAGTGTCCAACTCTTCATGACCCCATTTGGGGTTTTCTTGGCAAAGATACTGGAATGGTTTGCCATTTCATTTCCAGCTCATTTTACAGATGAGGAAACTGAAACAAACAGGGGTAAGTGACTTGTCCAGGGTCACACAGCTAGTAAGTGTCAGAGACTGGATTTGAACTCAGGAAGATAAGTCTTCCTGATTCCAAGTCCAGTGCTTTATCCTCCGTATTACCTAGCTGCCCACTGGGCTTATTGTTTGACAATTAAAAAGCACTTGCTTTGAAAGAGCAAAATGCAACTTGACTTCTTCTCAGTAAGGTATCTACTGTGCATGTCAAAATCACAAAAGATCCTTGAAAAATATATCAACAACATACTTTTGTTCATCAGCTCTTGGATTATTAATAGAGAAGGAAATAAAAACAGGGGAGTGCATGCTCAATGAAAATGTTTGCCCATGTCATGGTGGCTGTCTAAATTCCACTATCAAATTTGAATCCAATTGGAAAAAGGGTTTCCCTATACATGGTGAGGTCCTCTAAATGTCTCTCTTTGTGTTTGTGTACAAATCCTCTTTGTATTGATTGTATCTATAAAACCAGAATGTTGTGGAGAACCCTAAGTGGGATCCATGAAAATTCAAGAGATTGTTAAACTATCTACGTAGGAAAAACAAAATGGATAAAGAATGCCTATTGTTCAAAATAGCTATTTAGTTGACTAGACAATCAATAGAGCTGGTCCATCAGTGCATGTATCTTGGGCAGATGCTGGACAATGGACATGGACAACGAATTGGGTCCAGAATTGGAAGGAGGAAAACAAACTGGATTGCTTTTAGGAAATTCCTCTAGTATGCTTTAAATGGTCCCAAGCTTCTCCTCAAAACAAACTCATCTTTTTTACATCAATATTCTTCCAGTGATGCTGAATGGCTACAAGTAATAGAATACAACAGTCTCTGAAAAATTAAAGTTTTGTGTCACCCAAAGAGCAATGGAGATGCCCTCGGTAGAATGTGCTGCCAAGGAAGAATTACATCAAAGTGCCATATAGGAGACGGTGAGATACACGATAGAAAAAAGAGGTGAGCTGTTCATGTTGCAAGAGTAAGGGATGACTCACACTCCATATGCAATGTTGGTATCCATAACAGGTCAAGAATTCTAGAGTTAGGCCCCCAGAATGTTGGGTGGACAGTTTGTTGAAGACTTATGGAGAGAGTATGGATAGCAATTGAGCAGGATGAGAAGATGTGACTATATTATAGCCACCACAGGAAGTGGACTGTCATGAATGAGATCCCAAGTCCATTGAAGTACCATACAGTGCTAAATTTGTACCCATCAAATCTGTCAGTCTATAGAAAACATAAAGACTGAGTGCTTTAGGGTTGCTAGAAATCATCTTTGCAATGGGTATTTTGGGCCTGGAGTTTAGAAATATGGAACTTAGTGACCTTTTTCAAGAAAAATTCCCCACAGAATAAGATGTAAAAAAAATTATAATTTCTTTAAGCCAAGAGTAAATGGATTTTGTTCCAAACTTTTTTAAACTATGGAAATTTGGTAACGAAAAGTCAATTATTTCAATTATACTCTTAAATGTCAGTATTATACCCAAAGAAGGAAGCTGTGATATAGTCACAGCTGTCACAGTCTTAACCCTCTTTTATGTTAGTCCAATAAGCCTCAAGAAAATATCATCTTGCACTTGGCTATTTATTGTTCCCTTCATGTACCAGTCTGTGCTTTATAGAAATTACTTTAGTCATGAGAACAGATACATGCTGACACTACCGTACGATTTCCTTCACAAAATGCAATATTCATCAGGTTTTGGATATTGTCTACACAACAGATGTGCTTCAAAATGTACCGTGTATATTGTAGGCAGAGTTTTTTTGGTAAGGAATTGTTTTTTGTGCGGTTCTATATAGAACGCGCAAAATGGAAAGAATGAGCGATATTATTCAGGATGTCCCAAAAGTCTACTTCCCCTTTGATTTATCTCGTATCTTTCTTTTGATCTATTTCCATCAGGTCCCTCCCCTTCTCAAAATTTTTCAATAGTTCGCTATTGCTTACAAAATATATGCAAGTTCATGTTTCTAGAATTCAACGGGGCTATGTGTTACCTGTCTGACTTTGTTTCTTACTAGCTTCTTGTACAATCCTTACTAAAGCCTTGCTAAAGCCAGCTCCTCACTTACCCAGCATACATCATCTTATTCCAAACTTTGTTTGTGTTATTCTTTTTTTCTACCAAATATTCTCCTTTCTCTCTTCTCCATCCCTTCATAGCTTTCACAATCAATTCAATTCCTATCTGTCTTGGGAAGCCTTTCCTATGGATGACAACCTCCCCCTTTTGGTCCTCAGATAGCATTTTTTTTTTTTTACCTCTCTATGTAGGGGCAGCTAGTGGCACAATGGATAGAGTGCTGGGCCTGGAGTCAGGAAGACTCATCTTACTGAGTTCAAATTCAGCCTCAGATACCTACTAGCTGTTTGACCCTGGGTAAGTCACTTAACCCTGTTTGCCTCAATTTCTTCATCTGTAAAATGAGCTGGAGAAGGAAATGATAAACCATTCCAGTATCCCTGCCAAGAAAACCCCAAATAGAGTCACAAAGAGTTGGAAATAACTGAACATTTACTTATTACATAATGTTATAATTATCTGTTTGTGTTTTATCCCCCCAGACTATAACCTCTGTCCCAGACCAGTGCTTAACATACAATAGGCCCTTAATAAGTGTTTATTGAATCAAAATTTTAATATCCTTATTTCTCCCATTTTTGAACTCTGAAAGCATATATCATTGGTATCATTTATTCTGCACTTACTCATATATTATCTGATATGGTTATATCTGTAATGTTTATATCCCCAGCTTAGTACGATGCCTGACACATAGCAGGTACTTAATAAATGTTTATTGATTGGTTGTATGTCTTTTCTACCTAACAAAGTTCTAAGTTCTTCTATAACCTACAATGCTGGGTATATAGTGGGTGCCTAATAAGCACTTATTGAAATCAATTTAATTCACATCTTTTCATAAACTATCTTCAGTTTCCTAGGCTGTTTTTTTTGTTGTTGTTGTTGTTGTTTTTTTGGTCTGAACCTGTTATTTGTTGATGTGAAGAACAGATTTGGTGTTGTTCAGTAATTTTTCAGTCATGTCTGACTTGTAGTGACCACATTTGGGGTTTTCTTGGCAGAGATACTGGAATGGTTTGCCATTTCTTTCTCCAGCTCATTTTACATATGAGGAAACCGAGGCAAACAGGGTTAAGTGACTTGCTCAGGATCATACAGCTGATAAGTGTGTGAGACTAGATTTGAAGTCAGTAAGATAAGGAAGACTCTAGGCTTGACACTCCAACCACTATTCCACCTAGCTTCCCCTCCTAATTCAAGTTGGCGGCTATTTTATAATTCATAGCCTTTGAGAGCTGCCTGGGGAACTGAGAAGTTAAGCCACTTATCCCGGGTCACATAGGCATCAGGGGTGGGAGTTGAACCCAGGTGTTCCTGACTCTAAAGCTAGCTTTCTATCCACTGGAACATGTTGGCTCTCTTTTTCAAACTAATTTTACACTGATTATATTTTAGGTTGAAAACATGAAAGGAAGTACTTTAATCTCCCTAGCAACATCCCTTAAAGTCCCATTCGGGGCTGGATTTTTAATGGATTATCCTTATACTGTAGCTGGCTAAGCTTGCTGGATTCAAGGAATATTTCCTTTTGCTCTCTGGGATATACTGTCCGCCTCCAGACCTTTGCTTCTGGCATTTCTTGGCCTAGATCCTGGGATGTATCTTACTTTGGAATCTATAGCCTTGTCCCCACTGATCACAGCCCTTAACATGAAACTCGTTTGCTATAGATGCAGCATTATGTGATGGAAAGAAGGACTAGAGGCATGGAACGAGCATTTATTAAGAGCCTACTTTGTGCCAGGCACTGTGCTAAGTGCTTTACAACTACTATCTTATTTGATCCTCACAACAACCCTGCAAAGGTAGGTGCTGTTATCATCCCTATTTTATAGTTGAGAAAACTGAGGCAGATAGAGCTTAAGTGACTTGCCCAGGGTTAAACAGTTAGTAAATGTCTGAGGCTGGATTTGAACTCAGATCTCCATGATTCCAAGCCCAGCATTCTATGCACTGTGTCTTCTAGCTGTCTTTAACATTGGGCTGGGAGCCTAGAGTCCCAAATTCTCTAGTTCTGACTCTGCTACTTGGGCTGTATTCTCTGGACCCCAGATTCCTCATCTGCAAAGTGAGGGGATTGGATGAGATCATCTCTAAAGTATTTTCACTGTTAAGATTCTATGACCCTGGCATGAGCTTTTCATATCCACACGGGTACAGTGGAAGAAGAATCTGGGTTCAAATTCCACCTCTATCCTTTATAATCTGTGTGATATTAGACAAATCACTTAACCTCTGTTAGCCTGTTTCATTATCTGTAAAATGAAAGGGTTGAAACAGATGCTCTCTTGGGCCCTTTCTGTCTAGGTCATAGAAATCCACCATCTAGTAAACACTATCTCTTGCTTTTAAATGATACATGTCCAGCACTGTGTTTGAAATGCTGGTCAGATTGTGTCTTGCAACACAACTCTGGACATTTTTATTGGCTGCACATGAAATATACATACATGAAACCCTTTCCCTACTTATCTCCACCTCCTGCCTTCCCTGGCTCCCTTCAAATCTAGCTTCTTCTGGAAGCTTTTCCCAATCTCCCTTGATTCTTATGTTTTCCCTCTGTTAATTATCTCCATTTTTTCCTGTATATAGCTTGTTTGTTTACACTTAATTTCCACATCCGTCTGTCCCATTAGATTGTGAGCTCTTTGAGAACAGAGACTGTCTTTTACCTTTCTCTGCCCCTAGGTACGGTGCATAGTACCTAGCACAGAGCACATGCGTAATCAGTCTTGACTTATTGATCGACTGGTTGGCTGAAATTTCACCTGACTCTAGTATAGTGGGCTGTGCCTGACTAAGGTTGGTTTCCTAGTACAGGTATACTTCGTTTTATTGCACTTCACTTTATTGAGCTTTGCAAATATCTCTTTTTTTGCAGATTGAAGGTTTGTGACCATCCTACATTGAGCAAGAATATTGGTGCCATTTTTCCAAAAGCATGTGTTCATCTGTGTCACATTTTGGTAATTCTTGTTCAAACATTTTCCTTATTATTATATCTGTTATGGTGATCCATAATCAGTGATCTGTTATGTTACTATTGTAATTGTTTTGAGGCATCACAAACAGCACCCATATAAGCCTAATCGATAAACGCTGTATGTGTTCTGACTGCTCCATCAACCAGCACTTCCCTATGTCTCTCTCTCTCCCTCTCCTTGGGCCTTATTCGCTGAGACACAACAATATTGAAATAGGCCAATTGATAACCCTATAATGGCCTCCAAATTTTCAAGTGAAAAGAAGAGTCAATAGATGTAGCAAACTTCATTGTTGTCTTATTTTAAGAAATTGCTACAGCCACACCAACCTTCAGCAATCACCACGATGATCAGTAGGGGCTCTCAATAACAAGGCAAGACCTTCTACTAACGAAAAAATTACAACTCCATGAATGCTCAGATGATAGGTGGCATTTTTTTTTTTAGCAATAAAGTATTTTTTAAATTAAGGTATGTACTTTTTTTTTAGACATAATAGTATTGCATTCTTAATAGACTGTAGTATATTCTTGTTGTTTGTTCTTCTTTCTCAAAGAGGACCATGACATCAGGAAGGTGATGCCATGACAGGCAAGTGAATTGGATTTAAGTGAAGGCTGTGCAAAGTCACTGGCCTCACTCCCTCCTCCTGAAACATCTGGGTCCAGCGGCAAGATACAGATCAGAACAACTGGAGATGGCCCTAGACAAGATCTTGGCCTTTTTAAGCTAAGGTCTTCCCCAGGTCTCAGTTTGTCTGAGGCAACACCCATTCAGTGATTAAGGCTATGTAAGAAATGAGGCAAAAAATGGCCTCTTTTACCTAGTCAAAAAAAAAAAAAATCAGTCTAGGAAGAGACCCTCAGGGTTTCTGGCCAAAAATAGAAACAATTGCTATTTGTCCTCACTCTGAGCCATAACATCTACATGCACTGGGAAAGAGAGCAGGTGAGGGCTGACTTTGATGATTCTGAATTCTTTCCCTTTATGGTTGGCTCTCAGATCCTGGCTGGTGCCATGAGTCTGGATCAACTGTATAGGTTCCTGGGATCACAGATGAAAGGGACCTTAAAAGTTATCAAATCCAATCCTATTACTCCACAGATAAAGAAAAAAGAGGTTATATACCCAGGCTTCAATCTTGGGGGAACCTATCCCAAAGAGAAGCTATCAGACATTTCCTCACTCTTTCAGGCTCAATATGCCCCCATCCAGAGTAGAAAAACAAGGAAAATCTCTTAAATATAACTTTGGTCAGCTCATGTGTAGGGCCTTCCCTAATAGAGATTGCCAGAGTCCCTTCTAGAAAAATTACTCAATATACATACTAGATATCTGGACAGCTATTTATTATCTTCCCACAAAAGAAATATTTAAAACACAAAAATCTCTTAAGTATGCATTAGCATATACTTAAAATTATAATCCATCACCTCTATTATGGTCTCTGCTGGGAAATAAGAAAGATTCTCAGGAAACGTATGAGACCGTTGAACATATTTCACTTCTGTTCTGTCTGCACTGTCTAAGTAGTAACTCGAGGTCCAGATATATTGATCAATTCGGTCAATAGCTTGGGCTTCCAGTTTCTAGGATGACCATGGATGCTCATTTCCTCATCAAAGAAGGGGCACAGTTGCAGAAAGTACCTTTCACCACCAATCATCACCCTGGATCTCCTGAACTCTCAAAATTTTTGAAGTAATCACCAAGGCTAGAAATATCCACCTCTCAGGATCACTTTTTGGTCATTTATGATCAAGGACAGAAACACAAGGCAAAATAGGCAGCGAGGAATTTAAAAACCAATCTAAGGTCTATTAAAAAAACACATTCTCAATGCCATATGGATGTAGCTTCCATAACTATTGCTGGGGAGGGGTGAGAAATCACTTCCCTCCCCTTGGAGCTAGCATTGGCTATGTCCTAACAAAGAGGCTACTTCTTTCTTTATTTATTTATGTATTTCTTTTTTCTTTCTTTCTTTTTTTTTTTTTTATGAGGCAATTGGGGTTAAGTGACTTGCCCAGAGTCACACAGCTAGTAAGTGTCAGGTGTCTGAGGCCAGATTTGAACTCAGGTCCTCCTGACTGTAAGGCTGGAACTTTATCTACTGCACCCCCTAGCTGCCCCCAAAGAGGCTACTTCTAAAGAGAATGGAAGCCATCTGTTGATTATTTCCTATTTATTCAATCTATTGCTTGTTTGTATATAGTTGTTTGCATGTTTTCTCCCTTACAAGACTGGAAGCTCCTTGAAGGCAGGTCTTTTGTATTTCTTCATGTCTCCAACCCTTGGTACAGTATACCTTTATGTACCTATATGTACCCTAGGTACAGTACCTGGCACATAATAGTGCTCAATAAATAATGCTTAAATAAATAATAGCACTTAATTAATTACTGATGAACAACTTTTCTCACTCCTATTGGATGCCAGAGTGGGTGGCTTTTCCTGGCTTAGTCGCCAATTTCCTTTGACAAAGCCCCCTTACCTGTCACAGGGACAAAAGGACCAATGCAGCCTCTGGTTGAGCATTTCCTTTAGCAACAGACAGTCCCTTTGAGAGTAGCCCAACTGTGCATGCCTAGCTTCACCAGAAATATTCCAATCCAACCCAATTAACTTAAAAAGAGGCAATGTGTTACACTAGAGGAAACACTGGACCTGATGTCATAAATCACCTAGCTTTAAGTCTTGCATCTAACACTATCTTTGTGATCCTTGGAAAGACGTTTTACTATTTGCATGCTCAATTTTCTAGTCTGTAAAATGAGGACAATAATACTTGCACTACCTACCTCATGGAATGGCTGTGAGGAAAGTCCTTGGAAAAATTGTTTGTTTTTTTTAAAAAAAAGCATGTAAATGCAGACTATTATTATTCCCTTGTATTTTTAAAGTCATTGGCTGATAATGTGTTCAACTTCTGCTTTTCTTACTAAATTGTATTCTCGAATGAAGGTGAAAAACCTACCTTACATTTCTTTTGTAGATCTACCTGAGAATAAATGTTTACTGACTGACTTGTGTAGTGCTCCGCAAACTGTGAATGCCTTAAAATATTTAAATATGGTATAAAAATATTAAATATTTGATGCTGATGGGCCCTCATCAGTGCAAGCACCTGCAGTTTCTGCCATCCTTCTCTACATAGCAGCCCTTTCCTAACTTACATACAAACACCCACACACTGTCTAATGTTTCCTTGGCTGCAGTACTCATTTCATAAGGAAGGCCCTTATTGGCCCAGGTGTCAGTCTGTTGCCTGCCACTACTGAAGGCCCTAATTCTGAAAGAAAAACCTAGAGTTAGAAGGGAACTTATTTATAGATCCTAAATCCAGCCTCCCACTCAGAGCAAGCATGTTTGCTATAGCATCCTTGACAGATAGTTATTCAGCCTCCATTTAAATGCTGTCACTGATGGGAGGCTCACTATATCAAAAGACAATCTGTTCCATTTTTGAACAGCCTGAATTGCCGGAACACTCTTTGAGAGAGTTGAAATCTGTCTTCCTGTAACTTCCACCCACTGGTCCTAGTTCTGGCCCTGGTGGCTAAGCTGAATGAGGCTTAGATTAAACCCAGAGGGGGAGAAGGAGACTGGAGTTAGCTGTGCTGTTTTTGTTCCTTCTCCTTTTTCCTGGATACAGATTTTTTTTTTTCCAAAAACTTGCTGCCTGGTGGGGGCTCAAACTTCTGGCCCAACTCCAAGGGCTCTCATTCATGGCTCTTGGCTGGTGGCAAGGCTTGAGCTTGTAACTCCAGGACTTACACTTTCTCATTACTCATTGCTTGGAAAATAATTTTATCTTGGCTCTCTCTGGTGGCTGCAGAGGATTAGAAGAACCCCAGGGAGACTGGGTTATGGGACAGCTGATGAGTTCCATGAGCTAAGATCAATCTGCATAGTAAAAATGACATGATGCCGTGGATTTGTCATGGGATGGGGAGAGGGGTTGTACCTTAAATTTTAGGCTAATGAAGATGAATCTTGCTGTTTGGTTACTCAATTCCCCTTTTCTCTCAACTTGTTTTTTACTGTTGCAAACTTAAGAAATAATTGCTAACACTTTTGAGGAGGGATAGGGTGAATGGAGAGAGAGAATAGAATAAATGTGGGGAATAGGATGGAGGGAAATACATTCAGCAATCATAATTGTGAAAAAAAATTTGAAGCAAGTTTCTCTGATAAAGGCCTCATTTCTCAAATATATGGAGAACTAAGTCAAATTTATAAAAATAGAAGTCATTCCCCAATTGATAAATGATCAAGAGATATGAACAGTTTTCAGATGAAATAACCAAAGCTACCTATAGCTATATGGGAAGGAGCTCTAAACTGCTATTGATTGTAGGAATGCAAATTGAAACAATTCTGAGGTACTACCTCATACCTATTATGTTGGCTAATAGGACAGAAAAGAATAAAAATGTTGAAAGGGATGTGGGAAAAATGAGATGTTAATGCACTGTTGGTGGAGTTGTGAACTGATTTAACTCTTCTTTAGAACAATTTGAGACTATGTCCAAAGGGTTATAAAACCATGCATACAGTGCCAATACTAGATCTATATCCAAAAAGAGATAAAAAACAAAAAGAAAAAGGACCCATATGTACAGAAATATTTATAGCAGCTCTTTTCCAGTGGTAAAGGACTGGAATTTGGGAGGATGCCCATCAATTGGTGAATGGCTGAACAAATTGTGCCATGTGATTGTGATGGAATACTATTGTACTATAAGAAATGACAAGCAGGATGCTCTCAGAAAAACTCGGAAAGACTTACATGAGCTGATGCAAAGTGAAATGTACTGTGTACAAAGTAACAGCAATACTGTGGGATGATCAGCTGTGAATAAACTTAGCTATTCTCAGCAATACAATGATCAAGACAACTCTGAAGGACCTAATGATGAAAAATACAGGTTGAAGATTTTTTTTACTTGTTTTATTTTTCTTAGCTTATGTTTTCTTTCACAACATGACTATTAGGATATGTTTTGCATGACTACACATATATAATCTATATCAAATTGCTGACTTTCTCAATGAGGGAGGTAGGGATGGAGGAAGGGAGAGAATTTGGAACTCAAAGTTTTAAAAACCAATGTGAAAAATTGTTTTTACATGTAATTGGGGAATGCTAAATAGAGTTTTTTAAAAAAGAAATAATTGCTTTCCTAGTAAAGTTCTGTTACTAAAGGGCAGCTGTGTGGCACAGTGGATAGAGTGCTGGGCCTGGAATCAGGAACTCACCCTCCTAAGCTCAAGTCTGGCCTCACACAGCTAGTAGGTGTGTGGCCCTGAGCAAATCACTTAACCCAGTTTGCCTCAGTTTCCTCATCTGTAAAATGAATTGGAGAAGGAAATGGCAAACCACTCCAGAATCTTTCCCAAGAAAACCCCAAATGGGGTCATGAAGGGTTGGACAAAGCTGAAAAATGACTCAACAACAACAACAAAGTAAAGTTCACATGTCCCTGACTGGCATTTAAGACTTTCTGGAATTTGGTAAAAGCATGCTTTCCCAACTTATCTCATGTTGTTCCCTCCATCGAAGGCTAAGCTCCAGCCAAACTGGACAGCTCTGTGTCTATGAACATGCCTGATGTTTCTGGGTTTTTATAACTCCGTGCCTCTGTCCAGTCTATTTCCTGTCACTAGAAAGTGCTCGCACCCCTTCCTGGTCTGCTAACATCCAAACTAACCATCATTTAAGGTTAAAAAGTAAGTGCTGCCGATTTGGAACTATGCCCAAGCTACACCTCAAAGAAACCAAAGAGAGAGGAAAATGAGCCATAGGTACAAAAATACTGATAGTGGCTCTTTCTATGGTGGCAAAGAATTAGAAATTGAGGGAGTACCCATCCACTGGGGAATAGTACATGTCTGTCTCTAAGGTCACAAGATGCAGAACTGGGATTCCTTGGTTCTCTGACTCTTCACATTCTCCTGTGCTGCTTCTGCAGATTTATTTTGTGTGTGTGTGTGTGTGTGTATGTGTGTGTGTGTACAGAAAAATAATAGAAAATGATTAAGGGGGATCAAAGAAAGGGAATAAGCATTTACTAAATGGCTACTATGTGCCAGGCATTGTGCTAAGAGTTTTTACAAATATCACCTCATTTGAGTCTCACAACAAACCTGGGAGGAAGGTGTTGTTTTTATTCCCATTTTACATGTGGGGAAATTGAGGGAGACAGCAGTTAAGTGACTTGCTCAAGGTCTTGAATCTAGTAGGAATCTTTGGCTGGATTTGAACTTAGGCCTTCCTGATGCTAGGCCTTCCTGATGCTAGGCCTAACACTCTAACCACTGTACCTCTGCCTCCAGGATTGGGAGGTAGCCCTTTGATGTAGGGCTTGAAGGCAGTTAAGTGGGGAAGTGGATAGAACACAAGGCTTGGAGTCAGGATCTCATCTTCCTAAGTTCAAATCTGGCCTCAGACACTTGCTAGCTGTGTGACCCTGAGTGAATCACTTAACCCTGTTTGCCTCAGTTTCCTCATCTGTAAAATAAGTTGGAGAAGGAAATAGCAAACCATTTCAGTATCCTTGCCAAGAAAATCCTAAATAAGGTCACAAAGAGTCAGATACAACTTAACAACAACAGGGGTTCTAAGAGGTAGAGGTAAGGAGGGTTGTGTGGTTTGTCCTTTTTTCTCAAAAAGGAGCATGACATCAGGGAGACGATGACGTGACTTGCAATTGACTTTGATTTGAGAGGGAGGGCTGTATAAAGTCACCAGCCTCACTTTCTCCTCCAGAGCCATCTGAGTCCAGTGGCCAGATGTGGATCAGGAGGACTGGAGATGGATCAGGATGCAGTGGGAGACCCTGGCCTTTTTAAGCTAAAGTCTTTTCAGGTTCTCACTTTGAGTGAGTCAAAGGCCCATTCAGTGAATATGCTTCTTTAAGAAGTGAGTCAAGGGATGGCCCCTTTAATAATAATTTTTAAAAAATCAAACAGGGAGGGGAAGACCCTCAGGGCTGCTGGCCAAAAGAGAAACAGTTACTATTTACATTCACTCTGAGCAAGGAGGTCCCAAAAAAATAACCATCAAGTGGTGCTTGGGCAGGGACCTATTGTTGTCCAATCCACGAGATCCAAAGTGAATTGGATTTAAGGTGTGGTCTTTAAAAAAGAAATCTAGCCAGTAAACCCCAAGTTAACTAGGCAGCTTTCAGTTATCAAAATGTACCTTCCAAAGGTAAGGAGGGAGTGCGTATTAGACATCGGATATAGAGTCAACTCAATAAGTCAGTAGGTCATTAAGCATTAATTAAGCACCTACTCTGTGCTAGGCACTGTGTTAAGCACGTGGGACAAAAAGAAAGGCAAAAGAAGTCCCTGCTCCTCAGGAGTTCCCAACTGAGGTATGAAAGGAGGAAATGAAATGTCACATATGAAGACAGGAAAGTTTGGTTGGAGCATATGAGATGGAATAATGTATAATCAACTCGAAAAGCTAGGTTGGAGTCAGATTGTGAGGGGACTTTGAATGCCAAACAAAAAAGTTTGATTCCTTTCCTAGCAGCAACAGGAAACCTTCAAAGCTTCTTAAACAGGAGAGCTACCTGGTCAGATCTGTGCTTCCGGAATATCAGACTGACAGCTTTGTGGATGATGAATTAGAGAGGGGTAGAGACTAGGTGAATGGAATCAACAAGATTTGGCAACTGACTCGCTGTGGGAGAGGGGTGTGTGGAGTGAGATGGAGGAGTCAAAGACAAGCTGAGGTTGGGAACCTGGATGACTGGAAGACTGGGCTGTCCTTTACAGAAACAGAAGCATTAGGAGGAGGGTAAGTTTAGAGGAAAAGAAAATGAATTATGTTTTGGACATTTTGCACTTGAAATGCCTAAGGAGAATTTCGGTGGAAAAGTCCAGCAGTATATTGGAGAGCAGATTTTCCAGGTCTTTGTCAAGAAGATTTGGTTCAGAGAAACTTCCCAAAAATTTCTCTCTCAGAAAACAAAACAAAACAAAAACTTTGCATTTAGAATATGTTTCTCGTGGGCAAGGATTACTTTATTTTCGCCTAGTAAGTATAGGTGCTTAATAAATGTTTGTTGGTTTATTGATGATTGCAAAGTAGAGAGTAAAACCCCAATAGGAGGCAAGGTGTTACTGTTGCAGCAATTCTTATAACATATGAGAGGCAGAGGAACACCTTAGGACCATGAGCTCTTGATTTAGAAGGGCCCTCAGAAGTCATCTAGTCCAAACCTATTTTACAGGTGAGGAAACTGAGGTATAGAGTGGGGAATTGATTTGCCTTAAGTGCAATTTTTCTTTTTCAGTATAAATCAGAGGGCTGGCAAGTGGCACAGCCAGGTAGGGGTGTGCTGGCAAATGTTTTTAACAACCAGTTCTCAAAAAATGTATGCACGTCACACTTTTAAGTTCGATCTACATTAAAATATTTTCTCCATCATTTTCTTGAATAAACAATCACATCAATCAAGCCCTGATTCGTAGCATTTGCGATTTTCCGAGGTGTAAATGACCACACTGCAAATTTAACAACCGGCTCTCACTGGGCGACTCTGGAGAGCTGGGGCTCCAATACACTTGTGTCAGAAGTGGAATTCTGCCCCGAGGCATTAAACTGTTAAAGGTGGTATTCGAACTCTAATTCTTTTACGAAGGCGAGATTAAGGAGAACCGAGAAAGAAACGCCCTGGTTTTACGCATGCGCAACCCGGTCACTGAGGGGAGGAGGGGCATAAAGGGGAAACTAAGTGGAAAGAATTCAGAGAGCTCTTTGGCTCAGCCCCGCCCCCTTGCGAGACTCCAAGACACAGAAGCTAAGGTCAAAGCAAGAGAAGGCTGGGGCGCATGCGCTGTTGGACGGAGAACTTCCGGCAGAAGGCGGGCCCTTACGGTTTGCGCAGGCGCTGTTGCCTAGCCGGGCTTCCAAGATGTCCAAGTACGTCCCGTCTCGTTTGGCCACCTTGCCCCCGACCCTCGATCCCGCCGAGTACGACTCGTCGCCTGAGGTCCGGCGGGCGCAGAACGAGCGGCTGGCCATCCGCGCCCGCCTCAAGCGCCAGTACCTTCTGCAGTACGACAACCCTCACCGCCGGGGGATCATCGTGAGTAGCGGGGGCGGCGCCGGGGTCACGGAGGGCGGCCCGGCCTGACCTTGGGCATTCCACCTGCTGGGCCTTGAAGGCCGAAACTGCTCGACCCAGGGGCCCGAAAAAGAGCCGGCCGCCACGTGTGCGCCTGCGCTCCAAGGAGGAGGAGGAGGAGGAAGAGCAGCAGCAGTAGTAGTAGTAGTAGTAGTAATAATAATAATTACTCCACGTTACTTTGTTTATACAGCGTGTCCCAAAAGTCTTAGCGCAGTTTTAAGGATTAGAGGCTTGACTGCCCTAACATTTCTGGGACACCTGTCTTGTTTGTGCATTTGTTGGCCCCTTCATTAGAATGAGAGCTCCTTGAGGGCAGGGACCGTTTTTTGTCTTTCTTTTGAATCTCTGGTGCCTTAGCACAATGCCTAGCACATAGGTGCTTAATAAATGTTTATTGAATTTAATAAGCACAGTGCCTGGCACATAGTATGCCTTTGATAAATGTTTATTGCATTGAGTTAAATTAGTACAGTGCCTGGTGCGTAGTAGAACCTTAATAAATGCTCATTGACAGAGTCCTAAGCAATTCTGATAGCCGCCTTACTATTTCTAGCAGGATGCCCCTCACATCTTAAATTCAATGTGCCCCACACTGAACAGATCATAAGTCCTCCTCCTCCAGTGGTTCTCCCTCTTGACTTCCTTGTGTTGGAGTCTAGGGGTCTAGAACCCTGAAATGCAAGGACAAAGGGCCCGGGTGTACCCGGAAAGAATTCATGTCACTTATTCTGTCACTTTTATCAAATTTGATCATTCTTAAAGCGATTTGGAAGTTAGAGTAGTGACAGTGATATAGCAATGACATAAGTGCCAAATAAAATGCTTGTTGACTTGACTTCTAGAGCATTTTGAGGTTCCCAAAGCAATTTACATGTAATCCACCATCTCATTTAAACTCCTGGACAACCCTTTTAGGTCAGTGCCGTCATGGTTATTATCTCCATTTTGCTGATGAAGAAGCTGACGCTGAAAGAGGTTAAATGATTTGCTTAGAGTTTTAGAGATAGTGAATGCCTGAGGCAGCCTTGGAACCCATGTCTCTGGCTCCAATATGCTAACAGCTGGTGCTTATAAGCTACTTTAAAGTATACAGAAACATTTTGCATACAGAGGGTGTCCCAAAAATCTTAACCCAGTTTTAAGCTTTAAGAGCTTAAAACTCCACCTGCAGTAAAGCTTTTGGGACATTCTGTAGTCTCATTTTATCCCTAAAACAGACCTGGGAGCTATTGGTTCAACCAATTTTGCAAATGAGGAAACTGAGGCTTCAATTGGAAATTAACTTATAACTGCAATAATAACTGATGTTGATGTGGTGCTTTCAAGTTTGCAAAGAATGTTGCACATATACAGGTATCAGAGCTGAGATTCAAACCCAGGTTACCTGACTTCAAAATTCCACCTCTCCACTAAACCAGGTTGATTTTAAACAAATGTTTACAACCCCTGGAGCCTCAGTTTCTTCATCTGTAAAGTAGAGATGATAGTGTTTACACTGCTGGGTTACTGGAGGAGAAATGCTTTGTAAACCTTAAACTGCTTTTAAAAATACTAATTATTACCTATTTTTTTGTTGCAAAAATAAAACAAGATGCAGCTTTTGCCATCCTAGAGATATCACAGAATCATAGAATATTAGCGTTATAGAGGACACTAGGTTATCTAATCTTTCCCCTAGAAAACTGGGCTGGAGGGATGAAGTGAGGTGGTAATGGTCATATAAATAAAGTGGCAGAGCCAGGACTTTAACCCACAGTAAGTCTTCTGCCTTCAGGTCCAGTGTTTTTCCCTCTATACTATGTTCTCTGCTCCCTCCAAAGTTCTTGTTTCATCCTTTTCTGAGATACCTTCAAAGTCAGGAAGGTAGCATACCTTCCCATTTATTGAGGGAGAGAACCTGACTTGGATTGTCAAAGTGGTAGTAATGGCAATAACACATTTTCTAACTTGTCAGAGTTTATGAAATGCTTTCTTATCAGCAGCTCAGTGTGATAGATAGTATAAATATTATCCCTGTTTTATTGATGAAAAAAACAGAGGTTTAAAGAAAAGTGATTTGCTCAACATTATAGGACTAGTAGGAGGGAGCTAGATGGCTCAGTGAATAGAGTGTTGGGCCTGGGGTCAGGAAGACCTGAGTTCAAATCCATCCGTAGACACTTACTAGCTGTGTGACCCTGGGCAAGTAAGTCACCTAAGCTCAGTTTACCTTAATCCACGGGAGAAGGAAATGGCAAATCACTGCAGTATCCTGCCAAGAAAATCCCACGGACAGTATTGGCATGTGTCCTTGGAGTCATGAAGAGTCGGACGTAACCAAACAACAAATAGGGCTAGGAACCCTAGCCTTATAGAACCAGTGCGAGGATCTTGGCCTTCTGGTTCCCTAGGCCACTATTTTTTCCATTATACTGCACTGCCTCCTCCACCTAGAATGAACCACCCAGGCATATTGAGGGTTGAACTGGGAGAAAACTAGGGTATTTGAACTCCTGTGACAGCTGTGTATTACCAGCTTCCTAGTTGCAGGAAAAAGAAATCCTTCTCAGACAGGGGATGTTTGGGAAAATCAGTTATAAAACTCTCAAATTGATTAGTTTACTTTACATCCTATTGTAATTATAGGAAAAGAGCTCAACATAAGCATAACAATACTTATTTTCTCAGGCATCATGACTTTGGAATCATAGATTCTCATGAGTACATTTACTTTCCCCCTCTTCGTTACTAGTAAAGTGTTTTGAGAATATTTGCTTTATGTATGCAAATTTTAAAAAAACATATGTGTATAGTGTATTTACCTTATGTATACCATAGCATTCAAGCTTCATTTTAATAAAGCTCACACATAGCAATTTCATGCCCTATCAAGATTATGAAAGCAGGAATTTACCTATATATACTTATATTTAAGTATTGCAGAGGATATTTTTGACATTTTCTTATTATAAGGTCTAACCTACAGCCTCAAGGCCACATATGGCCCTCTAGGTCCTCAAATGCAGCCCTTTCACTGAATCCAAACTTTACTGAACAAATCCTCGTAATAAAAGGATTTGTTCTGTAAATCTTGGACTCAGTCAAAAGGCCGTACCCAAAGACCTGGTCTGTACTGACTACTCCAATCTTTTAGGATGTCATCCTGAAGTTACTGATTTGACCCGGTTCTGGAGGTGGCATGGCAACTTTACATAGTAAAGTCATGTTAGAGCTAGTTTTATAGATAGAAGGGACCTCAGAGGGCCTCAGGTCTAACTCCCTCCCTTTTATGGATGGGGAAACTGAGGCACAGAGATTTTAAGTGACTTGCTTGAGGTCATATAGATAGTAAGTATCTGAGGCAAGATTTGAACTCAGGTCTTCCTAGCTACAAGAGCAGCATCCTCTCTGCCACACTGCCTGGACTGTAAGGAAACAAGGAATATACAAGTGAATTTTTCCATGGGAAGGTGGAATATTCCATTGTAAGTGTTCCCTTTATATCAGTGCTCTAGTTGTTATTCTCCAAAAGGATGATTTTTGTTTAGATTAAAGTTAAATTCCTAGACAGACCTAATATGACCTTCTGTAGTTTGTTGCAGACCTTCTTCCAGCCTCATCACTCACCTGAAACGGCTCTTTCCAGAGTTGCCAACGATCTCAAATCTGTTCCCAAATCTGTCTTTATTTTCTCAGCCCTCATCCCTCCTGACCTCTGGGCAGCATTTGACTCTGTTGCTTACCTCCTCTTCCTGTGTACTTCCTTTTCTTTGGGTTTTCATAACACCGCTTTCTTGGTTTTCCTGCCTGTGTTACCTCTTCTTAGTCTCCTGTGCTGGATCTTCATCAAGGTCTTCTTCACCAACTCTGGGCTCTCTTGTCTTTTTCTTCCTATACTGTCCCACTTGATTTTCTCATCAGCTCCCATGAGTTTATCTCCTAGTCTCCATGAGGATGATTCCCAGATATGTGAATCTGGTCTGCAATCTCACATCACTGACTACCTATTTAAATATTTCAGACTAGATATTGTACGGGCATCTCAATCACATGTCCAAAACAGAATTCTTTCTTCCTCCTTCCCCCTACCTTTTGTTCTTTCAGACTTCACTATTACTGGTGAAAATACCACCATCTTCCCAGTCACCAAGGTTTCACCCTTGGTTGTTGCCTCAGCACCTTGCTCTCACCTCACATATCCAGTTCGTTGACAAATCTTGTCATTACTATCCTCACATCTCCTGTATAAGTCCCCTTCTTTATTCACACAACTATCAGCCTAGTTTAGGCTGTTATTACCACTTGCCTGGACTATTGCAATAGCCTTCTAATTAGCCTTTCTAAATTGAGTTTCTCTCCTCACTCTTAAGAATGCTGTCTTTGTCTTTCCTCTTAGAATCTCTGGCTTCTCAATTTGGAACCATGCCCCAGAAGTTACTAAACTGTACATGTCTTCTGACCAAGCAGTGTTGCTATATACCGATATCTTAGATCAAAGGGAGAGGAAAATGATCTATGTGTACAAAAAATATTGGAGACTAGATGGACAAATTAGAGTATGTAAATGTAATGGGAATACTATCATGCTATAAAAAATGATAAAAAAGTTATTGTTTCAGAGAAACCTATGAAGACTTGTAAGTATTGATGCAAAGAGAAGTTAGAGGACAATTTATATAGTAACAACATGATAAAGATAAACAGCTTTGGAAGACTTGAGAACTAGATCAACACAACAACTAGCCATAGTTCCAGAAGTCATATGGTGAAACATGCTATCCACCTTCTGTCAGAGATGGATTTAGGGTGCAGATTGAGATACATATTTTTTAGACATGGCCAATGTGGGAATTTGTTTTGATTTTCTGTGATTATGCATTTGTTCCAAGGGTTTTGTTTTTCGTTTTTCTTTTTTTCCACTGGGAGGGAATGATAAGCATTTAATAAATGCTTGTTGATTGGTTGATTTAATGATGTTTGTCCTACAAAATCTGCATTGTGTTAAAACCATAATATTTCATTATGTGCACAAATCAGAGATACAGATTAAATTTTACAACAGCTTATTTTCACATTCAGCTAATTTGCAAATGTTCTACTTCTGGAACTGGTGATTTGGTTATTTTATCTGTCAGTCAATTGAAACAATTACTTGTGAAGGCATGTGGGAGTGAACTGTTTACGTTTCAATACTTGTAATTTTATGTAATTGTTACTATGCTTTGTTAGGGTAGTGTTCACCAATCAAAACAACAGACGTTAAGTTTGTTTTATTAACAGTTTTGTGGGCTATGGACACTTTTCTTCAACAAGCAGATATAATGACTTAAAAGGCAAACTTGTATTTTAAATTTTTTAACTTTGTAATTATAAGTAATTTTGTAGGGGGGGAGGAACCCCATTAAATGTCAGCCAGACCACCGTAAGACACTTAAACTTTTAAGTTATTTGGTAGGTTCAGTTTTTACTAGCCTGATTATGTGCTGCCCGAGGGCAGCTAGGTGGCCCAGTGGATGGAGCACAGGGCCTGGAGTCAGAACTCAGATACATTAGCTGTGTGACCCTGAGTAAGTCACTTAACCTCTGTTTGCCTCAGTTTCCTCATCTGAAACATGGAGATAATAATAATATCTGTCTCCCAGTGTTATTGAGAGGATCAACTGAGGTAATAATTGTAAAGACCTTTATTCTATGCCTGACATATAATAAGGGCTATATAAGTGTTAGTTATTCTATGCTGGAAAGAGCAATTAATTCTGGTCATCATTAAGAAAAGTATTAGAAACAAAATTGTAATCTTACCCTAGTACAAAGCCGTGGTTTGCCTGCATGTTGAGTACTGTGTGCAGTTACAGTTGTCACATCCCAAGAAATGTATAAGGCAACTTAGGAAATGTCTAAGGAAGAGGAAGATAAAATGTGCTAGGGAGTGGAGTGACTTCTCTAAAAAGATAGACTAAAAAATTGAGACTTAAACTTGTATGAATTGGGTGAATGTTTCCTTAGTCACCACAACTGGGAGACAATATTTGAACCTAATGTAATTTTAAGAAAACTGAAAGGAAATACTGCATTGTGAGTGTCAAGTGTGTGGAACTCATCCTGAGAAGTTCAAGTAGGATGAAAGTACAAGTAAGTGCTAAATGGCTTTAGAAACTAATGAATGAGATGCACATGCTTTTCAAAAAGACTTTAGAAATATTCAGGGTAAGTTCCTAATCTATTTGACTGACATTTTAGGAGCAGCTGTCATGTTTCCTCGTAAAACATCTCTTGTGCTATCATTAGAGACAGAGTATCAGGCTAGATGGAAATTGTTCTGATCCAGTTTGGCAGTTTTTATGTTCTTTATTTTAGGAAGATCCTGCTTTGCTTCGTTGGACCTATGCAAGAACGGCAAATGTCTACCCCAATTTCAGACCCACTCCCAAGACCTCATTCTTAGGCGCTCTGTTTGGAATTGGCCCCCTTGTCTTCTGGTATTATGTTTTTAAAACTGATAGGGTAAGTTATAGAGTGTAATATTTAGCTTCATAAATGTTGAATTGTTGAATATAGTATGTTGTTAACTTCTAGCCTCAGCTGTGGCTCTTTTTCCTTGAAGACTGCATAAGCAAATGTCTTGGTAGCTGCACAGTCCATGGATCAACTATGGCTCCTTCAGTCCATAATTCAGCATCCAGATTACAAGCATAGTAAAAATTTGACTAACCAGCCTTTTTTTTCCCCTCTTGAATTCTACTTTTATGAGACATGACAAATTAGTTGGGATTTTTTATTTTTTAATCAGCAAGCAGTCTTTTAGATATATGTTAGGATAAGTATACACTTAGCTGAATGTCTGTTATCTCATATCTACAGGTCAGGAAGCCCCCAGGTTTAATTCTTTGCAGATCTGTTGTTAAGAATTGAGAAATCATTCTCCTGTGGAAATAAGAATGCTAAGATTATCTAACCCACTGCATACCTGAAATACTGTACATTTACGAATAGAAAACAGTAATGTTGCAATATGAATAATTAAACAAGATTGAGAGTAATGGTTTTCTTGAGTGCCAGTGTGTAAGGATATGTGGATACCCTCCTTTTCTGAGGCTTCCTTCTTTTCCTGATCAGATTAAGGCATTCTGCAGCCTTGGATTAGGGAGAGGTCAGTCCACTAAGCCCTGATTCTAGATTAGTTTAGGGTTTCCATTATATTCTACTCCACTTCTTACTATGCCTCAGTTTTTCCTCCTGACTCTTGAAGAAAGGAGTTAAATATGAAGCCCTTTAGAGCAAAGTATTTCACTTAGTTCTTTCCTGGTTAGCCCTTCTCTCCCCAGAACTGGAGTAGGAAGGAGTCAGGAAGGTCTTTGTCCCTGTCCTACACTCCCAAACCATAGCTTCTTTCAGAGCTCGGTTCAGGTGCTACCTCTTCCATGAGGACTTTTCTGGTTTCCCCAACTATGAAAGCCCCTTCCCTCTCCACTTTAAGAGCAGGAAGCCTTTCCTTGGTTGGTTGGTTGGTTGATTGATTGATAAGAAAAGGAAGTCTGCCATAAACACTCGGCTTCACTTAGCTATTGGCAGGGTTAGCTGCTCCTGGAGGAGGCAAGTTGACAAGAGGATTAGTTTCTTCCTTGGTAGATGTCGAGAAGGGCCTGAGGAAAGTAAAGCCCCTAAATTAATAGGGAGCATTTACCTGCAGCTACCAGATATTTCTTTGTGATTGCTTTATTTCTTTAAGATGTTTCTAATTCCTGATTTGTTTAATATAAAACTATGTCAGTCATTTGAAAAATCAATTAATGGGGAAAGGAGGAGGGAGGGAGGGCAAAGCCAGATGGCTGACAGAGAGAGGCTGGTATACTAATAAGAACCCCTGGCTGCCAATACAAATCCAAGGTAATGGCTGCTTCTAACTGTGGTGGGAGATGGGTGGGGGTGGGATAAAATACATCCTTCCCTGATCCTGACATGGTGGGTAAGCCTTTCACTGCTGAATTCAGATATACTTCCCATAATGTTTTTTGTAATTAATTGCTTTAGGTAGGTAGATTGAAAATAATTTATGGAAGATTTATATTTTGAGGATTTCTTGTACTGTTCAGAATGATGGTTCAGTAATCAGAATGCCAATCATAATATTTTTTAAAAATTTGTTTATTTTTAGTTTTCAACATTCACTTCCACAAGATTTTGGGCTCCAAATTTTCTCCCCATGTCTCCCCTCCCCCTACCCAAGAAGGCACGTGTCCTCAATACCCCTTCCCTCAATCTGCCCTCCCTTCTGTCAAACCCCACCCTTCTCTTACCCCTTCCACTTATATTTTCCTGTAGGGGAGGATAGATTTCTGTACCCCTTTGCCTGTATATCTTATTTCCTAGTTGCATGTAGAAACAGTTTTTAACATTCGTTTTTAAAACTTTGAGTTCCAAATTTTCTCCCTTCCTCCTTCCCCACCCACCCTCATTGAGAAGGCAGGAAATTCAGCATGCAAAACACCTCCGTAATAGGTATAGGCATAGGTATAGAAAAAATTTTGACAAAGTTACTGTTACTCTACCTAATTTTCCATGTAAACAGAAACATCACTTTAATCAGGGTACCACATTCTCTCAGTATCCTAACAGATAGAAGCTTTGTTGTATTTAGTAATTCAGAGTATTTTTCTGCTCCCTAGGTCTCCCAAGTACCCTGTTGTGACATCCTACCAGATCTACCTTCTGTCTTAAGTGTAGCATGCTCTGAAATTACTTCTCTTTTTCTTTACTTTCAATGAGGGGTAAGGGTTGGGAGAGCATAATTTTCATTCCTGAGGAAAGTTGTTAGGTCTCATTAAATCTCATCGTCTAATTATCTGTTATAGTAAAGTGTTAATGATTTATAGGTCTAAAGGAGGTTATGTAGACTTATCAATAATAATTATTTAGCTTCTATTTTTGCAGATCTAGTGTGGGTGGTATGGTTTGTTAACTCAAATCAGTCACTGGTTGGTACAATTAGAGGTGTGAGAAGTCTAAGGAGGGGGGAGGTTTCTGATTCTTCCTTGCTGACTCTGTACTTGCCCTTCTATTCCAGAGCCTCCTCAGGGTGTCTGGGACTAAAGTTGTAAATATTCAAACTTTAGTTTGTGGATAAAAATATGTTTATTTTTGACATTCTTTGACTCTTCCTAGAATTGGGTTTTGATTTGTATTAGGGTATATTTATATATTTAATGTGTATTTCTTTTCTGTCTTTATAGGACAAGAGAGAAAAACTTATTCAAGAAGGAAAATTGGAACGACCACTGAACATCATTTATTAAGTCTGTGGAAATGTGAATAACATAAGATTGCTATGTATTTAAATCACTGTATTGCACATCTTGTCAAAAGATGGATTCTTGCTTAAATAAATTTTATGATACTCATTAAGCAATCTCTTTTTCTTAACAGTGCCTTCTATTTTTCTTCAGGGCTTTCTCCTATACTTTCTCATTTGTTTTTCCTAATAATACTGTGAGGGAAGTAGGGCAGGTAGTATTCCTGTTTCATGTGATTTTTTTGTTAAAGTCATATAAAAAGCAAAGGCTAGAGGCTTACTACTCTCTTTTCTATAACTCTTCAATTTGAGGGTGTTCCAACATACCTCGGGAAACTTCCCAAAGTCATACTGCGTGGTCTTGTTGCTAACTCCCACAGAATAATCCTTTTGCTATAGTACCTTGTCTGCCTTATCTAATATGACTGCAGGCTAAAAGAGTCCCTTTGAAAAGTCTTGACCTTGTGGCAAATTCTTATTACCGATAAAGATGGTACTACTTAAATGAGTAGCACTTCTGCTGCCTTGGCAGCAGGGAAAGAGAACACCAATAGCATTCTGGGAATGAAGACTTTGAAAATATTTCAAATGATTCTTAAGAGTTTTGATGGAATCTTGTATTTGGGAGCTTGCCTTTCACCCTGTGTGCCCCCCCCCTTTTCCCCCTTAGTTCCTCTGGGCTGATAAGTGTAGGCTGCCAGAGGGAGGAGCAGAATTGCTTCCATTATGGTAATTACCCTTCCCAGGAGAATGACGGCTCCTCGCTAAATATAGTTCAGATAATTTTTTACCTGAGAGAAAGTTATGGACAGAAATAACTACCTATAGTAGGAACATAAAATGACAAGGTTGGAAGCAGTTGATGTGGTCATCCTGGCCACTGTCATGACCCAATATATTAATAGTCCCTTTTTACCACATCCCAATCAGGAAGAATATTCCCAAGGACAGGGAGCTCACTACCTGGTGGGACTGTTCCATTTTCAGATAGTGAGTTCTTCCTTATATTGAGCTAAAAGCAGCATGTCTATAACTTCCATTCATTAGTTCTAGCTTTGCTCTCTGGAATTGGACAGAGCAAGTCTAATCTTTGTATAGTTATTCAGATATTTGTAGGGTTGTTATATCTTCCCCACCTCCCAGGTTTCTCTTCGTTAGCCTAAACATCCTCAATTCCTTGAAGTGAACTCAATATTGGTTTAAGTTCCCTTTGCCATCATGGTTCCGTCTGCCTTCCGTTTTGTCAAATTCTTAATTCCTGTCTGTGACTTTGTCCACTATTTTTATTAAATTTGACCTGTCATTGCATTCTGATTAAGAAGCAGCCAACTCCTCTACTTGTGGTCTCCTTTGAGAGCTTGTCTTTCTCTCTTTCATAAATCTTCGTTCACTCCCTATCTATTGGATCTCCTTGCTGTCTACAAACACTCAAATCTATCCATACTTATAAAGCTTTCACTTTAACCTGCCATCGCTTTCAGCTATCACCCTATATCTTCCTTTCCTTTCATAGCAAACAGGAAAAACTGTCTACATTCATTTCCTCTCCTACCACTCATGTCTCAGGCCCTACCCCAGCCATATCTGGCTTTGGAGCACACCTCTCAAGAAACAGCCAACTGGGCAGCTAGGTGGCACAGTGGATAGAGCACCGGCCCTGGATTCAGGAGGACCTGAGTTCAAATCCAACCTCAGACACGTAACACTCACTAGCTGTGTGACCCTGGGCAAGTCACATAACCCCAATGGCCTCACCAAAAAGAAAAAAAAAAAAGGTAGCAAACAAACAGACAGCCAAGATTAGCAATGATCCCTTCACTGGTACATTTGCTAGCCTTTTCCTGGTCCTCATCCTTCTTGACTTCTCTGCTATGTTTGACACTATTGACTATCCCCTACACCTCCACACCATCTCTCTGGATTTTCATGCCATTACTTTCTTCTGGTTCTTGCACCTGTATGACTGCACCTTCTTTGCTGGGTCATTATCCGTGTCCTGCCCACTGTGTGTGGATGTCCCTCAAGCCCCTTTCCTGGGCCCTCTTCTCTCTACCTCTCTGCCTCTCTACCTCTACCTCTTCTCTCTACATCCTCTCACCCAATAATCTCATCAGCTCCTATGAATTCAAGAAATAATCATTGCCAGTTGACTCCAAGATTAATATATCCAGCCTATCTCCTGAACATTAGGATCCAATATCCAATTTACAATCCAGTTTGGATCCAATACAAATATCCACACAACCTATTATTTAAGTAGGGCATCTAGGTGGTGCAGTAGATAGAGCACCGGACCTGGAGCCAGGAAGACTCATCTTTCTAAATTCAAATCTGGCCTCAAACACTCCTGAACAAGTCCTGTCTCAATCCACAAGCATTTATTAAGTACTGTTATGTACCAGGCACTTTGCCAGACAGTGGGGACACAAAAATAAAATTGTCCTTGACCTTGAGGAGCTTGCATTCTACTGGAGGAAATGGCATGTACGTGCATAATCAGTATGAGGTGGAGGAGCCAATGGAGCGAGGGCATCAGGAAAGACTTCATAAAGAAAGGTGACATTTGTGCTGAGCTTTGAAGGAAATTGAGGACACAAAAGTGAGGGGGGAATGTCTTGTAAACATGGAGGACAGCTTTTGCAAAGGCACAAAGATAGGAGATGGAATGTGGTGGGAGGAATAATGAATCAAGTTGGATGGACTAAAGGGGGTAGGAAGAAAAGTAATGTGCAATAAGCCTGGAAAGATAGGTGGGAACCAAATGGTGAGGGGCTTTAAATGTCAACCAGGAGTTTGAATGTATTCTAAAGGTAAGAGGGAGCCACTAAGGTTTGCTGAGCAGGGGATTGACAGTGTCTGGTACGTATTTCAAACTCAACATGTTCATGATGGAACTCTAGCTTGGCATTGTAGCCAAAAAAGCCATATGTCACTTAACATTCTCTGAACTTGATGCTTCATCTCCTACTCATACACATTCATACAGACCATCCACTATACCTGGAATTCGTTTTGTTCTCACTTGTACCTCTTGGAATCCCTAGCCTTCTTTAAGACTTAGCTGGTACCCCATTGACAGAAATTCTTTCCTGTTCTCCTTAGCTGTTTTCCTCTTTCCATTTTCAAATTATCACATATATACATGATATATATATATTTTACCTGTTTACATGAAAATTGTATGAGTGTGCTGTCTATGTATTCATCCAGGACATTAATAAAAAGCTCTACGACACAGGGCTAAGGAACAGAGAATTCTTTGGTGCATTACTAGAAGCCCCCTTCCAGGTTTTCATCATTCCATTAATCAACACTTTGAGTCTGGTTGTTTGACTAGTGATGAACCACTTATCCAGCCTGCATCTCTCTATCCTGTCTATGAATATGGCATGAGAGACTGTTTAGGACTTTGTCAGAGTTTCATTCTTTCCCCAACTAATTTGAGACTTGTAAAAATTTAGACATGGCATACAGAATTCTTTTTGAATTAAAGTTTGAAGTAGTGACCTAACTTTTGAGGCTTATCTTTGGTATATTATGTAATGTAAATCTATTGTGTTGTTGTTGTTCACTCACGTCCAACTCTTCATGACCCCATGGACATGTCATGTCATGGCATGGCATGTCAGGCCCTTCTGTCCTCCATTATCTAAGTTCATATTTGTTGTTTCCATGACACTATTTATCCATCTCCTCCTCTACCATCCCCTTTTCCTTTTCCCTTCAATATTTCCCAACGTCAGAGTCTGTGTGTTCTTTAAAAGTTATGAATAAATCCAATAGGATCCAATATCCAATTTACAATCCAATTTGGATCCAAATATGAATATCCACACAATCTATTATTTAAATAGGGCAGCTAGGTAGTGCAGTAGAGACAGCGCCAGGCCTGAAGCTAGGAAGACTCATCTTCCTGAATTCAAGTCTGACCTCAAACGCTTCCTAACTGTGTGACCCTGGGTAAGTCACTTAACTTTGCCTCATTTTCCACTCCAGTATCTTTGCCAAGAAACTGCCCCAAATCCCAAAACACTAAGATTCAGACACAACTGAAAAACAACTGAACATACATTAGTTAAGTAATAGATTCCTAATTTTTTTTAAAAAATTGAGATCCTTAATCTTTTAATGATTAAAAAATAATTTAAGACTGAGCAAGAAGCCACTCCCAGTTGGCAATAAATTCTGGGAAGTAGAGCTAGAAGAGGCTTGGGTTAGGATGTGGGAAGCTGACCAGTGATAACTGCTATGCCACTATTGGAAGTGGCATGCTTTGGTGAGCTGGAGAACTCAGATTCTCAGACTGACACTTGGGTCAGGGCAGGCCTCTGGAGGGTATCAGGGCCAGGAAGTCAAATGGATATGCCTGAGAAGAGTGGATTGCCTTGTCTTAGCTTACTCTAAATTGCAGGTCCACTGTCAGAATACCAGGGATCGGGATGGGGCTCTGGGTGGCAGAGCAGGGTTGAGGGTCAGACAGCTACTTGATTTGAGTGTAAGGTGAGAAGGAGTTTGATGGGTAAGTCTTAGGATATTCCGTATTTGGGAGCTGAGGAAATAGCTGATGGGGAAGACCCAGATGTCCCCTAAAGACTCAGCCACATTCTCTTACATTTATTGGTCTGAAATACTGCCACTTCAGTCACTTCTGCTCATGTCCATTGCTGCTGACCCCCTTACCCTCATCCTCTCACCCCTTGCCTTATCTTTGATTTTAGTCTGTGATTTCATCAGTACTGGGAATTCCCAGAATGGGAAAGACTTCCACTGATGCAGACCTGTAAGTAGTCTTAGGGAATTTTTTGGTTCACTAAGAGATTATGATTTGCTCATGGTCACACAGTTTGTTATGTACAAGAGGCAGGACCTAAACTCAAGTCTTTCTGAGGCCAGTCCCTCATCCCCACCCCATTAACCCATTTATATCTTAGTTTATAATTATCAGAAGCCATGTGGTATATTGGGAAGAATTCTATTAGAATCAAAAGAATGGAATCTTAAACCTGCTATTTAATACCTATTTGACCGGGGCAAGATTTTACACCTCAGTTTCTTCGTCTGTATAATGGAATTATATAACATTCAAACTATTTGGTACTTAATAGGACCAAATAAGATAAAGATCATAAAGTGCTTCCTTAAAGCCCTATGTAAACGTGCATTTAAAAGTACTAACATTATATTTAAAAATGTTCTGCAGTTCTGACTTTTACCAAGTCTAGACATTGCCCCACCTTGTTTTCCTGAATTTATTAAGTTTTACTATGTTTTTATTAATATTCCAGAGGTCCCATTTGTATTGGTGACTGGGACCGGAGATAATTTCCCATCATTTTCCTTCTGGATGCCTTGCCTCTGCCCCTCATTGGCCCAGAAAGAACCTCTTCATGCTTGATGACTCTTGTGGCCCTGGAAAGAAAGGGCAGTCTGTCATTCTTCTGCATTGGTATTTCAGGGCTGTCCAGCCTAACCTTCTTCTCTTATCACCTGAAAAGCACATGGTGCCTCTGAACACTGAACTTCAAGCCTCCAGCACAAAGGAAAACAAAATGAGAACTTCCAGCTTCTGAAGGCTAGTGGAGAGCTTCTGAGGCTGCAGAAATAAGCCTGATATACCACATACAACTAGCACATCCTAAACTCTTCCCTGTCCAAAAGACTTTCTCCTTTTCAGTGGGTTCATTTTTTACCCAACTGGGTCTGGTGCAGAGGGGAAAAATGGTTCTGGGGTATTATTTTTTTTCTAAAAAAGTATCTTTGACAGTTTATCTTGGAAAAATAGTTTACTTCTTACCAGATTTTAATTTGCATCCAAGTTCTGAGATGGTTAGCTCTGCCACTAACTAGCACTGTGACCATAAGTCCCCTTAGTCTCTCTTCACCTATTTCCCTATTTGTTAAAAGAAAAAGAGGGGGAAGGGGTTAGCCTGAATAAAACTCTTAAGATTTATTCAGGCAACTACATGACACACTTGATAGAGCTCTTGGCCTGGAGCTGGGAAGACCTGAGTTAAAATCTGTCCTCAGAAATTTACTAGCTGTGTGACCCTGGGCAAGTCACTTAACTTTTGTTTGACTTAGTTTCCTCAACTGTAAAATGGGAATAATAACAGCACCTACCTCCCAGGTTGTTATAAGAATCAAACAAGATAGTAATTGTAAAGTGCTTAGCACAGTGCCTAGCACATAGTAGACACTATATAAATGCATTGTTGTTGTTCAGTAATTTTCAGTTATATCTGACTCTTTATGATCCCATTTGGGGTTTTCTTGGCAAAGATACTGGAGTGGTTTGCCATTTCCTTCTCCAGCTCATTGTACAGATGAGGAAACTGAGGTAGACAGGGTTAAGTGACTTGCTCTGAGTCACACAGCTAGTAAGTGTCTGAGGCCAGATTTGAACTCAGGAAGATGAGTCTTCCTGACTCCAGGCCTGGCACCCTGTGCACTATGGTGTCACTTAGCTGCCCTATAAATACTTATTGCCTTCTAAGGTCACTTCTGGCTCTTATGTTCTCTGATGCATTAGAGTAGGAAAAGCATTGAATTTTGAATCAGAAGACCAGGGTTTGAGTTCCATCTCTGACTTCTCGCAGCCTCAGTTTCTTCAACGGTAAAATGACCGTAATATTTTGCACAACCTATCCTGAAAGGGTACTTTGTAAACTGTCAAGCGTCATACGGTCTGTCCCTGAAAACAGGGGCAGATCTCCTCTCACTCATATATAGACCCACGGGCCATTCCACGTTTGTCTCAGTTTGACCCCACCTCATGAATATCCATAGATTTGGTTTTAATGGTTGAGGTGGATTAATCTTGAGTCCTTCTAAGACTGAGAAACCCACCCCTCAAACCCAAAGCTTCCAGGCCCTTAATATTTAAGGGACCTTGTGAGTTCCCTCAAGTGATTCCTATATAAATAACCCTCCTCTAACAACAACATTCTAGCCAGGCTCTTAATGGCAACATGTAACTGAGGGTCCCTTGATCACTAAAGTCTCCTACCTGGGAAAGCTATGCCTTCCTGTAGGACCCCTGCAAATCAAAAACTCTGTAAGGGTCATGGTGGAGTGAGAAGCAATGGACGCAGAATCAAGAGATCGAGGTTCTAATCTTGGTTTTGCCACTTCTTCAATGTGTGACCTTGGGTAAGTCATGTGACCTCTCAGGGCCTTAATTTCTACATCTGTAAAATGGGTGGAGTGGCAACAGGAGTTAGACTAGACAATCTCTGAAGCCCCTACCTAGCCCCCAAATCCTGCTCGTCTATAATATTCTCTATGCTTGTTTTCTCATACTTGTTGCATGAGTTATTTATTTCATCTGTCCAGAAGAGTATTTATTTATTTTAAGTTTGTAAGAGGCCCTCTGAGCAACTGGCCTCCCTCTGAAAGTGTCAGATGGAAGGAAGGACATTTACCTTTGATGAAATGACATGGTTTGTGATTCAATTCCCAAGGCCACAAAGAGAGAACAAACCATTACCAGCTTTGTTCCAATGCATTTTTATTTCCAGGGTCGAGCCTTTTATGAAGAGAGTGTAAAGGTTTTAAACTCAATGCACCACCAACTGCTTTCATCCCACAACTTCTGGCAGAGAAAGTTGAACTCTAAAGATTATCTTAACCCTATCCCTGAAATAGGGAGTCTTTGGTCCATAAAACAAAATAGAATCATTGATTTCTGAGACAGAATAACACTTATTAAATATGATGTCATTTAAACTTAAGCAGAAATTTAAATACCAGCTTGGGGGTGAGACCAGGGGAAAGAGGTCATTTGTAAAAGGTTAACAAGATCCAAGATCCCTTCTAACTCTAAATAATCTACAGTGAGCACTTCTCTCCCCTTCTCCCTCTCCCCTCACTCACCCTGTTGGTGAGTTCCTTAGATGTATCACTGTATCTGGAAAGGTTTTAACAATGTCATCTTTCTTACCTCCCCCCAACTGTTTTTTCACCAGCTGTCTTGCCTCCTTGTATGGACCCTTCTATACTCTCCACTTTACTCCACTTTCTAGTTCTGGAACCATAAACAAATCAATGCAATCATTTTTATTGGAAATAGTGTCTCAGTCTACACTGCTGCATCCTACAACTTTTGAGTCCATTATATCCCTCCTTTTCCATAACCCCATTATATGTATTGTCTCCTCCATTAGAATATAAGCTCCTGATGCTGGCGATAATCTTCATTTTTGCATTTGTATCCCCAATGCTTAGCAGTTTAGGTCAGAAAAAGCACTTATTAAATGCATTTTCATTAGTTTATTTCCTCTAGCCTACTGTTTTAATTGCTACTTAAAAGGCTAATGAACATAAGTTGGGGCTAGGAGTGGGAGGTGGTGTCAAATAGGAATTAGGGACTAGAAGAAAAGCAGGAAATACAGTTGCATTATAAGAATCAAAGCCTGAAATTTTATGCAGAAAAATTCAAAACACATGGTTCCAGATTGTCAGGCAAAGGAAGACATGACCTCTTTCCCCTGGTCTCACTCCCAAGCTGGTATTTAAATTTCTGCTTAATTTTAAATGACATCATATTAAATAACCTTGTACTCTGTCTCAGAAATCAATGATTCTATTTTGTTTCATGGACCAAAGACTCCCTATTTCAGGGACAGGGTTAAGACAATCTTTAGAGTTCAACTTTCCACTCAATGTAGGAATTTATCTTATAACATCCCTGAGAGATATCTGATGTTCATCATCTCATCTCTTTAATCACTTTTAGTGATTGGAGAGGGCATTGGAGAGGGGGTCGATTAACCTCAGAAGGCAGTGTTTTCCATCGTCAGACAGTTTTGGTTGTTGGAAAGTTCTTTCTTATGATGACTGTAGCATGTTTGTTGCTCAGTCATTTCAGTCATGTCTAACTCTTAACTCTTTACGACCCCATTTGAGGTTTTCTTGGCAAAAATACTGTAGTGGTTTGCCATTTCCTTCTCCAGCTCATATTACAAATGATAATACTGAGGCAAACAGGGATAAGTGACTTGCCCAGCTAGTAAGTGTCTGAGGCCAGATTTGAACTCAGGAAGATGGGTCTTCCTGACTCCAGGCCTGGTACTCTATCCACTGTGACACATAGCTGCCTCCCACTGTTGCTTCTACTCATGTCCAAAAGGTCATCTAGACTGGTCTTTTGGAAGAACATAAATATAAATACAATGACCATTTTAAAAGTACCCACTTGGATATAGATCATTATGCTACAAAGTTTATACAAAAAATTAGTCCTGCTCTTGAGGGGTTTTCAATTTAGTAGAGGAATGAGACGTCATCCCATATAGCTATAATACACGTTACACGATAAGTGTATCAAAGTTACAAAGCAAAAATACTATGTGAGGTCTGAGGGGGAAGGTTAATACCAACTGGAAGAAATCAGAGAAACTTCATTGGAGGAGGCAAGTTAGGAAATCAACAGGCACAGAGATGGAGGAAGGATAGTCCAGGCATATGCAACAGCGTGATCAAAGGTCCAGACGTATGAGAGTACTGAGCTAGTGCTTGGGAATGAGGCAGAGGGGGGTGTCCAGATTCGTCCAGTTTGTCTGCAGTGTAAAGTGTGGAGAAATGGATAATATGACATAAAACTAGAAGAGTCAGGTGGCATCAGGTGGTGGAGGTAAGTACCAGGAGTGGGGGAAAGGTCTAACTTTATTCAGAAGGAAATAGGAAGCCACTGAAAATTTCTTAGCAGAGATATGAACAGATCTATCAAAAAAAAAAAAAGATTATATTGCTTGTGAGAGTATCGACAGATTGAATGGAGGAGAAAGTGGAGATGAGAAGAAAGGAAGGAAGGAAGACAAGAAAGAAGGAAGAAAGGAAGAAAAAAGAAGGAATAAAAAGGAAGGAAGAAGGAAGAGAGAGAGGGAAGGAGGAAGGAAAGAAAGGAAGACAAAAAGGAAAAGAAACAAGAGGAAAGAAACAAAGAAGGAAGAAAGGAAAGGAAGAAAAGAGAAGGGAAGACAAAAGGAGAAGGGAGAGGAAGGGAAGGGAAAGGAAGAATATATATTAACCAGAATTGAATACAGTAATTCATATGTAGTCGGATATGGGCAGAATATAATAGGGATATGGCTTCCTATGACATAGACACTATCCTTTTATTAAGACTCTGAAGATGATGAATTCGCATTCTGTTGTTGGTTCCAATTAAGCTTATGGTCAATTAAGACCCCTCAGAGTTTTGACATGAGCTGCTGTTAAGCGAGGTATTTCTTATCTTGTTCTTAAGCAATTAATTGTTTTAGCCTGCAGATGTGACTTCACACTTATCCCTGTGAAATTATCTCCTGTCAGTTTTTGCTCCGTGTTCTGGCCTGTCAATATCACTTTATGCCTTGATTCTATCTTCTGGTGTATTAATGACTTCTCCTAGCTTCCTGACATCTACAAATTTGATAAGCATCTCTTTTGTCTTCATCCAAGTTATGGATTGTCCTGTTCGGCATTGTCCTGTTCAACAGGACAGAGCCAAGTACAGATGCCTGTGGCACTTCAGGTTAATATGGTCATTAATCAACGATTTTTGGGTGAGGTTGTTTAACCATCCTTGAATCCACTCGACAGGGCTGTCATTCAGCTCGTATTTCACTATCTCATGCCCAAGAAGCAGCTTAAAAGTGACTATTTTATTTCTGAAGATTTTTAACTTCTTCCAAAATCAGTTTAAATTTGTCCTCTTGCATCTTCCACTGCGGCATTCACAGTCAGACCTCTTTTAGTATCTGGTAATCATTCATTTAGAATCTCATCAAATCTTAAAGGCAAGGACAGGGGAGGCATAGGCTAATAGAGGCTTAGGAAGTGAAGTGATTTCAAACCAAAGGAAGCCAGTAGTAGACTACCATCATTGTCACTATTGAAGGCTGCTCATAGTTCTAATCTCTACCCCAATCTCCCTCCACTTACTTCCATAATGATTTAACAGATGCCCTCATGACACAGAAGGCTCAGATACTTAATGAAAGACTTCTCACTTTTCTAACTCTTTGCCTTAACCCAGAGAATGGGAAGTTTGTCTATGATACTGTCATGAATTCCCCTGTAAGCACATGGCTCATAAAGCACAAAGAATGAACAAGTTTATTTGCAAATGAATGAAAACAAACAGAATTAACTCCATGAGAAATGACTCCTGTATATGAACAACATTCTCCAAGAGACTTGTATAACTTCAATCACAGTCTTTGCCTTGGGTAGGATTTGCAGTGGGTGTTGCCTTTAGCATGGCTCTTCCTTATGTACTTTTTGCAGAGGACCCTAGCATCATTCCTTGTCTGCATTCTCATTTGTGTGTCCTCTTAGCAGCTTCACAGAATGGCCTGCCTACACTTCTCTTCAGCTCTAAGCACACGGCATCAACTGTTCCTTGTCCCAGGGAAACAGTTCTTCATCATGAGCACCATAGTAAAGTACTTTGGAACTCCTGTCATGGCAGCTTATGTTACACTTCAAAACATATCTCTATACCAGAATCCATTCCACTAAAACCTTCCCTTATCTACAACCTTGTCTCCACACAAAAATTCTTCCAGGAGCCAGGAATAAAATTCCCTTTGCCTCTTCCATGTGAATCTTCATCTCCAACATCAGGTTAGCTTGGGGTGAATTTCAGTCTGAAAGACTGAACTGAAAGAAGAACTTTCTCTTCTGGGGACATGCCTCATCCCCACACCAGCGCTTCCCTCAAGTTTAGAGTACTACAAAGTTCCCTCTCTAATTAGAACCTTTCTAGGGTCAACTGGATTGCCTCAGATTCTTTGCTATTCAATATGAGGGAATGGGACAAAGGAGGTTTGGCTAGATACCCCAGAGAGATAACATTTTACTGTCACCACTACACTGAGTTTTCTTCCAGTTTTAGAAAGGAAGGTGGGCTATTGTAAAAGGTGTATTCCTTGGATTTGGAATATAAAATAAAATCCTTTAGAAAAGTAGGCAAATTATTAATTAGAGCTTCACTTTGCCCATTTATCTTGGTGAAGTATGGGCATTTGGGACTCATTTATGCACGTACCTCATACATATGAGGAAGACTTTAGACATTTTGCCAAACTTCCAAGATAATCTGAATTTGTACAATGCCAAGAGGAAGTGGCAGCCATGGTAAGCTTCTAGAAAGGGAAGCTGTGGCGTTTAAGGGCCAACATGGCTTTATCAAAGGCAGATCATGCCAGTCTAACCTCTTTGACAGACTTATTAGATTTATAGATCAAGGATACAAGGATACATTGTAGGCATAGTTTACCTGGATTTCAGCTAGGTATTTGACAAATTATCTCATTCTAATCCAGAAGTCAAGATGGGCAGAGATGTGGGCTAGGTGATAGTATAGGTAGGTGGATTCGGACCTGAATGAATGACCAGACCTAGTGAATAGTCAAGTCATTGATGAGTTGATGTGCTTGGGTCTTTCTGAGTTCCCTAGGAGTATGTCCTTGGCCCTAGGCTATTCAATATTTTGATTAATGATTTATAACGTGGTTATGGAAAACATCCTTGTAGATTGCCCAAAGTTTGGAGGGATAATTACCATTTTACGTGACAGATTCAAAATCCAAAAAGACCTTGATAGGTTTATAATAATGGACCAAATGTAATAAGATGACATTTAATAAAGATTAATATAAAGTCTTATGCTTAGATTAAAAAAAAAATCAATTCACAAGTACAAGATGGGGAAGTGTGGTTAATCAACAGTTCACATGAATAATGCCTGCAAGTTCCTTGACCATTTCATTATTATCTTGGTCTCCCTAGGGAAATTTTCTAGGGGTCTTCAAGAGGCGGAGAGGCTGTGTGACCATTTGTTGGGGATGTTGTAGAAATATTGAGCTCCTTGGAATCCATTCGAAGCATAGCGATCTTATCAGTGTCTCTCAAACTTTTTGATCTCAAAATCACTTTAAATTCTTAAAAATCATTGAGGATCTCCTCCCAAAAATCATTGTTCATATCAGTTATATTTATTGATGTATTCTGAATTAGAAATAAAAGCAGCTTAGTATTATTATTATTAAAATATTTTGACCTCACAAGACCCCTGGAAGTGCCTTGGGGACTTCCAGCGATACCCAGACCACTCTTTGAGAACCAGTGCTATAAACAGCAGATGAATGTCATTAGGATATGCCCAAGATTCCTAGAGTTCTATGTTGAAAAGAAAGAACTTTGGAAATAAAGAAGCAGATAGATCCAGAAGGAAAGAGATGGCTTAAACTATAATGAGGTACCCTAAAGCCAAAGGACCTAAGCAACCACTGTGATAAGCTTGAAGTTATGGTGATGGGTAGAGAGGCACTGTGGAGGGGGAACGGAAGGAAAAAGAGAGTGTTTAAATAAATTTCCACTCACAAAAAACAAAGAACATTTCAACATCCCACAAGTTGGAGAAAAGCATAATGCTTCCAGGTAGCATCAATGCAGATCTTAATGTTGTACCTCAATTAAAAAATTATTTGGGAACAAAACTCCCTTCAGCAACAATCCCTTGCCACCCTTCAGATACCCTTCTACTCTCTAAATTCCTCTCATAAAGAGAACTTGATTTAGAATCAGAGAACCCTGGTTAAAATCTATTACTTAATTACCAATGTAACCTTGGGCAAATCACTTAACCTCTATAAGCATCAGTTTCCTCATCTGTAAAATGAAGGGTTTAGACTCTATGGCCTCTAATATTCCTTCTGATTTTACATTTATGATCCTATGATTCACCATTAAGGGAGAAACAGTTATACTAGTTGATTAAGTCAATGATTACAATCTAGCATCTGCCACCGACTCCCCGTGACCTCAAACTAAAAATGTGACGTTTCTAGGTCTCATTTTTGGATTGGTAAAATGAAAGGATTGGAATAGATAGCTTTAAGGTCCCTTCAGTGTCTTAAGGAAAATGTCTCTGCAACATGTTAACTCAACCAGGTATTTGCATGTTAGGTCTTTTATCTTTAATTATATAATCAAAACCAGTGTTGAGGAACTGCATTAGGATTTTGATTCCTGCTGTTTCCACTTTACACCATCTTTCCATCTCTTTCTAGCACAGTGGCTAGCCAGGCACTGCTTGGCTGAGGCCCGAGGAGTTGGCAATCTTCACCAATCCCTATCCTTTACCTGCCCTTCGTGTTTTGCCTTCTATTCATTGCTCTGGGGTTGCCTGTCTTCTCAATAGGGGAACTAAGCCTCTTCCTCTAAGAAATGTTAAAAAAAAATTTCACATCTAAGAATACTGGCAGGGAAAATTGATGAGGGAGAGAGGGGACCCCAAAAATCAGAATACTTAGATGGCTGGCCTTGAAAAATGATTTAGTGCACCTATTGCAAATAGAGTGCAAAGGGGCAGGAGTGTCAGATAGAAGAGACCATGTTCTTTCTCCCTCCCAAGTAGCCTCCTGATCCTTTGAGGAAACACCCAAGGCCAAGAGACTGCCCCAACTCAATTGCAGTTTAGAAACCCCCTCCCCAGTCCTTCACTCTCTTTGATGACTCTTTCATTTATTTGAACCATAAACCCTTCTTCTCTTCTTTCTTCCTAAGCCTTCCTCTCTGAACACATATAAGGTCATCTTAATCCCACCCTTTTTTTCAACATACTTCATACTAGGAGTGGGGTTCCTTCCTTGATTTAATCCTTATAGGGAACTCCTCTTACATGACTTTATTTTGTTTTTAAATGTTTATTGATATCTTTTGCTTTACATTACTTTCATATCCAAAAATCTCCCTCCCTACTTGTCTATCCAATAAGCCATCTCTGATAACAAAATAATGAAAAAGAAAGGAGAAAAAACCAATTCAGCAAAACTAAACAACATAGCCACTTGCTACCCAGGTGACATTGGGAGGTGGTATAGTGCAGTAGAAAGAACATTGTCAATCAACTGGCTTGGGTTTGAATTTCATCTCAGATGCTTACTATCTGTGTAACCACAGACAAATTAATTATTCTCCCTAGGGCTCTCAGTTTACCCGTCTGTAAAATGAAGGGTTTAGATTTGCTGACCTCTGAAGTCCCTTCAGATCTAGATTTGTGATTCTATGAGCTATCAGCCTAAATCCTTTAACCTCCCAGGACCTCTGTCTCCTCATCAGTGAAATTATTCTAATGTTTAATAAACTCTAAGATCCAAACTACTGGGTTAAAGACATCCTTAAAAATAACTACTAGATTTGGAGCTATACCTCAAAAACTATTAAATTGTGTATGCCCACTGACCCAGCTATATGGCTATTAGGTATATATTCCAAAGAGATTAAAGAAGGAATAAAAAGACTCATCTGTACAAAATATTTATTGCAGCTCTTTTCATGGTGGCAAAGAATTAGAAACCGAGAGGGTATCCACCAATTGGGAAATGGCTGAACAAGTTACGGTATCTGAATGTTATGAAATACTATTGTGCTATAAAGAATGATGATGGGGATGGTTTCAGGAGAACCTGGGAATACTGGTATGAAGTGATGCAAAGTGATGTGAGCAGAACTAGATGAATATACAATAACAACAGTATTGTAAAAATAAATAACTTTGAAAGAATCGGGAACTCTGATCGATACAATGACCAACCACAATTCCAAAGGATTCATGATGAAACTTGCTATCCACCTCCACATAGAGAACTAATAGACTTGGAGAACAGATTGAAGCACATTTTTTCTTTTTTGGACATGGCTAATGTGACAATGTTTTGTCCAGCTATATGTATTTGTAGTGGATTTTGTTTTTCTTGCCTTCTCAATGGGTAGGGCAGAGGGAGGTGGGAGGGAGAGAATTTGGAACTGAAAATAAAATAAAATAAAATAGATTTTAAAAACCAAAATAACTTCTGGGAAAACTAGAAAGTGGTCTGACAGAAATTAAATTTAGAGTCCAGGGGTGGGGAACCTGCAGCCTCAAGACCACATGTAGCCCTCTAGGTCCTCAAGTGCAGCCTTTTGACTGAATTCAAACTTCACAGAGCACATCCCCTTAATAAAAGAATTTGTTCTGTAAAATTTGGACTCAATCAAAAGGCTGCACCCAAGGACCTAGAAGGCCACAGGTGGCCTTGAGCCACAGGGTTCCCTACACCTGGACTAGACCAACAACTTACACCACATACCAAGATAAACTCCAGATGGATACAAAAGGTCACCTCATAAACAAATTAGAGTGGCAAGGAAGAAATTACCTTTTGGATCTATCAATAGGAAAAGAGGTCATGACCAAACGAGGGATAGAGAGGATTGCAGAAGATAAAATGGACGGTTGGACAATTGTCATTATATTAGGTTAAAAAGTTTTTACATAAACAAATCCAATGGTGCTAATATTAGAAGGGAAACAATTAACTATAGGGGAAAATCTCGGCAGCAAAGTTCTCATTTCCTAGATCTACATGGAATTGATTCAAATTCATAAGAACAATACTCATTCCCCAATTGGTAAATGGTCAAGGACATGATCAGGCAGTTTTCAAGGGAGGAAAGCTATCAATAGTCATATGAAAAAAAATGCTCTAAATTGCTACTAATTAGGGAAATGCAAATTAAAAGAACTCTCAAGTTTCAATTTATACCCATTGCATTGACAAAACTGACAAAAAAAGGAAAATGACAAATGTTGGGGGGGATGTGGGAAAACAGGCACATTGATGTACTGTTGGCAAACTGGTCCAGCCATTTAGAAGAATGCCCCCAAATATACTAAACTGTACATACCCTTTACTCAGCTGTACTACTATTGGGTTTATACACCAAACGCATTAAAGAAAGAGGAAAAGGACCCATATTTACAGAAATATTTATAGAGGCTCTTTTTGTGGTGACTAAAAACTGGAAACTGGGGAGGGGTGCCCATTAATTTGGGAAAGGCTCACAGATTATGGTATATGAATATAATAGAACACTATTGAGCTGTAAGAAATGATGAAATAGACAGTTTCAGAGAAACCTGGAGAGAATTGTATGAATTGATGCAGAATGAGGTAAGCAGAACCAGGAAAGCAATTTATATAATAGCAACAGTGCAAAAAAAAAAAAAAGATCTTCTCTATCACCATAGTAGCTATCTATGGTCAGATTCTTTCTTTGTTGTTTGCTCATTTTAACAGCCTATTTCTTGGTGGTTAACTCTTTGTTAGGGCTCTGGTTCCTGGCAGGGGGATAATGTCTCAGGCTTCAGGGTTTTCATGCTATTGTTTTCTGAGCTCTATTTGGAGGTCTTTAACTTTTTTGGTTTTTTCCAATGTTCTACGATCCAAGGTCAATTGTGATCCGTACTCGCCCAGTTCATGCCTTGGTCTATAAGTGACCTCAGGTACTCTCCTCTGCCCCTGAGCCACGACTAGGGCCCCATAGGGCCCCCAATACCACTGCTACCACAAAAGCTCTTGCTCCCTGTGCTTCCTTAAATGACTAAAAGCACAAGCTCACCCCTCTGCCCTAGAACTAAAACCAGGGACTCCACTCTCCTGTGAGAGGCCCCTGGCCCTCTGTGGACCCCACTTCCAGCAACAGTGAAGGCCCCCCACTTGTCTCCTGATCAGCTGCCCAATCTTCACACTGTTGGTGGGGTGAAAGTTCTGGAAGCTGAGGCTTCCACCTACACAGGTGCTCCTAGGACTTGCTATTTGTTGACTCAAGGGTATCTGCCTGGCAGTATCTGCACTTCACTCCATACAGACTACCACCCTAGGAGTTGGATCTTTCCTAACATAGTCCCGTGTTGTCTAAGGCTGGATGACTCCTTTACCCCAATTTTTAATTATTTTGTCACCCTAAAATTCACATTGAGGAATTTAAATTATGATGGGGGGGAGGTAATTTGGGAGAGCCAGATAATTTCCTGCCTTATTCTGTTATCTTTCTACCAACAATTTTCATTTGAGCCCAAAAGCACACAAGTCATTTAGATGAGATATTTTCAGGAAAGTCTCTGTGGATAGTCTCTTGCTAGTTCCCTAGTTATCATCTGTCCACATTTTCTATTTAATTTTGCTTTTCTAAGTATTTTATTCTCTGAGAACTGTATTTGGAGTTAGGAGAGCTGGGTTTGAGTTTTGTCTCTCCTATTTACTGTGGAACTTACAGCAAGTCAGATCCTCTCTCTGAGCTCCATTTTTCTCATTTGCCAAGTGAAGGGCCTGGACTGGCTGATAGCCAGGTGGGCCACTTTCTGGAAGATTTAAGATGGAAGGCAAAAGTAAATAAGACTCCTACCTTTTTAATATAAGCATGGGAACTGTTCTCAAAGCATACTTCTCCCCTACCACCAAAGAGATCTGCTCCTTAGTCTATATTCTTATTTCACTAAGCATGTATAGGTAAAAAAATAACGGAAAAGACAACTTGGCTCACCTACACCCATCCCAGCTACCAGATCAACATGGCTTTCTGGATGACAATTTTAGCCAAGGGGAAAACAAATTAGAGGATGCAGACCTGCATGGCTTAAATTTTTCTGGAATTGGGAAGCTTGTAAGAGTTGTTATTATTAAGATAAAAATCATGTAAGATTCACATAGCATGGAGCTCCCAGCTTGGGGAAATCCCCAGCATTTTCAAACAGGAGATTTAGATCTCTGCCTTGTTTCATCTCTGTATAACAAAGCATTCATTGACTCACTATGTTGTATGTTATCACTGCTTGCAGTTTCAGATATATACATATACAAAGAAGTAAAGACCAGTCATAACTTTATATGGAGAGTAAGGTAGCTTTAAAGGCGCTACAAAAGTCAGGAATTATGAATAATTTAAAGAACAGTGAAATCTTGGAATGAATGCTTGCCATCTTCGGGAGGAGGGGGAAGGTGGGGGATTTAAGCACTTCACCACTCTTTTGCAGATCTCAGCTCCAATCTATTTCACGCACATCCCTTCTTAGGAATTTGAAGGCAGAGGCAATGAACTGGGAGAGAACTCAAGTCACTCTTGACATCCTAGTCATAGTCTCCCATTATCAAACATTTGTTGAATTATCTCTTTCGCTCTCTCCTTAACCACCAGCCTTCAGCCTGCTGCTGTGATGCTGCCTCTGTATCTCCATTCCCCATCCTTCTTCTGCTTCTAGTGAATTCTTCCTTCCAGTCTAGGGGACTGTCTGTCTGGACTACAATTCTTATGTAGCAAGGCTCTGGAAGCCTTCGCTCTCTTCCTGCACATTGGTCATTTTCCCTAAGACCCTACTATACTCTGGTCCTATGATCTGATATTACTGTTATCCTTCATTAGACACAAAACAGGTTTTGCCACTCTAAGGCCTACATAGGAACTAAATAAAATAGCACTTATTTTAAAAATATAATACTGGATACTGTACTGAAAAATACAACAATGATTATATGTACTAATTATAAAATGATTATAAGATATAATTATAATTATGCTATAATTATATGTGATTATGCATCATTAATACTTTTTATATTTTTTATAATTTTATATTATTTATAATTATTAAACAACTTAAAAAAAGAACAAAGTCCACAAAACTAAAACCATGAATTGTGGGACAAACCCTCAGATGTTATGGTAATGGGTATTAACCCACCCACCAGGAGGCATCACAATCATGTTCAAATGTCAACACTAAAGGTCAGTCTTGCCAACTCAATTGTAAAATATTCAACAGAGAAGGGAAAATGTTCAACAGAGGGATAAAATTCCTCTCAAATATTGGGGCACATTTCTCAACTCTAGCAAGTTACAGTATACAAATATCCTAGTGGAAGGTACTGGGATATTTGCTCCTTTCTTTATGCATTCCTAACTGCCTAAATGAGAAAAATAAAGTACTACCCCAAAGGATAAGCATGGTGAGGGGCTGGGCTGGTTACTGTGAGAGACTGAAGAAGAGGAGACGCTTATGGGAGAAAAGCAGTGAAAAACCAGAGGGAACTCCTAAGTGAGCTATATTTTTTCCCCTTTTCTTGCACCAGGAAGATGATATAAAAAGACAAAAGGGTACTATAGGCCCATCCTAGCCTCATCTGGGAAACTAATGGACTGTGGGTTATAGAGTCATGAAGATCAGCTGGAAGTCAGAATGAGAAAAAAGAGAGAAATGCTATTATCTCATTGATCTTGCCTTCAAGCAGTAGGGAGCACTGGCCAAGACAGGACTTGAGCAGGTGGCTTCTGCCAGATAAGGCATTGGACTCAAGCCAATGACTGAGAATTACATGTATTGGTGGGTACTCATTTAAGAATTTCTGCTTTGTTTCTTCCTTTAAAAAAATCACCTGTATTTTATATTTTCTGCATTTTGAGCCATGTGCTTACAAGTGAGAAGCAGATCTCAGCTTGCTAGGGAAGTACTGCTCTTATGCTCTGGCAGGTTTCCTGATTCAGGGCTGTGAGCCAAGAAAAAGAAAAAAAAATCATTTCCTATGTACCTGGGCATTTTGCATCATGAGAAAAATAGCTGATATTTCTATAATGCTTTAAGGTTTGAAAAGCTTTTTATATACATTATCTCATTTGATCCTAACAACAACCTTGTGGGAGAGATGCTACTGTTATTTGCATTTTATAGCTATAGAAAGGGAGATTGAAAGAGCTTATGTTATTTGCCGCAGGGGCACAGAGCTAAAAAGTGTTAAAGGCATTATTTGAATTCAGGTCCTCTGACTCATCGGTCCAGGGCTCTTTCTGCTGTGCCAACCTAGCTGAGAGTCTCTGACGTTGGTGTTACATGCTCTTAACATTTAGCCTTCAAAAGCTACGGACTTCAGCTTCTTTTCAGAGAAAATGGTGGTGGCCATCTTTGCAGAGCTGGTGTAGTGGTAAGAGCTTTGGATCTGAAGTCAGAAGATCAGAGTTCAATTTCTTAGCTATGCTACTTATTATATGCTATGTAACTTTCTTCTCTTTTATGGCCAATAAGGTATTTTCTAGCTGTTAGGGGTGGGGAACTTGCATCCTTGAGGCCACATGTGGCCCTCTAAGTCTTTAAGTTCGGCCCTTTGACTGAATCCAAACTTCATAGAACAAATCCCCTTAATAAAAGAATTTGTTCTGTAAAACTTAGACTCAGTCAAAAGGCCTCACCCAATGACCCAGAAGGCCACATGTGGCCTTGAGATGGCAGGTTTCCCACCCTTCCCAGACTAGCTGGCGTACCTTCGAGGCATAATCACTGGAAGGAGGAGGTGCCTCAAATGTCATTGTGACTGTGCTTCCCCAAACCTCTCTGTGATTGATCACAACGTTGCTAGGTTCATTTTTTTTTGTTTGTTTCCTGAAAATCTTCCATGATTCTTCTGTAGATTTTTAGTGCCGCTGACTTGGGCTCACATAGGGGAAACTGAAGCAGTTTGTAAAAGAAGACATTATCTTCAACCGTTGCTAGTAGTAACATGGTTGCTGAAGTAACATTGTTTGCAAATCAAATCAGTTTTTCTTTTCCTGTGGGAAAGAGAAGGAAGCTTAAGCTTTTCCATTCTTCTCATAAGAAAAACAACAGAAAAATGCTAGGATAAACTAAAAGAAAAACCTAGTACTGGAGGAACCTGGGGTGTGCTGGTAAATGTTTAACAACTGGGCCAAAACAAACAAACAAAATGCAACAATATCTGTACATATACTTCTAAAGTTTAATCTGAATTATTAACATTTTCTCCATCACTTTTTTTTTGAGGCAATTGGAGTTAAGTGACTTGCCCAGGGTCACACAGCTAGTAAATGTCAAGTGTCTGGTCTGAAACCAGATTTGAACTCAGGTCCTCGTGACTCCAGGGCTGGTGCTCTATCCACTGGGCCACCTAGCTGCCTCTCTCCATCACTTTCTTAAGTCTAGACAATTAACAAAACAATAAATCAAGCCTGACTTTTTTAGCGTTTGCTCATTTCCAAGGTGTAAATACTTACACTGAAAACTGGGCACACACCTGGGAGGGTCCCAAGTCCTCCCCCCCCCCCCATTTTAATGCCTCCCAAACATAGGGATGCTTCATCTTTATGGAGAAAAAGAAAACAAAATACCTTAGGCAGGAGAGGGTTGTAAATACCGGAGATCTTTCTAGTTACTCTCCCTCCTCATCTCACCTATTAGAATGCTAGCATCTTCTCAAGACTCAGCTTAGACCACTTTGCAGGGGAGGACTTTCCTAGTTCCCCTAGATGCTAGTGCCTGCCCCTTTGTTTCTTCTCTGTATGAATTATGCAAGTACATGGTTGGGTCCAGGTTGGCTTCCCTATTAAAATGGAAGCCCCTTGAGGGAGGGACTCTTTTTTGTATTTTTCTTTGTATCCTTAGCACTTAGCAAGGTGCCTGACACATTTGTTGTTGTTCAGTCCTGTCTGATTCTTTGTGATCCTGTAGATCATATCACACAAATACTGTCCGTGGGATTTTCTTGGCAAAGATACTGGGGTGGTTTGCCATTTCTTTCTCCAGCTCATTTTACAGATGAGGAACTGAGACAAATCAGATTAAGTGACTTGCCCAGGGTCACACAGCTGGGAAGTATCTGAGGCTGGATTTGAACTCAGGTGTTCCTGACTCCAGGACCAGTGCTCTATCCATTGAGTAACCCCAATATCCAAACATAGCTGCTTGACACATAGGGAGCTGTTAATAAATGCTTGTTGATTGATTGGTAGTTGATCAGAGACAGAGAAAAACACACTAAAGCCTTCTCTTTGTCTAATTTAAAGCAGCTTAGACAGGGAGAAAGGATGGTATGTGACTGAAATATAGAGAATTCACAGCTGGCAATTGAAAGATGATTTACAGCAAGTGAGCCTGAAACCAGGAGGACTCCACAACCCCCAGGAAGGTTTTGACACCAAGCTTAGAATCAATATGAGTTACAAGGAACATTTCAAACTCTGTATGTAAGATTTCCAAAGGGAAAGGAAAGGACCAATGATTGTGTGTGTATATTGTATGTGTATAATATATACATACATGCATATGTACATTCGTGTATTTTAGTGTTTATCTGATTAACAGAGTTTGGTTTTCAGGGAAAGTTTTTTTTTCCATAATAAAAGAAGTGAGAAAGATACATTCATCTCTACCTCAATTGAAATTTCCTTATCACCTAACTCTGGTTCTCTCCTTCCTCCTCCCTCCTCTAGCTACCTTGTATTTAATTCCTGTGAGTAGGAATTATTTCATTCTCTGCATTCAAACCTCCATTGCCCAGTAGCGGGTCAGGTAAGTGGTAGGTGCTTAATATATGTTTGTTAAATGTCTAATGTGATATGTTGTGCATATCTACACATATTTGTAATTTTTTGGCCTTCTCAATGGATAGGGGAGGGGACAGAAAGAATTTGAACTAAAAATAAAATTGAATTAAAAAAATTAAATGCTTGTTGATTGATTGACACATCTTCGGTTTTTGTCTTACAGCATGGCTCACGTGTCCATGGTAGACTACTGTCACCTGTTGGCAGTGTATCTCAATTATGGAAGAAATAACCAAAAAGAAGGTAAAAAAAAAAAAACAACACCTAGCCTCTTTGATGCTGAAACTGCAAAACCAAAGTTAACAGCATATAGCCAGTATTAAATTAATATTTCTGTAATGATGTCAGCAGCTTTGGCAGAGCATCTGCAGAGAATGGAGAAGTCCCAGGATCCCAATTGTGTAGCAATGGGAGAGATACTGACTGGATGACAACCCAATTATTGGGGGTAGTGACAACCTTCCTCCAGGGACAACATAAAGGGATTGTTTGCTGGAATACATTCAGCCATAGAGTCAAAGAGCAGTCATGTATTGAGTTTGCCTATGTAATAAAAGGAGTAGCTGCTAAATGAAGGGAGTTTGGAAAAGGATAGCCTTATTTTCATGCCATGCTCGATTGCAAGGGCCACAGGTCTCATAGCAAACTCAGCTATAGGTGGCAGGAATAACAGTGATTATCTATGTGTCAGAATAATAATACAGTGATGTAGATACCGTACAATAATTTGGAATTATTTGAACAACTGGACCAAAAGAATGGTGATTAGTGGATGTATGTCACCCCGGAGGGTAGTCAAGGACAGAGGACTGTCCCAGGGCTCTGTCCTTGGCTTTGTTCTTATATTTTTATCAATGTAATCTATTTGTTGAACCTATGACTCTGACATGATAGGCCCAGGTAGAATTTTGGGGGCTCTGCCATATACAATCTCATTGGCCTGGGCCCAGAGAAGCTCTGGAGACATCAGTCCCTGGCTCACGTTTTCCACAAAATCTCTCTGCTTTTGGCCCCACCTATTGAAACTCTGAGAATTTTAGTATCTGGTTTATTTTGCTTATCACCCAAAGAACCTTCAGTTATCTTTGGAGCACTCAAGGCTAACAAATATTAAATACAAGACAGCTTTTATTTGACCTGACAGAAAGCACAGAACAGGCTCGGTGACCAAGCTCCTCAATCCTTAGGAAAACTTTCCATCCTTTTCTGGAGGGCTTCTATCAACCCTCCACCTCTGGTAGTTCCCATCTTCCTCTAGGACCTCACCATCCATCACTCGGGACACAAAAGGATAGGTCTGGGTTACTCCTTGGGCCCCTGCTATATCCATAAAAGTACAGGATCAGAGATTTGGAGCTGGAAGAAGCTCGGAGATCATCTAGTTCAAACCTCTACTTTTATTCAGGAGGGAACAGAGGCCCAGAGAGGTTAAAGATTTGACCGAGGTCACAAATAATATGTGGCAGAGATTTGAACCTAGGTCCGTTGATTCTAAATCCATTATGCCATGTTGCATTCTTCTTCCCCTCAGAGATGTGCAGATGGTGCAGCCTACAGGCCTCTATCTAGGTCTAAAAGAACCTGGCCATCTCTATCTTCTCTCTTGCCTTCTGTCATTCAGGTTCCAAATCTTTTCCTTCTCTCATCAAGGTTTTGAACCATTTGCCTCTTGTTCTCACTGAGGTGCCATCTCTCTTGGCTCTGACCATCTTTTCTTTCTGTTTCTATTTTTGCTTCTTTCTCTGGTGCCTTACCTTGCTCCTCTTTGCCTATTACATTGAATTCATCTTTTAAAAGCCAACTTCACCTCCACTTTCTCTGGAAGACCTTCCCTGATTTTCTTTTAAACTTCACATAACACTTTGTTTTAAATGCACTTCTAGAGAAACTATGCTGTTATTTATTGGTGGGGGGAGAGTTGTGGGGAAGGAAGGGAAAGAAAGGAGAAAGAATAAGATCACCAGCCTTTGTAGTCTTCTTCAACTAGTTCCTCTCTTGTCATTGACATAGAACAAAGGAATATTGTGGAGGAGGATTAAAAGTGGTTTCCTTACCAGTTTCATTCAGCACTTTTTTTTTCCAGTTTGAATAAATAGAGCTCTGAGAATATTTGCCTAGCTAAGTGGTAATAAAATGACATAAGACTTCAAGGGATCTCAGACCAAAAAACAGATGATATTTAGACTGAGGGACCCAGAGGACACAGCAGAAAAAAATTATTCAAAGAAGAGCTCAAAGAGCAGATGTTATCTTTTTTTTCACAGTGTTATCTTTATTATGTATACTAATAAAAACAAGCTATGCGTAGTAGAGATTCATAGTGTCATCTCCAATCTTCTTTTATTTTTAATGAGTAATTTAGTCACTTTATTTGCATAATTTCAAATTGATATCCAGAACAGCTGGAGCACCTTCCAGTTTCAACAATAGTACAACAATGTGCCTTTCTTTCCACAGCACCACCATCACTGACTTTTCTTAGATTTTGGTCATCTTTGCCAATTTGGATTGTATAAAACCTGAGAGCTTTAATTTGTATTTCTCTAACTATTGTCAGAAGCAGAGTAGCTAGAGTGCCAGCCTCAGAGCCAGAAAGACCTGGGTTCCAGTCTTGTCTGGAACCTAATGACTATTTGGCTCTGAGGAAGTCACCTAACCAATTAGGCAAATGTTATCTTGGCCTGGGCATCTGTTATCTTTTGTGAACAATCTGAATTAAGGGAAGAGCTTCATTGCCATTAACTGAGAGGATTTCATAGACATCAGCTGAAATATTTCATCACTATTGACTGAGAGAGCTCATTAAAAAGAACTGTAGCCTCCTCTACCCTTTCAGGAGAGACTCATTAACCACAGCCCCTGGGAGGTAGCACCTCACCTGAAGACCATCACAGAAGCACAGTGTTTGTGTGTCGGGGGTGGAGTAAGGCTGAAAAAGTTGTGGTCCTCCTTTACAGGGAGAGGCTTACTAATCATGGCATTCCTGATAGATGGTGAATAGGCCATTAGGTAACTCTGAAGGTAACTGGATAAAGACTGATTGGAACAGAAAACTGGTGTCCACTGTGGAGCAACAGAAAATGATACCCAATAGGGAGCAGACATAGCAGAGAGTATTCTTTTGGTGATGTCACCAGAAGACATCAATGACTTTGCAGTGTTAAAGGCTTGTTTCTCTTCTCTGTCTGTGTTCCCTAGCCATATATGTTTTCTTCATGTGTGCCCCTCCACATAAGTACCTTGGTTGTATATGTTCTCCATGTGTATAAGGCCATAAATGAACCTATGTAAACCTACTTTTCCAGCGAAAAGCCTATATATAAGGAAAAGCAAGTTTTAGATTTACTGGGGAATTTTCTGGTATTCTGTTATTACTATGCCATTGCAATAACCATTTTCTGTGAACTAAATTTGTTCTTCAGCTGAATGGTAAGAGTAAACACATAGGTGGGGGTTTGGAGAGGATTTGAATTCACAATGTCCATCCTGAAGTCATTGGTCCTCTTTGAGAATGAACACCAATCTGGATTCATAATGTCTAGAATCTGGGGTAGTTTTCTGGAGGCTCTGGGTATTACATAGTTAGAAGATAGGGATTGGACCTGTGATTTCACTGGTAAAGGAACTCACTGGTGAGGGAACTCCCTCTACTAATGTAGATTGACACTTTCTTTTCAACCTAGAATTTTAAAGAATTATCTAGGGCACTGAAGGCATGGTTGGCCAAGAATCACACAGCCACACATGTCAGAGGAGGGACTTGAACAAAGGTCTTCCTGAGTCTGAGGTCTGCACACCATGGTACATGTAATATGGGTATTGTGTGTGTGTGTGTATGTATGTGTATGTGTATGTGTGTGTGCGTGTGTATCCCTTATCCCCCTACTTGATTCTGAGCTCCACAAGAACAAGGACTTTGACATAGCTCATGTTAGCTTCTCCTCCAGGACTCCTATCATATTACTCTTTATTCAGTATATAATTAATATTTGCTATTTTTGCTTTTTCCTGCATTGATAGAAACATAATGTCTAGAACAAAAGCAGTCATAGTCCTGCCCTGGTCAGACCAATTTGTGTTCAATTCTGGGCATCACATTATCATAATAATTATTATATTTAGATAGCTCTTGTTATGTGACTAGCACTGTGCTAAGCACTTTTTACAAATATTATCCCATTTGGTCCTCACAACAATTCTGGGAGATAGGTGCTATTATTACCCTCATTTTACAGATGGGGAAACTGAGGCAAATAGTGATTAAAGTGATTTGCTCAGAGTCACACAGCTAGTAAGTATCTGAGGCCAGATTTTAAAAGGAGCATTGACAAGTTGAAACTCACCCAGAGTGGGGCAACCAGGATGAAAAGAGAACTTTGAACTCATGTGAAAGGAGGATCCTTTGAAAGAACAGCCTCAAGAATAAATGAATTTGGGTGGAGGGGAGGACAGAATGAAGAAGGATGGTAGAATGGAAAGAATACTTTCTAAACTCTGAAGACTTGGGTTCAAATCCTTCTGATGCTTTCTACCTGTGTGCAAACCCTTTAACCTCTCTGGGCCTCAGTTCCCTCATATATAAAATGGAACCCATGTTCTCTGACTTCAAATACAGTGCTCAACACCAGTAGGGTCAAACTTAAAGAGAAATGAGAACCACTAATCCATGCATAAGAGTCCCTGAGGGCCATATATTGATTTAGTTTTAAAATGTAATGTTATCTATGCTTTTTTGTATTTTTATATATTTTTGTTAAATATTTCCCAATTACATTTTAATTTGATCTGGATTGCACTTAGGAATGTCATGGGCCTGGGGTTTGATATCTCTGCTCTGTACAATATAGGGGGTGTTTTTAAAGAATCTTTCTGTGGTATTCCACTGGAACTATGGTTGTCCTGAGCAGGCACCCCATGACTTCATCAGAGAATGTTCACCCTCAATGATTGGTCACTATTTGCATGTGCATGAATGAAATCACATATAAATCAGGCTAAATGAAAGTTTGTGATGAATATTTATGCAGGGTTTCCCTAAAGTCTTAGTGCTATCTTAAGCTTCAAGTAACTTAATAAAATGGCTTTAACTGGTTTAAATAAAAGGCAGGAAGACTTAGAAAGATACTCTATATATCAAGGAAACTTTTTCATAGAGGGCATTCCCTTCCCAGATATTGCTCACAATCCCTGGGTGCCCCTTTGTGGAAATACAACTCCTTTTGTGGGGGAAAAAAAGGAAAAGATAAAGAAATCACCTAGTGGCCAACCTACTGATGAGCTATAATGGATATGTCTATTGGCAGTTCTGATCTCTTTCCCCTTTGATCTCATGTATGTGTTTAGGAGCATTGTCTGCTATTCTTCTTTCTTTTAAGTCTTAAGATACCGTGGTCTCCCACAGGTTGGGTCCTTCCCAGCTGTGCATCTCCTTTTAGACTTTTGCAGATCCTCTGTCTTACCCCTGCCTGGATCTTAGCTTCTGCTTTGGCCTCATATCTGTCATTGGAAGAATAACCTTCTAGCCAGGGATGTGCTGGAGCTAACTTTTTAAACTTTCAGCGTAAGCATTTATACCTTGGAAATCTACAAATACTACAAATCAGAGCTTGATTTATTGTTTTATTGATTTTCTAGATTCAAAGCAATAGATAATATGTTAATAATTCAGATTAAACTTAAAAATGTGTTGTAGGTACATTCCTCCCCAAAAACACTGCTTACAAAATATTTATGTACCACTGCTCCTAGCTGTGCACCCACACCCACACTCCCCTGCCTTGTATCTTTGGCCCAGACTTGAAGGATTCCTGCTAGATTTCTACTTCTCTCTTCAGACTAAACTACCTGCCATCCTGTGATTGTCCACACCCTGGTCATTAGGTTTGTTATTTCCACGCACTGCAGGAAGGCTTTTATTGGGTAATTAAGCTTATTATAATGGCACTTGCAATACACTTTTGCACTAATTTTCATGGGTTACCTGGGTATGGGAGGATGGGTAATTATTTTAACCAACTACAGGCTTATACAACTATATGCAGAGACCCTGACTTTTCCAAGAAGGGCCCTAAACATAAACTCTTCAGGCTCATTTATGTCCAGTGGGGTTTCTGAACTTGGGCGTGAAGTGGCTCCTCAGGGTTTCCCAACACTTGTAATAGTTCCCATCCAAACAGTTGCATGTCTTGAGACCCCATTTGGTGACAGCCAAACTGAGCGAAGTCTCAAACATAAATGCCTGGTGAAAATACAGAAAAAAGGGGGCAGAGACAAGGGTAAATATCAACAACGGAAGTCTAAGGTATAGGAAAATAATAAAATAGCTAGCATTTACATAGCATTTTAGGGTTTGCAAAGTACTTTACAACTATTATCTCATTTTTATTCTCAAAATAATTTTTTTTGTGTGTTTGGGGAGGGAGGAGGGAGAGAAAAGAGTTTCTCATGGTGTAGGCTGAGCCAGTGGGAGCTAACCCCTGCTTGGACCAAGCCCCCTGGTCCCAGCAAGGTGTCCCCAGTTTAGAGCCTTGGCTATGATCAAGCCCAAAGGAGTACAAAAGGCAAGTTATATGTGTGCTTCGGTTTCACCCCAAAGCTGGATTCAAAGAAGTGGAAGGGAGGAGGGAGGGAGACAAACTACTCCTTACTAACCCCTCATCCTTTCCCCTGAGAAGTTCCCATCAGCTTTTTCCCATAGCCTCAGATGGCAATTTTAGATCACTCAGAACTCCATCCACCCAAATCACAGAAAAAGGAAATGCTTCTGGGCCCCATTTGCTTGAAGATGAAATGCAGCTTCCTGCCACCTTTAGCAACTCGAAGCCTGGGCTTGATAACAGACCAAATTTTGCTGACGGCTCTTATAAAGAATGCCCAAGTTCATGGCTCCCACTGGCACCTGGCTTCCAACCTTCACCAGTCTGGAAGGACCAGGAGAGAACTCCATGAATTGGAGACCATGAAATTGGGACATTCCTGGCCACACTTCACGTTCCCCCCCCAAAAAAACTTAAGTCCTGGCCAAAGAAATTTTCCTGAGCCAAAAATAAATGGAATTGAGATACGTACTGCTTTTGTCATGTTTATTGATGGGGCAGTTAGGGCAGGGGTGGAACACATTGCCAGGCCTGGCTGGCTAAAAAGTAGAGGGGTGGGGGAAAAGCTGATCAGGGATCAAGATAAAGGAACACTTCTGTGGGAGGTGTCAAGCCCAGAAAACAGAAGGCAGTTCAGGGGGAACAGTCACTGTGCAACAGAGGAGAGACAGAGATAGGGGATAGGGATAGCTCATAATCGGCAAGGAGAAATTCAACCTGAAAATTTCCTGAGGTGGGCCCTAACTCCAGAAAATAAATGAGAGAGTCACCTTCTTCTAGAAAAAGGGAGTCACCAAACTATTACTCAGTAGGAAATCAGCTTGCCTTAACTTGCGGCAGTCATCTGAGTGTCCAGGGAAAACAATCCTGGGAGGTAAATGCTGTTATTAATCCCATTTTACAGATTAGAAAACTGAGGCAGAGAGTAAGTGATTTGCCTAAGATTGCACAGCTAGTAAGTGTCTTGGGACTTGAACTGAGGTCTTCCTGACTCTTGGCTCTGGTGCTCTAGCCCAGTGGTGCCCAACTCAAATAGAAACACAGGCCACTAAACCATGTATAAGGATCCCCAAAGGCTATTGACTCAGAAAACCACATATTAACATTATCTATGTTCTATTGCATTTTTATTTATTTTGTTAAATATTTCCCAATTACATTTTCATCTGGTTCATGCTGTCATTATGGCCTGTGGCAGTGTGTCTGAAACCTCTGTTCTTGTCCCTGTACCACCTAGCTGCTATTATCCAGTGTGGCGTCTAAAACAGGGATCATGAACTTGGATGGCCAAAAAAAAAAAATCACATCTTTATTTTCAATAACCTCTCACTGAAATTTAGCATCTCCTTTGATTTTGGATGGAGGCAACAAGTCATTATTGGGAGAAGGGGTCCTTCAACTTCACCAGATTGTCAAAGGGGTCCATGATGCAAAATTTAAAAATCTCTGGTTTAGAAGGACATTTTACTAGCTGCTTCACTGTACTATTGATGTGCGTGTATTGTTGGGTGGGGGGAGAACTACAAGTGACAACTTCAGTCTTGATCAAGCCCTGAGTTCTAAAGTCAGGGAGAACAGGGTAAGCTAGGCATTTGTTGTTAGGTTATTTCAGTTATGTATTACTCTAATGTAACCACATTTGGGGTTTTATTGGCAAAGATACTGGAATGGTTTGCCATTTCCTTCTCCAACTCATTTTAAAGATGAGGAAACTGAGGCAAATAGGGTTAAGTGACTTGCCCAAAGTCACACAGCTAGTAAGTGTCTGAGGTCAGATTTGAACTCAAGATGAGTCTTGTTAGGCCTAACACTCTGTCCACTTCAGCTGCCCCAAAGCTAGGAGAGTCTTAGACAAAATGCTGGCCACTAATCACCACCCCTAACATACTTAGTAGATTTGAGGAGAGAGATGGAACATAAGCAGGGGTGTAATACAATTGACTTGAAGGGGCTGAGCCAATTGTTAAATTTTCAGTGTGAGCATTTAACACTTAAAAATCAGCAAATTTGTTATAAATCCATTTATTGTTTTGTTGGATGTCTAGAATTAAGAAAGTGATGGAGAAGATGTTAATAATGAAGATTAAACTCAAAAATGTTTCCTGTGTACATCCGCCCCCCCAGAGCTGGTTATTAAACATTTACAAGTACATCCCCGTACACCTCAGATCATTCCATGTAGGTCACGAACAGCCTGGGACAGTGTAAACGAAGTACTAGATTAGGACTCAGATAATCCTGGCTCTAACACTCTCTAGCAACATGATCTTGGGAAAGTTGCTTTCCTTTTTCTGGACTTCTGGAAAATGAGGCAGCACCGTATTGTGTGCAATGTCCTGGAAGTCACAAAGACGTGAATTCAAATCCTGAATCAGATGCTTATTGCTGTTGCCTGGGCAAGTGCTTAGCCTCAGTTTCCTCATCTGTAAAATGAAGGGAGAGAGCTGGACTTAATGGCCTCTAAAGTCCTTTGTAGCTTGATATTTACAAGCTTGTGATGCCGAAAGGCAAGGCAGTCACCTAAGTAACTAGGTAACTTCTAAGGTCCCATCCAGTTCTGACATTCTAGGGCCCTATAGCTTTCATCTATCTACCCTGGCCCTGAGGACTGAGTTTGGGTTTAGCTCAAAATGTGAATCCTATGATAAGTTTCATGGTTCAGTTCACTTGCAAAGTGAATATGTCATCAAGCAAGGCATATTGTTGTTTTTGAACATTAGATAGCACTTAACTTACTGTTCTGTTCTTTTTTTAAAAGCTAATTTGCATATGATTTAGAATAAACTTAGATCTTATAGTTAATAGACCCTACCTGCAAAAATATAATAAAATCAAGGATAGCAGCCTACTACTGCAATTATATGCAATTGAATATTCAGAGCACAGCGTACAGGAAATGTTCAACAGATTTTAAGAACCAATCGGTTTTCTTCTACACCAGAGGAGAAAGAAAAGTAATGCAAATGAAAATGTGGTTCACTAGCTCAGGCTTTGATAAGACAGGAGCTTCTGGACTCTCCTTGGTTCAAAAACATAGTCAACAGGTACCATTTTGCCTCACTATAGCCCTGGTCCTGGGAGCTTGCTTTGCCCTAAAAAAAGCCAGGGAGACAGAAGAGACTTGGACAGACTAAGTGCTCTGGGCCATGAGGAAGGGAGAAGAAGTTCAAGAAGGCCTTTAATTTAGCATTAGTTCTTTTTCTCTCTGTCCCCAACAAATAGAAACAGGACAGCTGATGGAGCCCACAGTTTAAGCTGGGAAAAGTTTCATATTCTTTCAAGACTCAGCCCTTTTAAAATATTTGGATCCTTATTCCGATCCTTCTAAAGATAAGAGGCTATATTTCTGGGGCCTGAATAAGCAATAAGTTGACTGGTTTGTTGAAATGATTTTTTTTTTACAATGGATGCTAGACCACCAGAATAACAGTTATCTATCCTATCTATCATCATGCATAGTATAATAAAAACTAGCATTTATATAGCACTTTAACATTTACAAAGATATAAACCTATAAAATATATACATTTATATATATGTGTATATATATATATATACACACACACACACACACATACACACATATATACTGTCAGGATCCAAGATCACCCCTCTCTTTTTAGAAACCTTATTTTCCAGAGCTAAGGCCCAGCAAGCAAGCTGTGCCCTGAGCTTGGCATAACAACAATCCTTTGTGCTCACCTCCTGAATGATCACTGCTGCAACAAAATTACAGAATTGTTGGTCCCTGAGCTCAGGCAAGCGCCAACCAGCCCAGACATGAAGCCTGCTATGAACGGACTTTTTGTCACTAGACAACCTTGCCTCAGTGTTGCTGTTGTACCTCACCAGTGTTGCTATACTACACTGTTTGATTCTTTATCTAGCCACAAATATATAAATTAAGGTTTAGCCTCACTGCCTCAGGCCTCCTACTAGAGATGGCCCCAACACATGTGTTAAATTTCTGTCCCCTAGCAGAATAAAGAGAGCTTTTTTGCTTTTAACCTGTGTGAGCTCTTTGGTATTTTTGGAGTTAACAGTGGTCGCAAAACCTATGTGACTCTTTGGTCATTAGCGACTAGAGAGTTGACAATATACATATATATATACATACACACATGTATATGTGTGTATACATTCATACACATGCATGCATACATACATATGTGTGTATGCATGTATATATATGACATATATATAAATAATTTGACCTTTACAACAGCCTTGTGAGGTAGGTGATATTATTATGCCAATTTTAAAGTTGAGAAAACTGAAACTCAGAGTAGCTAAATTACTCGCCCAAGGTCAAAGAACTAAAATATTCTGGAGACAAGATTTGAACAGAGGTCTTTCTAACTCCAAGGCCAACTCTCTATCCACTACACCACCTAGTGAGGGTCTCCCATGATCTCAAATTGTTATCTATACCTCTGAGCCAGTTGCTATTACCCCAGCCACACTCCTACAGAGAGATCCATCATCTACTAATCTCAGTTTGTTGGGATTCTCAGCAGGAAGGGCACCTTTCTCCTGATCTGAGACTTTATAATCAGCAACAGTTCCATTCCTTTCTCCCCTCTTTACACCCTCCCTCACCATCTTTGAAGGGTTTGTTGTTAATAACTGTTATGTTTATCATGTTAATCATAAAATGATTCTTCATTTTATTTTATTTTTCATTTTTATTTTCTCTCTTCCACTCACTCCCCAGTTCCCATTTAAAATTAAAAGAAAAAGAAAATTTTTGTAATAAATATACGTAAACAAATTTCCACATTATTCATGTCTGAAAATTTGTCTTACTCCTCTCCTGGTAGGGAGACAAGATCAAGGCAAGAAAAATGAGAACTGAAATAGTACTTATTTCTTCATGGTAAAATAGAGAAGAGGTAGAAGTGTCTCCAACCCCTCACTTTGCATATATATCATATATAGATATATGTGTGTATATGTATACAAATATACATATAATTTTATTTACATACATATCTAACATATATAAATAAAAATCAATAAACAATTTATTAAGTCCCTACTCTGTGCTAAGTACTAGCAATACAGAAAGAGACAAAAGACAGTGCAGACAAATATATACAAAGTAAGCTATATACAGAGTAAATAGGAAATAATTAACAGAAGCAAGGCACTAGAATTAAGAGGGGTTGGTTTCTAATAAAAGATGAGATTTTAGTTGGAACTTAAGGAAGCCTGGGATGTTGGTAAATAGAGATGAGGAGGGAGAACATTCCAGGCATGCAGGACAGCTGGAGAAAATGCCTGGAGCTAAGAGACAGTGTCTTGTTCATGGAAGGGCCAGTAGGCCAGTGTCACTGGATCAAAGAGTACATAGTGGCAAGTATGATGTAAGAAGACACACACACATATCTAGATATACACATATATACATAGATTTTTTCTTCCCTGTAGGTGAAAGAGGTAATTTTTTTTGCCTCATTTCTTACCTAGCCTTAATCATTGAATGGGTGTTACCTCAGGCAGACTGAGGTTTGGGAAAGATTTCACAAGAAATATAAATTTCTTGAAATATAGCTCTGGAAACCAGGCATTGATAAAGCCATTGGGATTCAAATGGAACTACTTGACTATGCCTTAAATCCAAATCACTCCACCTCTCACTGTTTGGCCAATAAGTCCCAGCCCAAGCTTCTGCTGGTCATTGTTGGGTTTTGATGGCTCAGAGTGAGTATAAATAGCAATTGTTTCATTCTGGCCAGAAACCCTGAAGGTCTTCCCCTTCCAGATTGATTTTTTTTTTGAGTAGGTAAAAGAGACCATTTTTTGCCTCATTTCTTACCTAGCCAATTGCTGAATGGGTGTTGCCTCAGACAAACTGAGACCTGGGAAAGACCTTAGCTTAAAAAGGCCAAGGATTTCCCACTGCATCTGGGACAATCTCTACTCGTCCTGATCTCTAGCTTGCCACTGGACCCACATGACTCTGAAGGAGAAAGTGAGGCTGGTGACTTTGCACAGTCCTGCCTCACTTAAATCCAATTCACTTTCTAGTCAAGACAACACCTTCCTGATGTCATTGGTCCTCTTTGAGAAAGAAGGACAAACAACAACAAACAACATATATACATACATATATACATGTGTATACATATATACACATGTGCATGTATATATATATATATATATAATGTATACACACATGCTTACATGCATAAATACATACATATACTTGTCTCTCACATTGGAATATAAGTCTATAAGCTCATTGTAATTAAGTATTATTTCATTCATGTGTTTGTATCCTCAGTCCTTAGTACAGTACTTGGCACACAGTAGGTAGTTAATAAATACTTGTTGATTGATTAATGATCTCAGGGCTTTGGGGAGACGAACGATGAAGTTGGGGCTCACTGAATGATAATACTGGGATTTAACATGCTTACCATGGTTCCATCTGCAATTCTTTCTGGCTCCAGCTTGGCCTTGCTTGCCTTCCCAAAACAATCCCCGTCTGGGCCATGAGGTGTCATGGCACTATGCAGGCTGCCTCCTCCAGACTGGAATCCTTCTTGCTTTGCTTCATAGTGCCCTTTAATTAACCCCATGAATTCACTCATGCAGTTCCCTAGGGGATTGGAAATTTGTTTTTTATAACATAAAGGAAAACAGTTATAGTGCTTGAAACTACAGTCCCAAAATACTTCAGAGAAGGGAGGGTGGGCTTTAGAGAATGAATAGAATACTAGGGAGGAAATACAATGATAAGATCCTAGCTCTGGAGTAGGAAGAACTGTGTCCAAATGCCACCTCTGATTTGTACTACCTGTGTAGTCTTGGGCAAGTCACTTAACTTCTCTTAACCTCTGTTTACTGATCTATAAAATGAGGAGTGTGGACTAGCTGGCCTCTAGATCTTTGACCCTTTGATTATAGATTACAGGGCTTCAATCCTGGAACCCAGCATTTTACTGAGGTAGGTGTGAATTTGCCCAGGACTTGGGTGTAAGATCTTAAAGAAATGAGGCTAAGCCTAAAGGAATTCAGTCTGTGGCAAGAAATTTTGATAAAAATAAAATTTGAGCTGTAACTGTACTTTTTACATTATTGGTCCAGAAACATTTAAAATTATTGATCCTGAAACTTTCTTCCCACTTGGTTTCCATGACACTGAATCTTCCTTGTTCTGCCAAGGCTTTTTGGTCTCCTAGGCTTACTACCCATCCTCCATCCCTTTTTCCCCAACTCTGGATTTTCACCTACCAACCTTTTGTCCTCAAGTCTCTTCAGTTCTATATCTTCACTCACTCATTACCGTTGTGAACTCATCTGCCTTTATAAGGCTTCAACTATCACCTCAATGGGGATGACTCATGAATCTCCACCTCCACTCCTCCTCCTCTCTAGTGTTTCCAGCTTCTTACAAGACATAGCCACCTGTCTGTCTTGTCACAATGCTATCTTATTCCTTTCTGATTTTGACCCATCACCTCTGGTGACCATCTTCTTCAAATAGAGAAAGAGAAAAAAAAAGAACAAACAAAAAAAGAAAATCAATTAAAAAACAAAACAAAACAAAACCCTAACAGCTTGTGATCCATTATCCTCTCTCCCTACCCCATCACTCTGCAGACAAGAAGCTACAGAAAAGCAGTGAGAGTTAAGGACAATTCCATAGACCCTTGGAGAGAAGGGAGCATTTAAACATCCAGGAGTCCAGGGAGTAGGGATGGTTGAGGGCACCATGACCTGTTCCTGAAGATCTTCTGAGACAAGATCTGGTATTTTCATGACTCCAGCCTTTATCAACCTCCTTTTCACCATGATTCTTCCATTTTTCTGTCCTGGACTGCCTTGGCCCACATCTTTAGAGCTCCTCTTTGGGTCATGATTCTTCAATGTATTTGACCTGATCTGATCTTAAATCTCATTTTTGCCCAACCCTCACTTACTGTTACTTTTCAGCCTTAGCTAGCTCAAATCACTTTGGCCAGTTTTTATCAACTGTTTGGAAAGTGGCTTCCCAGACCTACTATTATTTACTGTTATTCTATATACATCATCCTTAAACTTTTTGGTTTAGGACCCTTTATATCCTTAAAAATTATTAAGGAATTTCCCCACCCAAAGAGCTTTTGTTTATGTGGGTTATATCTATCAATATTTACTATATTAGAAAGTAAAACATCTTATTATTATTTTGAAAATAATTTTGACCTCAATGACCCCTTGAAAGGATCTCACAGACCCCTGGGGGCTCCAGGACCACACTTTGAGAACCTCTGCTTTTCGCCTGTGCTCTTTCCCCTGTGTCTGCAGCTGTAGATAGGAACCATAATCAGCATTATCTTCAGAAGTCCCTGCTCTCCTCAAGCCCTTCCCAGAAGGCTATTAGCTGGGAATGAAAAAGCACAAAAGCGATTTCTCTTTTTATAAGCCATAGATAGATAATTGAAGGTTTCTTTTGCTAGCAAGGATTAAAAGCTACAGAAAAGACATTTACAAGAGCCTTTTGCTAGAAGGCTACTGTGAAGTCCTAAACCTCTAGCACCAGACATGTAGCTCTGTATATGTATTGGACAAACCTTTGATTAAAAGAAAATGTTCAGGGTTAGTTTGAAAGTTTAGGTCTACTGAAACCTTTGTAAGAAGGTTGGGCCTCTGGCTTACTTAATGTGACCCTGGGCAACATCCCTAACCACTCTGGGCCTGTGGGTCCATATTTGTCAAATGAGGACATTCAACTAGATGGTTTTAGACCCTTCCAGTTCTAAATCTATGAAATCTATGAGTAAATCAGCATGGCTAAGGGTTAGTGAATCATGTGCCTAATTATATTTAGGTGTATATATTTCTTTAACCCTTGCTTTAAATTCTATGCTTTCATGATTTACTGGATCTATGATTTCATCAGTGTGGGTACTTCCTCCTACCAGATTATGTAACAACCTCTCTACGCATTTTATAAATTCCTCACATAAGAACCACTAAATGTGTTGAGGGCTCTACCTTGATTCTTTTCATATCTTAATGGAACCAACGTAGTTTTCTATTGCCTCAATCTTAAGCTGAACTCATCTATTTGTAGTGTCTATCCAAGGTATATACATATATACACACACACACATATATATATAATATACACACATGTATATGTGTATATATAGAGAGAGAGATAGGTGTATATATGTACATATATATGCATATATATGTATGTATGTATGCATATATATGTATGTATGTTAGACAGAGAGATGAACTAGCTCAATGAATGGATTGCCCACCAATGACATGTCCTAATCCAGGAGAATATAAGCCCCTTGAGGTCAGGGAGAGTTTCATTTTTATCTTTGTATGCTTAGTACCTAGCACATAGTAGGTACTTAAACGCTTATGGGATTGAATCTAGGCAATATAGGTTTTTCATCCACTTGGGTTTTCTGTGTGGATAGGTCCACGATCTCTTTTGCATAATAATGGCTTTCACTGATGAGGTTTGGTAATATCCCAGAGCTTACTGCAGTTAGTCCCATGAATGACACATCCAAATAAGAATATTTGGAAAACCTCCTCATCCACATAGAAGTCCTTTTCTGTGTGGACTCTGTGTGCAGGACCCTCTTCATGACACTGGCAGACACCTCAGGTGAGCATGTTTCCAGGGCTTATGCCTGGCTTGATGCTCACAGTCAGTGAGTTGATCAAAGCGAACTCCGTAGGTACATCTGTCATAAAATCCTGTATTATTTTAACATATGCGTGGGAGATATCTTATTTGAGGAGAACCTTTAAAGCAGTTGGATTGTATATCATCTTTTAAAATGTCATGATCAGCCATTGTTCGCTTCACAGTTGGAGCAGAGAACCCTCTTTTTATAGAGGAGGCATTTGCAAATGAGAAAATGAACTTTGACCTTTGCCTGGGTCCATCCTGCCTGTGGCCTGTGCTTCGTTGTGTGGACAGTGAGGCCATCCACTTGGTGGCAGCTTATCCAAACTTAAGTTCTCAAAACCAGAGGGAAATGTACAACTTTGCAAACCAAACCTATAAAATGCTAGCCAAAGACACATCCCCCTTCTCTCTGTGTGAGTCCTAGCAAAGTGCCAAACCTTTTTCTTCTTTTTTTTGCTTGGCTCTGCAGCGATTCTGCTCGAGGCCCTGAGGAGATGAATGTGGCAGAACCCGACAGGAGGCTGGGAGTGTGACAGCCACAGCGGGGAAGGTGAGACTCTCATCACAACTCCACTCCTTTTTTCCCCCTTAGAGAGGGAATGTAGGAAATGGAACAAGTTTTCACATAAAATTCACATGTCTAAAAGGCAGCCTTAAGAGGCACTGTGCATAATGATTAGAGAGGTAGCCTCAGAACCAGGAAGGTTCGGGTTCCCCTTCCTCTGACACGTACTGGCTGACCCAAGGCAAATGGCTTAACCCGGGGTGGGGAACCTGTGGCCTCGAGGTCACATGTGGCCCTCTAGGTCCTCAAGTGCGGCCCTTTGACTGAATCCAAATGTCACAGAACAAATCCTTCTATTAAGCGGATTTGAGGTCCTATTTGTTTTGCAAAGTTTGGATTTAGTCAAAGGGCCACACTTGTGGACCTAGAGGGCCACGTGTGCCCTTGAGGCCGCAGGTTCCCCATCCCTGGTTAACCTCTTGGGGTTCTTGGGAGCTCTCTAAGCCTCTACACTCTGACCTGCATTGGTTGAAGGAGTTTCCTTATCTTCATGTTCCCAATGACATTGAGATCCTTCTCCCTTTGAAAAAGTATAGACTCACAATGGGAAGAGAACTCAGAGATCACCTGCCCTCAATCCCACTTCAGTCTATATCCCCTCAATGATTACCTCCATAACTGATTATCCAGCGTCCACGTTCAGTGACAGTGAACTCAATTTTGCCTTATTTGACCCATTTTACCTCTGGTCAATTCAAGTCATTAGAAATTTTTTGTTTATCCTGAACTGAAATTTGCCATCCTTTATCTTCCATGCATTCGCCCTACCTTTGGTTTCTGGGGCCAAACAGAACTACCTAATTTTTCTATATGACAACTCTTCAAATATTTGAAGACAGTGATATTGTTCTCCACTCCCCACCCCTCCAGTTTTATCTTCTCCAGGTGAAATCCAAAGCCTTCGATAAATGCTTGCTTATCATAGGGCTAAGGGCCCTTACCTTTGTGGGTACCACCTAGATTTACTTCAGTTTGTCATTATCCTTTCTGCAATGTGCCACTCAAGACTGGACACGAGATTCTAGCCATGGCCTGACTGGGGCAGAGTGCCACTGGAATCTTGTCCTGTGCATTCTACTTCTATTAATACAGCCTGGGATTAAATTGGGTCTTTTGGCTGCTGCATCACACTGTTGACTCATAAACAGGTTTGCTCCTGGCTCCATTGTGCTCAGGCTGGCTGTTTGCTGTTTCAGGGAAGCCTGAAGGTCACCTTCACGGCTTAGTGGGAGAGAAGAGCAAGGCAGAAATTCTGCTCTGTTCTGAATATAAATGTCTGTGTCAGTGGGTTCAGTGCTAGTGTTTTTATGTCGCTTTTCACAGATAACAGGAAAGCAGTCCTTGCCTGTCTGATTAATGCTGAATTCAGTTAGCTAAGGTGGTTTCAGGCTACCTAGAGGCAATATTTTTATGGGAATAATTCCCCGCTTCACCCTTAAAATTATATCAAAGTTACATGGCTTTTTGCTTATTGCTATAAGAATATTTTTTGACATCTTGAGTAAAACTCACTGGTTCTGCAGTTGTAGATTTGGCTCAATATAATTACATATTTACAAAATATAATTGAAATTCATTAAAAATTGTAGGAGAAATATCTATGGTATCAATGAGCATGAGAGGCAGCACGGTCGTGGATAAAGTACTTGGAATCAAGAAGACTTGGGTTTGAATCCTGTCTCCACACTTACTAGCTATGTAACCAAGTCACTTAACTATGCTCCACCTCAGCTCCTTCATCTGTATAATGGGCCTAATAATAATAATCCCTATGTCATAGAATTGTTGTGAGGGCCAAACTCAGTAATGCTAGGTGGCCCAGTGGATAGACTGCCAGTCCTTAAGTCAGGAAGACCTGAGTTCAAATCTGACCTCAGACACTAACTAGCTGTGTGACCTTGGGCAATTCATTTAACCTCTATCTGCCTCAGTTTCCTCCTCTGAAAAATGGAGATAATAATAGCACTTATTTCCCAGGGCTGTTATATGGATCAAATGAGATAATATTTTTTAAAGTACTTTGAGAACTTTAAAGTGCTATATATAAATATGAGCTACTATGATTATTTTGATACAAAAAGACTGTACTTACAGCCAAGCTTTATTTGTTTCTTATTACCTTTTAGTAGGGCACCCAATTTTATTAAATTCAGACCTATAAACTTTGCAAAGGTCTGGGATAAGGGACAGTTTTTGCCCTTAAGGAGCTTATCATCTTGGAGGGAATTAAGATGCCAGCACAGATAACTATACATGATCTTGTGACAAATAAATTGGACAGTTGCAAAACAAAATGCTTCATGAAGTCAAACAGAGATGGTTATTATTGGCTCGGGGAAAAGGAATCAGGGAAGACTTCATGGAGGTGATGGCATTGAGTTGGGCTTTAAAAAGATGGGTAGAAATTCAACTGGTTGAGGGAGAGAGAAAGGGAAAACAAGAGGCCAGCATCTCTTCCAGAGGCACCTAGGTCTATCATCAACAAGTCAAATAAAAAGTCATTTACTAAGTGCTTACCGTTTGCTTTGCTTGACTTTGGAAGGACATGACAAGAATCAATTAAAAAAAAACTAACAAGTAGACCATTATTCTTCCTTCCTTCCCCATTTTTTTTCTTTTTGGTGAGGTGATCAGGGTTAAGTGATTTGCCCAGAATCGCACATCTAGTGAGCGTCGTGTGTCTGAGGCCGGATTCGAACTCAAGTCCTCCTGACTCTAGGGCCAGAGCTCTATCCACTGCGCCACCTAGCTGCCCCTTTCCTTCCCCATTTTCAATCTCTATCTTCTCTCTTCAGGAGACAGAAAGAGAGCAAGAGTCAAGGACAATGCCATTATCATCATCATCATCACCACCAGCACCATCATCTTCATTGCTAGCATTTACATATATTATCTCATTTGATTCTTACAGCAACTCTGGGAGGTAAGTGCTATTATTATCCCCATTTTACAGAGGAGAAAACTGAGACAGAGAGAGGTTAAGTGATTTGCCCAGGGTCACATAGCTAGGAAATGTCTGAGGCTTAGTAAGTGTCCCGTTTTCCCTACTCTTAGTCCAGAGCTCTGTCCGCTGTGGCACCTGGTTGCTGTGGGCCTTTAGAGAGGCAGGGGAATTTGACCATCTAAGATTCCAGAGAGCAGTGATGGGAACCCTGTGATCTGGTCCAGCTGGTCTCCTGAGACAAGACCTGGCATTCTCATGACCCCAGCATTTCCAGAAAATGGCTAGACTTTAATTCTAAGTGTGCTGGCCTCTCTGTTTTTGCCCCAAAGCGTGACCTCTTCACTTGGTTCATCCTTGGTCTCCTCGGTTCTCTAATGCGCTCTATTAAGTAAGAGGATTACTGTGATAATAAGGAGGTCGGAAGGTGTGTTCAGCAACTCCCCAGCGAGGTGGAAAGATGACAAAATCAGCAATAGCCACTCCAGGACGCACCGACTTAGCCGTCAACACAGTGAAAATGGACGGATCCTGTGAAAATCGAAAGAATTACCAACTTCAATAAGACAGTGATCCAACAAAATACCTGCTCTTCTCTTGCTGGATGTAACTTTTGGTTGTAGTTCACGATTTTTCCTGGATGTTCCAGTTCTCTGATTAAGCCAGGCATCCTGCCTCCACTGTGGTTCCCCTAAGATGTCTAGACCTATTGGCCTAAGTACGGCAGTGATTAGGCCTCTCTGGATTTTCCCCCTGCTATGTTCTGTAGCAAGGTGCTACATGTGAGTGAAGCACAAGCTGATTTTCATCCCATTGAGGTTGTGTCTTACAGAACATATGGTACATAACATCCCACTGAGCTGAGAACCTAGTGTTCCTCTGACCCTGCAAAATAAGGACATGGTAACTTTAAGTTAGATAGCAGGGGACAGCTGATAGCACAAAGGGTCAGTCCAGAGGCTTTGGGTGAGAAAAATTAAAATGAAAATCATATTGAAATTCTGCATAGATGAACCAATTTCTCTCCGAGGATCCCCAAGTATTTCTCAGCTCTCTTCAGAGAGGCAGGTCCTGAGAAGTGATGTATTATTTGTTTTCTTTCATTTCTTTCTCTGGTCCACAGGTTCTGAACCTGAAGTCTGTGAACTTAAAAAGTTTTTTTTTTTCTTAATAATTCTATTTCAATGTAATTGGTTTCTTTTGGAATCCTATGTATTTTAATGTGTACATCTAAAAACATTATTCTGAGGAGTTCCTAGGTTTCACCAGAGTGCCAAAGGTGTCCAAAACACACAAAAAAGTTAGGTATCCCCGCTCTGTCATTAAAAGGTACCCCAGATCACAGGCTACAGATTCATGGTAGAGGTAAGCAGAAGGAGTTTATGCTCATCCAGGGATAGCTCTACTTGAGGACTAGGTTAAGAGACATATGCATACTGAAAAGGAAATATAACAAGGGAAGAGAAAGCAAGAGGGAAAGAGAGTAAGAAGGAAAGAGAGAAAGGTCCAAATAATGATAAAGGAGTTTGACATTTTTGGACCACAAGAGATCTAGGCAAGTGCATAATAGTGAGATGATTTTGAAATTAACTAAAATGCCAACTCTTAGTCTTGTGAAAGGACAGGTAGGTGGTGTAACGGATAGAGTGCAGGGCCTGGAGTTAGGAAGATCTGAGTTCAAATCCATCCTCAGATATTTACTAGCTGTGTGACCCTGGACAAGTTACTTCATCCTATTTGCCTACAGATGAGTTTCCTCATCTGTAAAATGAGCTGGAGAAGGAAATGGCAAACCACTCCAGTATCTTTACCAAGAAAACCCCAGATGGGGTTACTAAGAGTTAGACATGACTGAAAAAGGTTGTGAAAGTTCAAATTTCATAGGATCATAACACCTATAGTTGTATAGGATCTTAGAGGTCATTTAGTCCAAATCCTTTATTTTACAAAGGAGGAAACTGAAGCCCAGAAGTGAGGAAGTGATTGGCTCAAGGACATAGAGAGAATTAGTGGTAGAGCCTCAACTGAAACATTGGTCCTTAGACTTGAAATCTAGTACTCTTCCCACTAGATATGGGAAACCCATTAAATAGGAAAAAGTAGTGAGACTCAAAGTATACTCAGCTTGATAGGGATACTCTTTTTAAAGGCTGATATATTTATTCTTTTCCCCCTTGGCATTTTTTAAAGGTTGTTATTTCTCAGACTGGTGCTTGGGTATCACAAAGATAACTGAATTAGCCTAAAGCAATTCTTCTATCTGCCCTCCTGCCTTCTGCTTTAATTATCTCTCTGTATTGCAGATTAAGTTAATCTAGTATGAGCTAGGCAACAAATCTCATTACCTCAGTGGCTGGGAACTCTCCTAACACTTTGTACTTCTCAGATACCACGTTTTCTTAGTATTATGGTTATTTGAGTCTTTTCCCCAATATTAGACTGTAAGCTCAGTTAGGGCAACGATTAAATCTAATTTCTTTTTTGTATCTTTCCAGTGCCTAACGTAGTAATGATACATTCACTATAGGAGCTTGATAAATGTTTATAGAAGAAAGGAAGAAGGGAAGGTGGAAGGAAGGAAGAAAGGATTATGGAGATGTAGCCTTGTGTTTGCTACCCTGGAGATCTATGTCATAGGTCAATGGTACTCAACAATTTCAATTCAACAAGCCTTTATTATGTTTACTATATAAGTCACGTGCTTGGTACTGTTGATACAAAGACAAAAACAACAACAGCAACAAAATCTCTGCCTTGAAAATATTTATATTATGGACTCTAGATCATTGGAGCCAGAAGGAAACTTAGAGATCACTGAATCCAACTCCCTCACTTTATAGATCATAAAAGTAGTCCAAAGAAGTGCCACATTTTGTTTTTTCAGTTTGGTGAGATTTTGACCTTATTTTTGTGAAATATACCCCAAAGTTCATGTTCTAGAATTTTCTTTGGAACTTACCTTTAATCCAAGTATTAAATTCTGTGGACAACTTATATTGCAGCTAAAAACCACTTAGGTCCTTTCTCATTGCAAGAGGATATCCAGACCAAATTATTTTCCTCCCAAAGGAAAGCATCCCTTCCACTCCCAGAGATGTTTTCCAGTTTAGGACCTACCGCATGGTCAAAGGCAACACTGTTGATGACCATAAAGTTCTCCAGATTGTATTTATAGGGAGTGTAGTTTCCATGCCATGCAACAACATTGAATGGAGAAACATCCTGTTCGGTAAATAAACAGAGATTTAGCACACATCTGTCAGTCATGCAGCTAGAGGAAAGCATAGGCACCATATCCTATTCTGTAGCCTGCTTGCCTTCTTGCTTACCTTCCTTCCTTGTTGCCTTCTTCCTTCTCTCTTCCCTTTATCTCTCTCCCTCTTTTTCCTATTTGTACTTTGTTTCAGAAACTGAATTACTATTATTATCAATAATAAATTTATATGACACTTGATGGTTTGTAAAATATCTTGCATACATTGTGTATTTTTATCCTCATAACCTTGTAAGGTTAATACTAGTATTATCCCCATCTTATAAATGAGGAAATTGAGACTCAGAAAAATTAATTTACCACAGGGCCACACAACAAATAAGTGCCTGAAGCAAGATTTGAACCCAGGTCTTTCTGATGCCAAGTCTAGCACAAAGGATAAGGAAGCTCCAGCTTGACACTAACAATGACTTGAACATGAAAAAGTGCTGTAAACACGTCAAGACATATTTGATCAAATAAGTAGACATAATGAGGACAAGGTATTTTAAAATGGAAAGCTCAAGTACTGCTCTCCGAAATTCTTTACATTTTGGATAGATTATCTATCTACTCTTTCCAATTCAACTTTCTTTCCCCTAAAATAATCTATACTATTGAATGATGGAGAAGCATCTGACTATACCCCTCCCCCTTTCAGGTAGCATTTGACTCTGGTTACTAAGTAGCAGGACCTAGCTTACTGCCTCTGGTTGAATCCCAGAGTTTTGTGTTTCCCATTTTCTTCTTTTCTCCCAGAACTCCCTAACATACAGCCATTGACAAAGGGCTAGAAAGGACTTCAGAGTCCATCTAATATGACTCTTCATTTTGTAGATAAGGAAACTAAGACCCAAAAAGTATAAGTGATTTGTGACTTAGGCAAGGATTCAAATTCAGGTCCTGTGTTGCCAAGCTTTGTGCTCTCCATTGCCCTAAGCTGTCTCATATACTTTCTTTGGACTCATAAAAGGTATTGAGTGCCCTTAGGTTCCCTAGCTGGAGACAGTCTCCTCTGGTGGTGAAATATCCTGAATGATGGACAATTCTGAAACCAAGAATCCTCTGGGCTGTGAGATTCAAATGGATGATTGGGATTTCATAAGCTTCAGTGGTGCGATAGGTGTTCATTATTTTTTTTAAATCTACCATCCTATTTACTTGCCAGGAAGCCAGGTTTCCTTACTTGGCTGAGTGTTTGCACCTCTGTGTGCTCAATAGTACTAAAATAACCTGGGGCATCTGTGATGGTACTCAGTAACTTGAATGATTGGACCATAGTGTTTGAGGACACACCCAAACTGTTTGGGTCAATGGCTTTAGTTGTGGTGTTAGCCAGACATGCCTTTTGGATTCAGATTATAGATTCATTGTCCTAGATCTTACCAGAGGTCTCATGAAATTAAGTTACAGATCCTTCATCAGTCATAAATTAGCAAATATTTGCCGAATGCCTACTATGTGTTCAGCACTGTGCTAGGCGCTGGGGTTGCAAAGACAAAGTGAACAGAAGATGCCACCTTTGTTTGAACCAACTTCTAAACTCTTGTTAAGGAATAGCCTTTTAGATCTTTCAACACATTCTTTTGAATATCAGAATGATGTCATATCTTTGTTTTCCCAAGATAGATTTGATTTTTGACAGCCAAAAGTCCATTCAGAGCTAAATCTGATGAATGGAATAGCTAATCATATTGGGTAATACCATTTTTGATTAAAAAATGAGGTGTGACTAAAATACATTAGCATTTTACACATTGTTTGCATTTTGGTTACAGAAGACAGATGATAAAACACTCCTTTTGATAGAGACATTTATAGGTGCCAAGTGTTTGAAATGTTGTCAGAAGAAGATGCTACATTGGCTTGTTTTTATTTGTTATTAATGAAAGTTATATGATGGTAGAGGAAATGCCCAAGTATAAAAAACAAAAACATCAATAAAACATTTTGAAGTGAATTGTTATCTCCCCAAAATGAGATGTGGCATAGAAATGATGAGACTGATTTTCTTACGTGGTTTACAAATGGATTCTGAAGGAAAGTTCCAAAGAGGCATTTTAAAAATGTCCTATGTAATGGCAGCCTCATTGGAATCCATATATCAACTTCCAAGATGACTTATTTGAAGAGGATAATTCTTAATATCTTCTAGCAGGATTGGTGGTGCAGTGGATAGAGTACAAGGCCTGGAGTCAGGAAGACTTATCTTCCTGAGTTCAAATCTGGCCTCAGGCACTTACTAGCTGTGTGACCCTGGGCAAGTCACTTCACCCTGTTTGCCTCAGTTTCCTCATCTATAAAATGAGCTGGAGAAGGAAATGAATGGCAAACCACTCCAGTATCTTTGCCAAGAAAACCCCAAATGGGGTTCACAAAGAGCGGGATACAATGGAGCAACAAATTCCTATTTGGATGTAAACTTATGCATTCTAGGATGCTGGTTAAAAAACTAGTCATCACCTAGTTATAGTTTTGTTTAGTACTTCATCACCCATAATTTAAAGAGTTAAATTTCATGGAACAGACTATAAATTTTATATACATTGAGAGAAGGAAGAAAGCAATGAAGACAGGATGTTTGATGAAGGAAGTTGAACCGGGAAGGACAGTCTGTTAAGATAGGGAAGGGAAGGGGCAGCTAGGTGGTGCAGTGGATAGAGCTCTGGCCTTGGAGTCAGGAGGACCTGAGTTCAAATGTGACCTTAGACACTCGACACTTACTAGCTGTGCGACCCTGGGCAAGTCACTTAACCCCAATTGCGTCACCAAAAAGCAAAACATATATATATATATGGGGGAAAAGGAGTGTATTTTAGGCAGAGAAAAACAGCAAAGATAAAGTAAAGAAGTAATAATGAGCATAGCTTATTCAACATGTGGTGGATAGTGGTGTTACCACAATCATGGTAGAGGAGCAGTTTGAGCCATGGAAACAAGAAGTTCCTAGTTGTACTCAATAGCCCTAACAAAGGCATTAGCATTTCTCCTATGTCGAATGCGTTTGTTATTTATTCTCTCTATCTATTCTTTCTAAAGGCATCTTCTCTGTCTTTAGGCATAGACAAAACCAGGGATAGGCCAAGCCTCTGGTGTTTCTAAATTGGGTTTTATTCTGTGGGCCTTGAAGTAATTGTGTTGGAAGGAGGGAGAGAAAAAAGAAGCCAGGTAAAGCTTCCTGGTGGCAAGATATTGAGGATCTGAGGAGCCTTCCAACCTGACTCACTTTTCCTGTGTATTTTTGTGTTGCTCTAGGTTGTAGGCGTCTCTCTGAGAAAGTCTTTTTCATCAGGCTGATAGTTCCATGAGGTCTTAGGCACAGAACATACAAAAGAACTGTATAACGATGACTCTTGAGTTACAAGGGAGCTCTTGGGTATGCAAAGAAGCTTGGAGAAGTAATTTCATATATACATATATACACTTAATATTCTTAGAATATTCTAATTCAAGTCAATTAAACAAGCATTTATTAAATACCTATTATATTCAAGGCACTATGTTATAATTAAAGGGTTGCCACAGACTCTTTAGGAGTTTGAAGGGGAAGCTAAGTGGCATAGTAAATATGGTACTAGGTCTGGAGTCAGGAAGACTTGAGGTCAAATCTGCCTCAGATATTTCCTGGTCTCATCTGTAAAACGGAGATAATTTTAGCAGCAACCTCCCAGAGTTACAGTGAAGATCAAATGAGATAATTGTAAAGTGCTTAGCACAGTTCCTGACACATAGTAAGAGCTATATAAATGTTAGCTATTATAATTATTGAAAAGACCTCGATGGGCCATGTAGGTCATTACTAAGAATCTTCTCTCACAGCATTATCAACAAGTATAGTTATCCCTACCACATCGTGGGGATTAGGGGTGTGGCATTCCCACTATCTAGAAAATCCGCATAAAATTTTTTGGCCCTCCCTTCATACCAGAGAAGAAGTCTGAATTTTTTATTTTTTTGTTTACGGGGTGTTTACAGTACCTTATTGTAAAATCTGGATTACGTATTCGGTCATCGGCTATATGTAGATCAACATTAAGTAAAAACATGTTTTCTGTGTCATCAGTTGGCCTTCACATGTCATCTGCGGCTTCGGCAAAACTCCCCCAAAATTCCCATTTAATTTCTTATGCTGACCCGGGATATATCAAAACTGTGATGGGGGAAATCATGACGCGGGAAGGATAGCTGTAGTCATCCATCCACTACTTAATGATCTCCAGAAGTGAAAAGCCTGCCACTACTCTATCTCACTTTGCAACACTTCTAATTATTAGTAAAATTTCCCGCTTACATTCATCTCAGATCTACCTCAATTCAAACTTCTACCCATTGTCCCCAGTTTTGTTTCCAGTGCTTCAAATTTAAATCTTCACAGGAGACCTAAATATTTTTTTTTTTAAGAAGCCTATAAGCAAAGCTTCTTCAAAGGTATTCCCTAAGCTGTCTCCTGCAAATAGAAAAAAAATTGCTTGAATGTCAGGAATGTTTACCCAGGGACGAAAGTTCAGGGCTTTGGTGCCAAATATAAGCATTTATTGTCTGAAGGAGTCTCTTGAGAAGGGAGGCCTAGGTAGCTAGAACTGCTTCAATTTGGGGAAAGAACCAGACATAGCCAGACATGAGAGGAAGTGAGATAGTATAAAAAAAGCACCAAATTTGGAAACAGAAGCCTGGAGTACCAAGGCCTTGCAACAGCTGTGTGGCCCTGGGCAAGTTTTCAGACTTTTTCTGCTTGGCTACAGAGGGCAGAATTAATGCCAAACGGGTAGATAGATATTACAGAGGTCAATTCTAGCTCAGTATAAGGGGAATTTCCGTATTAGAGCTGTCCAAACAAAGGAATGGACTGCTTTGAGGAGTAGAATTTACTACAGATCTTCTGGCAGAGGATCCCTCATGGAGGCATTAGAGACAGGATTCATGATTTAGGAAGGGGTTGGATTGGATGACCCCTGACCTCCCGTTCAGTTCCTCTGTGATTTTAAGGCAATTCAATTAGACAATAAGGAGAGGTTATTGGTAATTTTTGAGAATTCCACTTTGGTAGTTATTAGAGTTAGGAAGCATGTGCATGGGGCTAGGAGAGAGAATGGATAATGAGAGAATTAAGGTCTTTATTCCCGAAGTTTAGTGGTAAGAGGCAATACAGAACTGGGAAAATACCAAGAAGCAAAGCATCGTGTCAAGCAATGTTGTGGTTTTTAATTGTGGTGGGGGGATGGTGTATCTGCTTGCTTGAAGGAGGCATAGATAGGGAAACAGAAAGGATGCTGGGTGGGGGAGGTTGGGGGAGGGGGTCAGTGGGAACACAGTCACTCTGAGTGGGGAAGGGGTATTATCTGGAGGCCAGGGAGAGTGCTAGCTTGGAGAGGAGATGCGCCCTCCTCTGAGTCCAGAAATGAGGGTGTAGTTGTAGTGACAGACACAGGTCAATTCAGGAGCTCTTACAGGGTGGCCTCAGGTTTCTTAGTGAATTGGGCAACAAGGCCATCTGTTGAGAGATGGAGTGGGGACTGGGGCTGCTGAGGTAAGAAGTTCTGGAACAGCCCAGTATCCTCCCAAGGTCCTGAGATTGCAGAGTCTTCCTAAATCATGGCCTACTAGAACAATGCTGTGGTCTAGAAGGATGGGGGTCTGAGGTGCCTTTAATGGCAGCTCTGGGCCTCTTGTGTCACTGTTTCATGAAGGAGCAGCAGTCTTCTTTTGGTGGTACCCACAAAATCAAAGAATGTTAAGACAGCAAAGCTAGATGAGACCTCAGAAGTCATCTAATGTCTCATTTAGAGGCAGCTCAGAAGTGCAGTAGATAGAGTGCTGGGCTTGGAGTCAGGAAGACCTGGGTTCAAATTTGGCTTTAGACGCTTACTATCTATGTAATCCTGGGTAAGTCACTTAAACTGTGTGCCTCAGTTTCCTCAGTTGTAATGAGTATAGTAACATCTACCTCCCAGGGATGTTGTGAAGGTCAAATGAGATAATTGTCCCCTGCCATATAGTAGGCACTTAATAAATCCTCTTGCTCCATACATGGGGAAAGTAAGGGCCATAAAGGTAAAATGATTTGTCCAATGCCCCAATTATTCCTTGGCATCTGAAACCCAAGTCTTGGTCTTCTGATTCCATATCCTGTGTCTTTTCCTCCATACTACTACTACGTTAGAGCAGAGAGCCAGAGTGCTTTCCAAAGACAATAAGCAAGAATCAGAAGAGATAAGCTAGAGGTGCAGAGAAAAGACTAAAAGTTTCTCTATGTTCAGGGACCACCTCTGCCTCCTATTACCTGTGTTTCCTTGAGTTAACTTCTCAGGACTTTAGTGTCTGTAGATTAAAGGGGTTGGACCAGATGACTTCTGAGGTCCCTTCTACCTATAAAGTTAGAGTCTTATGATATTCATGGGAAGCTAGGTAGCACAGTGGATAGATCGCTGGGGTTGGAACCCAGAAGACTCATCTTCCTGAGTTCAAATCTGGCCTCAGACACTTACTAGCTGGGTGACCCTGGGCAAGTTGCTTAACTTTGTTTGCCTCAGTTCCCTCCTCTGTAAAATGAGCTGGAGAGGAAAATGACAAACCACTCCAGTATCTTTGCAAAGAAAATCCCAAAATGGGGTCACAAAGAGTCAGACACAATTGAAATGACTCAATCCACATAGTCGTTTAGTCTTAAAATTTCAGAATTCTCTTCTCCCATACTCTCTACATCTAATCACTTGTCAAGTGCTTTCAGGACTTTCAGAAGAGATTCCCTCACCTCCTACCTCCATTGCTTAAAATCTCTCCTAATCTTCAATGCTCAACTGAGCCTTCCTCCATGAAGCCTTCCTTGATTCTTCCCAACTAAAAGTAAGCTTTCCTTCCACAAATTCCTCAGAGCAAGCTTCTCTTTTGATCTTACCACATTTTGCATTGCATCACAGTTGTTTGTATGTATCTCTGTCCCCCTACTAGATTTTAAGCTTCTTAAGGTATTGTTTTAAGTTTTATTTCATTTTTGTACTGCCCCTGCCTCACTACTGTGTAGTACAGTGCTTGGAACTTGGTATACAGCCAAAGAATGTTGACTTTGATTCAAGAAGAGATGGTGAATCCTACCAGTCATGGCAGCGATGGTAAGCCTACCTCAGACTGGAAACACTGAGTAGTTACAGAACTTTAAGGTTTACAAAGGGCTTTCCTTATAACAGCCTTTTGAGGGATATGGCTCAAGTATAATAATCTCCATTTTACAAAGGGAGGATCCTGAGGTTCAGAGAGGTTGTGATTTACCTATGGTCACACAGCTAGTGTTAGAATCAAGACTTAAATTCAGGTCTCCTGAATCCAAGTCCAGTGGTCTTCCTACTACAACATGCTGTCATTTTTTTTTCCAATATCCATTTTCTATCATTCAGCCCAGTTAGGGTTGAAGCAAGGAAAAGTCACCAGGGGATGGATGCCTCATAAATTGTATTTCAGTCAAGCGTGCCTTATCTAGACATTCCTTAAAGGTAGGGGCTGGATTTTATACTCTGTAAATTCTCTCTCTCTCTCTCTCTCTTTATTCTTCCTCCTCCTCTCCTTCCTCCTCATCCTTCTCTCCACCTCTGTCTCACTCTCTCTGTCTCCATATGTCTTTCTGTCTCTCTGTCTCTATATGTTTCTCTCCCCTTTCTATCTCTCTTTGTCTGTGTCTATCTTTCTATCTCTCCATGTGTCTCTTTCCATCTCTCTGTCTCCATCTCTCTTTTTCTTCCTCCCTCCCTTCCTCCTCCTTTCCTTCTATTTCTATCTCTCACAGGCAGTTTTGATTTCTAAATTAAAAATTGCTTTTAAAAATCTCTGACCCTGTGTCTGCTGAACTAAGAATAAAAGTGATTTTCACCATATCACTCAGGATAGGATAGTTCACCTTTAGAGACTGGATGGGCTGGTGGCAATGGAATTGATCTGGGGTTGATAGGGAGGTGAAGATACAGTAAGAGGAGAGCCAGTGGAAGCTAGATACTTTGCACCCTTTCTGCCTGAGTTTTTTCCTCCGAAGGAGCAGTTTACCACTGCAGCTTGGGGTTCTACACTGTGAGAAACACATAGGGCAGCTAGGAGTCCTCTGTAAAATGTTTAGGTGTCAACTCAGGATATATGTCAGAGACACTGTGGTAGAGTGAGTTTAATGGCCTTGCTATCAGAATTCCTGACTTTGACTCCTGGCCACATCACTCACTCACTGAGAAATTTTAGGTAAGTCACTTACTTGTCTGAACTTCAGTTTCCTTATCTGTAAAATGGGGATGATAATATTTATGCTGCCTGTATTATAGGTTTGTTGTAAGATCAAGCAAACCAATGCCTTTTGTAAACTTAAAACATTTTTGTAAACTTGTTTTTGTAAATATTTGCTATGTAAATGCAAGTGGCTTTGAATCTTGCCTCAGACTTATACTAGTTATATAACAAGTCCCTTAAACTCTCAGAGCCTCAGTTTCCTCATATGTAAAATGGGGATAATATTTGCGCTACCTACTTTACAGAGTTGTTGTGAAGAAAATGCTTTGCAAACATTAAAGCCATAGACCTGTTATTATATATTGTTAATACATATATTATTTTATTTATTATTAATGTAAGAAAATATATGTCTAGACCTGTATGTATTTTAATAATATTACATGTGAATTAATTAAATATTAATGTAGTACATATATGACTGGATATATAATACTTATGTTTATAGAGATACAGATAGAGCTATAGATATCTAGATTAGAGAGATACAGATGCAGAAATATGATAGATATAAATATAGACAGAGACAGAGATACAGCTATAGAGATGTGATAGATATAGTTATAGAAATCAATATAAAGATAGAGAGACATAAAGAGATATGATAGAGAGATAGAGTTATAGATATATGGATAGAGATATATAGAGATAGAGATATGATAGATAAAGATATATAGAGAGACAGATATATATATAAAGATATAATAAATATCAGTATTAATATAGATAATGATACAGATGTAGATGTCACTGCATTTGTTATTCCATCAGGGTAGAAAACTCTCCATGAAGAACTTCTACCAGTGCAGATCTGAACTTTTTCTGCATTTTATAATCTTAGGGAAATAGCAGGAGTCACTGAGAAAATAAGTGACTTGCCCAGGGTCACACAGTCTGTATGTGCAGATATAGGACCCAATCTTAGCCCTTCATGACAGTTTCCTAACCATTACACCACACTGTCTCTCCAAGTTCACTGTATATAGATAGGAATTGTCATTATCAAGCAATAATACTAAATACCCACTATGTTTCAGATACTATGCTGGGTACTGGGTATACAAATACAGCATTCAGACAGTCCCTGCCCTCAGGAAGCTTATATTCTACATTATCTCAGTAGTTAATTGTAAAGTCCTGGCTTATGCCTATCATTTCATTTATTTCTGAATCATTTTCCATCATCTGTCACTCCAGGAGAAGAGGTAATGATAACATTAGTCTAGTAACATAAACTGTAATTAAGAAGATAAATGTGCTATTAAAAAGCGTATTATGAACCCCAAATTTAAATATAAACTCTTTTAAAAGTCTCCATTTTGTATCATATGTGATTCTCTTCTTTAACAGTAGAGCTAGCCCACTAGCCCATAACTGACTGTTAGAGTATTTCACCAAGCTAATTTAATTGTATCCAGGTTTTCTGAGTCACAGAATGATAGAACCATAGTGTTATGTGTGGGCTTTCAAGATGTACACTTAGGGTGATGTATCAGCATTTTAGAACAAGTGGTTCCCTCAGAAGGCAGCTGCAGCTCTTTCTGTAAAGCCTTCTCATCAGAGTCTAAGACCTTAGAGATAGTGTTTTGCCCAACATCACAGAGTGAAGCAATAACAGAGCCTGGACTGGAAGCCAAATCTTCTGAGATCCCAGTCCAGTGCTCTGTCCTCTATATCCTGCTGGGAAGATTTTTTTTTAAATGTGGGCTTTTTTTGGTCATAAGACTTAGTACCTCATCTATATGCCATGTCACCTACTATGTTCACAGGTACTGAGAACGCTAGAGTTTTCTTAGCTTACCTGTTTGGCAGCAAAAAGCTTGCCCTGATACTTATTGATCACTGTGTAACCACCTGGCACCTGACGATCTTCATACCAGGCAACAGGTACCAAGAAATCTCGAGGGTTAGCCAGCCCATTGGCACCTGAAACGGAAAGACACAAATGGTCTTGTCAAGGAACTACAACCTAGAATCACCTACCCAGTAAAACTGAATATAATCTTTCAGGGTAAAAAATGGCCATTCAGTGAAATAGGGGACTTTCAAGCATTCCTGTGGAAAAGACCAGAGCTGAATAGAAAATTTGACCTTCAAATACAAGAATCAAGTGAAATACGGAAAAAGTAAACAGGAAAGAGAAATCGTAAGAGACTTATTAAGGTTGAACTGTTTACATTCCCACAGGGAAAGATGATATTTGTAACTCATGAGTCCTTTGTCAGTATTAGGGTAGTGGGAGGGAAAAAAATTCTATGTATGTATAGGTAGATAGAGGGAACAGGGTGAGTTTAAGATGAAGGGGTGATATCTGGAAAATAAAATTAAGGGGTGAGAGAGGATTATACTGGGAGAAGGAGAAAAGGAGGAGTAGAATGAGGTAAAATAAAAATAAGGCTTTTACAGTGGAGGGGAAATGGGGGAAGGTGAGAGGGAATGAGTGAATCTTATTCTCATAGGATTTGGCTTAAAGAGGGAATAACATACACAATGGGGTATGGAAATCTATCTTACCCTAGAGGAAAATAAGGGGGGAAGGGGACAAGACAGCAGGGGGTTGATAGAGGGGAGGGCAGATTGGGGGAGGGGATAATCAAAAGCAAACACTTCTGAGGGTGTCAACAGGGTCAAAAGAGAGAATAGAATAAATGGGGGGTAGGATAGGATGAAGGGAAATACACTTAGTTTTTCAGAACAGGACTACTATGGAAGTGTTTTGCATGACTACACATCTATAACCTGTATAGAGATGCTTGCCTTTTCAATGAGGGTGGGTGGGGAGGGAGGAAGGGAGAAAATTTGTAACCCAAAGTTTTAAAACCACATGTTAAAAATTAAAAAAAAATAATTAAAAATATATAAAAAAATAAAGTGACCATTTTACCTAAAAAAAATATTTTTAAAGGGGAGCTAGGTGGTGCAATGGATAGAGCACTGGCCCTGGAGTCAGGAGGACCTGAGTTCAAATCTGGCCTCAGACACATAACACTCACTAGCTGTGTGACTCTGGGCAAGTCACTTAACCCCAATTTCCTCACCAAATATATATATATATAGTCATTATATTTATATATTATACTTTTAAAAATAAGTTTTATTGATATTTTCTATTTCTTACATCACCATAGTATCCATTTCCTTTCCCTTTCCCCTATCCAAGAGCCATCTCGTATAACAACTAGTATTTTTTTTAGAGAGAAGAAAAGATCAGCACCCCTGATTGATATATTGAAAACGTCCAAAAACATGTGTAATGTGTAACATCCATGGATCTCCCCCCTCCATGAAGGGGTGGGTTGGGAGTATTTGAGTCTCAATTGATCATTATAATTCTGTTACATTTGCTTTTGATTTTTTAGTGTGTTATTGTTTTTTCCATTTATATGGTTATGGTTACTGTATATATTGTTTTCTTGTCTTTGATTGCTTCACTCTGCATCAGATCATATAGATCTTCCCATGATTCTCTGTATTTATCATACATATAATTTCTTATAGCGCAGTAGCATTCCATTGCATTCATTTACCACAATTTGCTTATCCATTCCCCAATTGATGGGCATCTACTTTGTTTCCAATTTTTAACTATCACAAAAAGTGCTGCTATAAATATTTTGAAGAATATGGAAGATAAATATGGGGATTTTTTTTCTTCTTGACTAAGCCTGGCAATGGAATCTCTGGTTCAAAGGATATGAACATTTTAGTGACTTGTTATACAAAATTCCAAATTGATTTCTAAAATGGTTGTACCATTTTACAACTCCACCAACAATGTACTAGTATGTCTAGCTTCCTGCAACCCCTTCAACATTGACTGTTGCCATTTTGGGGTCTTTTTGCCAGTTTTCAGGGTATGTGATAAAACCTCAGGGTTGTTTTTATTTCCATTTCTTTTATTACTTGTGATTTGGAGCATTTTTTCATGTGTTGTGAATACTTTGTAATTCTTCTTTTGAAGACTGTTCATGTCCTTTGACCATTTATCAACTAGGGAATGGATTTTAGTCATATATATTTATTAATTGTTTATGTATCTTGACTCTCATCAGAGAAATTTGATACAAGGATTTTTTCTTCATTCAGCCATTTCCCTTCTCAGCCTAAATGCATTAATGTTGCTGTGCAGAAGCTTGCAGTTTTGAATTATTAAAATTATATCTTTTACTTTTGGTAATTGCCTCCATCTCTTGTTTGACTAAGGGTACATCTTTTACTTATAGCTATGAGAGGCATATGATCTGTTTTTTTCTCCTAATTTTTTGTATAGTGTGATCTTGAATATTAAGGTGATATATCCATTTAGAACGCGATGTGGAACATGGTGCAAGGTGTCGGTCTAAGCCTAATTTCTGTCAGACTGCTTTCCACATGGTGCAGAGACATATGTATATTCTTTTGCTGTCCCATTTAGAAGATGCCATAAGTCTTTTAACTCTAGTTTCTCCAGAAATGCATTCAATTACATATTTTCCCCTTTTGTTTATTTTTCTGTTTTATGCAAAACTGATTGAGAGATATTGAAGTTTCATTTAACTATTGAGTTATTTTCTATGTCTTCTTGAAGCTCAAATGATGTTTCTTTTACGAATTTAGATGCTAAAACATTTTAAGCAGAAAAGTTCATTGTTGATGTTGGTTTGTTATCTACGGTTCCTTTCAGTATATTATAGTTTCTTTGTTTATCTCCTTTTTTTTTTGAATGTTTGTTTTTGCTTCGTCTAATAGCATGATAGCAACTCTTGCTTTTTGGATTCAGTTGATTCAGAGTAAAATTCTTTCCCCATTCCCTCAGTTCCATTTTGCGTGTGTCTGTTTTTTAAATGCATTACTTGTAAGCAACAGATTGTAAAGTTTTGTTTTCTTATCCAGTCTATCCCTCTTTTTTATTTTATTGGATAGTTTAATCCATTCACATTTATAAGAGTTAGGTTTATATTTCCTCTGTCTCTAAAACATTTTTTTTCAAGTTGAGATTTTCCCCTCTGCTGTAAACACAGTATGTTCCTTCAATTACTTACTTTAATTTTTTAAAAGGTGGTCCTGTTCCCACCGGCTTTCTTCTCTTCCCCCATCCCTTCTCCTTTTTCATTACCCCTTTCCTTTTAAGGTCTTTTTATTGGTTTCTCTCTGTTGCTTTTATCTGGTTATATATTTCTCCCCCTACTTTTTTTTCCTCTCAGTTAGTCAAGTAAAAGGGAAGGGAAAGAACCCTTCAGCTAGACCTATTATTCAGTTTTTTATTTTTTACTTTGTGCATCCCTTTCCAAAAAGGATTTCTCTCATTCTCTTCATTATTCACCTTTTCTTTCTGTTTACTTTCAACTCTCATTCTCTGATTCATGACTCCTAGACTCATCTGATCTTTCTCTTTTTTCTCTGTATTCTTCATATAATCAAAACTTCCAAGGTATCCATTCTAGCCCTGCCTCTAGGTACTTCTTTTTGCTACTGCCTTGTAGAGCTTACCCCATGGATTCCCTTCTCCCATACTGCCTCACTCTCAGAACAATTTCAATTATTGCAGGTATCAGAGAGTACACTGCCCTATGATAGGACCTCCTCCCCAACAAAAAAAATTATCTTTAGCCTCTCTTGTTGACTTTTTCCCTCTACATTTGCCTGGAAATCTCCTCCCTGCAAACATACTCTCCCAGTCCTCCAGTTGTCAGTTGTCCTCAAGGGTTCCAACTCTCCCACCTTCAAGGAGACTTTCAGACAGCAAATCCCCCAGGCCTCGTTCAGTGTAAGGTCCTCATCTCCCTTCACCCAAAATAGCATTCATCTGTAGAACCTCCTCCCACATCCAGAGTAAGATGTCCTTCCTTTCCCTTCTTTTTCAATCTTTTCCCCCTCTCCCCTCACCCATTCCATTGTAGGTTCTTCTCTTTCTGAGACCATAGAGGTCACTTTTCCCTCCTTGCTAGACCATGATTAGACCCCAGTGCATCACTCACTCCTATCTCTCCTCATGTTCCCCTCTCCGCCTTTCATGTGCTCTCCCTCCCACGTTAGGGTGTAGTTCCACAAAAGAAGCATTTACTTGTAGGCAAGGTGTTGCCAGGTTCCATCAGTACTCCCCCATTTGTCTCTTCACTGTTACCTCTATCAGATTTCTGCCTTCACCCCCGTCTCCTTGTGTACATTTAGAAAGAAGTTTCTTCCTAGTCTTTCTGTTGCCCCTCTGTTGTTGTTGCTGTCTGCATTTATTCACTCCTCCTGAAACTCTGAGGCCTAGGGTGTTTGAGAAGCAAATAATCTCTTCAGTTCTAAAAACGTTCAGTTAACTTCTAAAAAATTTCTCCATTATTGAATGTCCATCTTTTCTCCTGTATGTTTAAGCTCAGATTTGCACATTTAATCTCAGGGATAGGTCACCCTGAAGAGCTCCAAAGCTCTTCAGAACACATTATTTCAGTCCTTCATTCTCTTTCTAGTAGGTGAGGATTAGTCTTTAGTCATTTGAATGTTCTTTCTTTCGTATTTGATGATTTTTTTTTTTCAGATTGCTTGTAGAACTTGTTGTCTCTCAAATGAATTGTTAAATTTAACCACCATGTGCCTTGGAGTTTGATGCGGTCTTTTTTATTTTTTTCTGGAGATGATTTGTGGATACTTTCTATTGGAATTTCATTTTCCATGTTTAGAAATTCTAAACAGTTATCTTCTATTACTTCCTTCATTATGGTGTTAAGGTTTTTTGTCCTGTTAGATTCTTCTTGGAGACTTACAATCCATAGGCTTGCTCTAAGCATCCTGCCCTTGAGAGCTACATATTTTGCTTTCATAATGAGAGTATTTTTTTTTTTTTTTTTTTTTGCTGAAGCAGTTAGGGTTAAGTGACTTGCCCATGGTCACACAGCTACTAAGGGTCAAGTGTCTGAGGTCGGATTTGAACTCAAGTCCTCCTGACTCCAAGGCCGGAGCTCTGAGAATATTTTCTTTTAATGTTTTTTGTTCTCATCTTCTAGGTTGTCCTTCACCTTTACATGTACCTGCATTCTCAATCTATTGCTCTCCCCTGTTTCTCTGCTGTTTGCTATTGCAGACTCAATTTTTTTCTATTCTGCTCATCATTTCTGCTGCGTAGGACATAAATTTTGCTCTCATAATTCTAATTTCTCTTTTTTTTTTTTGCGAGGCAATGGGGTTAAGTGACTTGCCCAGGGTCACACAGCTAGTAAACATTATGTGTCTGAGGCTGGATTTGAACTCAGGTCCTCCTGAATCCAGGGCCAGTGCTCTATCCACTGTGCCACCTAGCTGCCCCTCTAATTTCTCTTTTAATCCATTCAGAAACAGCTTGTTGTGGTTCCTTGTTCTCCTCAAATTCCACAGAGTTCTCTATCTCACCAAGTGTTGGATTGTTTTCCTTCATCACGCACTATTTATTTTTCTCCCCCTCCCCTTTATTTTTCTTATCATTCACTTCCTAACTCCCTCCCTTCTGAAGGTGGTTTCCTTGGGGGCTGGATCTCAAAGTGTCTCAGTCTCCTCCCACACTGGGGCAATTTACTATTCACTGGCCTAGGTTTTTGCCCCAACTGACTTTAGGGTGGTCAGAACTGGCCTTAGCCAGATGCTGTGCTCTTTTACTCAGGTATATAGGTCCAGATCAGAATAGGAAATAGGTGTGGAGCTCTGATTTCATTGCTATAAGGAATGCCTATATGAAGATGCTCTCTTCACTAATGCAAATTGGCACCTTCTTGTAAGTTAAATTTTGAGGAGTTACCTGGAGCGTTGAAAAGGTAAGTAACGTGATCAAGGTCACAAAGCCAGTATGTGTGTTAGAGGTAGGGCTTGAATTTGAATCTTCCTGGATTCAAGGCTGGTTCTCTATCCACTGTGTCATGCTGCCAGATCACAATATAAATATGTATGTGTGTATGGATGTGGATACATGTTGCTCAATATTACTCCAGTCCTATCCTAAGCCTTCTATCAATGAAATCACATCTAGCGTCTTTCTCTTCATCCTCTAATACTACTCCAGGCATTGTGTGTGGCAGTGAAACACAAAAACCTTCCACTCTAGAGAAGAAAGTTGATCTGTGGAAAGGGAAATAGAAATTTAAATGAAAAAGTGAGAGGTGAAGGGTATCCAGCTTTTCCTGTTATCCTCAATATCCCATTAAGTGATATTTAGAGATGTAAAGTAAGTCTTTACCAATAGGTCCCAGGTCAGGCAACTCAAAGTGGACTCCATAGACCTCTAGGATGTAGCCCCTGGTCTCCCCAAATACATCCACACTGAACCTCATTCCTCTCTGGAAGAAGAAGCAGACATTGGGGTTCTTCATAGAAATCATACCTGCAGTGACAAGGAGGCCTCATATAGCCCCCAAATGCAAAGACCCCGCTTATTCAATAGGCCCTCCAGTTAGTCTGAGCCAGAGAATAGAACTGAATTTGCAATCACCTTTGTGTTTCCAGACAATCTTAAGATTAGAGGATTGGGGCATAAGTACCTCAAATATACCTCACCCCTCAATAACTAGCCAAGCCTCAGGGCTCCACTTCACCCTGCCTTGACTCTTAGGCAGCCCCAAGGACTCACCATCTGCCCTACCATAGGCTGCGTCATTTCCACGGTGTCCCCTACTTCTTTTTCTATTTCTTGCTCAGAGAGTCATAATCAAACCAATATCATCATGGCTACTACAGAAGTATGTGACAATCTACTCTTCTACGGCTTTACTCAGAATGTCTGTTATTATGAGTCTTGGCCAAAGCTCCTTTCCCCGGCTACCACTCACCACTGCCTTATACCCATGAATGTCAGCCCCATCTCTACAGTGTCCCTATCCAACACTATCCTAACTTTCCTTTGTGGCCCCTGGAACCTCTATTCTATTGTTAACAAATTGCCCTTCTTATTAGACCTCCCTACAGAAATTACTTTGTGTTTAGTGTCCTATGCACATGTTTCCAACTACCCCAATATAATCTTTGTGGGCAAAGGCTTTGGATTTTATCTTTGTATCCCTGGAATCTAGTACTGTGTCTGGAATACAGTAGACACTTAATAAGTGCTTGTTCAGTTTAATTGAATCTCAACTTGAGTCCATCCTTTCCATGTTCTGGCCTCGGTTAAGCACAAGACAGAGCTTCTTCAGGCCTGACTGGATGAGGTTTCTTCTTTTTTTTTTTTTAATAGTATTTTATTTTTTCCAATTACATATGAAGATAATTTTAACATTTTTTTAAAATAAAATTTCGAGTTCCAAATTTTCTCTCTCCCTCCATTCCCTCCCCCTTCCCTAAGACAGTAAGCAATCTCAACGAGGTTTCAATCAAGCCACTCAACCTCATCCCTCTCCTGAATCATCTATGGGAAGAACTTGGTTTTTTGGCTTTATTCTATTTTGATATTAAGTTGTGTTTAAGTGTGAATATATGCTAAAAAAAAAAGATTTTGTTTGTCTTTTTTTTCTTTCTCAATGAGGGTGAGAGGTGAGCGGGAGAGAAAGTACATGCTCATTGATTAGATAGATTGATAAAGCCTTCATTTAATGCTTACTAAGTGCCAGGTACCGTTCTAAGTGCTGGGAATACAACTACAAGCAAAAAGAAAGACAGTTCCTGCTCTCATGGAGCTTACATTCTAAGGGGGAAGGGAAGACATCATATAAAAGGGACCTGAAAAGCTATTGGGGAGAGGTGGAAAAGATTGGGGAGCCAGGAGCAGAGCATGGAGAGAAAAAAAATTTCAAAAATCAAACTGAATAAACAATAATAATAACAACAACAACAAATCAAGCTACAGGCTGGAAGGAGTTGACCTCATCGACCCATGAGCTCTTTGGCATCTCTCTATCCTCCTCCCCAGCTCTCAGAGTTGGTGCCTAACCATTGAAATAGTAAATGGCTAGGATCTCTCATCACCTCATGAGTGGACTATTGCAATAGCCTGCTGGTGGGTCTGCCTGCCTCAGGTCTCTGTCCACTCTAATTCATCCTCCATTCAGCTACTAAAATGATTTTCCTAAAGCACAGGTCTGATCATGCCATGAACCCCCTCCTGACTTAATAAATTTTTGTAGCTTACTAGTGCTTCCAGGAGCAAATACAAAATGCTGTGTTTGACATTCAAAGCCCTTTTATAACCTAGTCTCCACCTACCTTACTCCCCGATGTACTCTCTTCAAACCAGTGACAATGGCCTCCTGGCTATCTTGAGTCCAGGCATTTTCTCTTGTCTGGAACATTCTCCTTCCTCTGCTCTATTAACCTCCCTAGCTTCCTTTAAGTCCCCAAACCCCACCTTAGAACCCTTTCAAGTCCCCAACCCCTGTTAATTCCAGTGTCTTCTATGTGGTAATTATCTCCCATTTATCCTATATATAGCTTGCTCTGTAAATATTTGCTTACATGTTGTCTCTCCAATTAGATTGTAAGCTCCTTGAGAGCATCTCTTTTTGTATCCCTAGTACTTAGCACAGAGCCTGGAACATAGCATGCACTTAATAAATGTTTATTGATTAATTGATTGATTGATCCAAATGCCTCCTTGCTTCTGCTGGATTTAACCTAAACATGCAAGGGGTGTGTATGTGTGTGTGTGTGTGTGTGTGTGTGTGTGTGTGTGTGTCTGTGTGTGTGTGTGTGTGTTGTCAGGGACTGGGCTGGAAAGGAGGGATATTTTGCTCACCTGAATGACACAGATCTCATTGGGTTCCACCAACATCTTGCCAAACTCAGTGTAAATGAGAAGCTTCCCAAGCTGTGGAACTGAAGAGAAAGACACATTCAGGATTCCAAGGGACTAGAAATTCTTCCATCTCTGCAAACACAGAGAGCAGAGAGCTAGGCTTAAGGGTGTACCTCCTGTTGATAAAAAGGTTTTGGATTCAGGGCCCTGGAGGCTGACACACAGACAAAGGAATGAACTGAATGAATAGTCTTCTAGCAGTAGTAAGTACATTCTTAGGAATTCTTGGGTTGAGTTTGCCCTGGAGCTCAGCTGTTGGCCGTGGCAGGGTATGGAAAGAGGAGTGAAGGAAAAAGCTGACATTTATTTGGTCCTTACAGCAACCCTGTGAGGTAAGTGCTGTTATTGTACCCATTTTACAGATAGGGAAAAAGGAGACTCACAAAGGTTTGATTTGCATGGTCCATGGTCAAACAGGGAGTAAATCTGAGGCAGGATTTGAATTCAGGTCTTCCTGACGCCAAGATCTACACTTTATCCACTGAAGTGGAAACAATTCCCATTTGTGGTTACCCTGGGAAACTGGCTAAGCCTTGGATAAGGTCTGGACTTGTAGATTCAAGGAAGTCTACAGCCTCCCTAAGAGTTCAGTTTGCCATGGACAGCGGGGCCAGAAGTTTGATCTGGCATAGTTTTGCACCTTCTACCCACCTACTTGAAGCCCATGTTCATCCTGTTCTCCTTTCAGTGCTGGGTATTAGAAGGGCATTCTGAACCAATAAATAATTCACCAGTGTAATTCAGGCCCTCTGGAGTTTCTGTCACAGGAGTGCTCTAATTCAGAATGGCTTGGGTCCAACTCTAAAGAGGTCAGCTATGTCAAACAGGTTTGGGCAATGACTTGACTCACAATCCCTCTTCTGCTGGGACTGCTTCCAAGACTAATCTGATTGGCAAGAGGATATCTCTTTCCAGGACAAAGTCACCTCCTGGACTCCTCTCTCACCCCTCATATGCAGTTGATTGCCAAATCTTGCCATTTCTACCTTTCCCACACCCCTAGTATAAGTCTCCTTCTCTGCACTCTCACATCTGTCACTCTAGCTCAAGGCTTCATCACCTCTCACCTGGATTGTTGCAATAGTCTTCTAACTAGTATCTCTTCTTTAAGCTTCTCCCCACTCTATTCCATCCCCTACATAGCTGCCAAAGTGATTTTGCCATAGTGCTTCTCTCAATAACCTCCAGTAGCTCCCTATTGCTCCAGTATCAAATATAAATATAAACTTCCTTCACAATCTGGTCCTTTCCTACTTCTCCAGGCTTCTGCTATTGACTTCCCTCCACAGTCTATCATCTACAATGGCTTGCTATTCCTCACTGACAAGATGCCATCTCTAAGTTTTCACACTAATTGTCCTCCATGCCTAGCATGGTCTGTCTCCTCATTTCTGCCTTTCAGAATTCCTGGCTTAAGATTCAGTTCAAGTGCTACCTTTTGGAGGAGGCCTTCCCCTGTCCTTAAAGATGCTCTACCCTTCCTTTCAAAGGTGACCCTCCATTGACCCTGGATATATCTAGCATGTACCTAATCATTTGCTTGTTGTCCTCTCCTCCCTAACTACAATCTAAGCTCTTTCAGGACAGAAACTGTTTGGCCTTTCTTTGTTTAGTTGTTGGCACACAGTAAGTTGTTTGCCCTTCCTGCTCAAAGAGGACCAAAATGACATCACAATGTTGGGGTCAATGTACAGTGTGTCCAGCTTTGGTGGATAATGTCAATATAAGCTTGGAAGGCTCTACTGCAGGTTGGGCACAGAAAGTCCATTCCCATTAAGTACCTAATAAATATTGTTGATTGGAGAGTTTTTTTTACAACCAGAGAATCTAGACCATTCAGGAAGAACAACCCTTCTCCCAAATCTGGAAGGGCCAGGATGGCAATTCTACTCATTGAAAGAAAACCAGAAAGACCCCAACACTACCACGGGATCAAAAGGAATCCTACCAGAATATTTCATTCATTACACATGAACAAAATAAGGCTTGACCCCAAACAATCTAATTTTCTAATTCTGTGGGTCTGTAGGAAGCTTTTTCATATATCAAGTTTTCCATTCTTGTTTTTCTCGACTCTGCTAATGAGCCCATAGATGGCAAGGTAAGGAGCCTTGTGATAAATTCATCACATACTATAAAAAAGAGGGAACAAATTGGACACAGTCTACTTTTCAGAGTTTCATACGCAATCCTCTTTTTCTATTCTTTTTCTATGGTCAAATTCACATTTGTTGGTGTCTGTCAGGTTCAGAATAGCTAAAAATAGATGCATGATACAGCAGATTGATCAAAAACAGGCTGGAAGAGGAAGTCACAACTTTTTGGTAGAGATGGCAGGGAGTATCCCTAGAGACATCTATACAGATACCCCCAAACTCTTAGCATAGTGGCAAAAAGCACTGGATTTGGAGTCAAAGGATTTGGGTTCAAATCCCAATTCTAGTTCTGTGTGACATTGGTAGTCAGTTAACCTCTCTAGGCCTTGGTTTTCTCATCCATAAAATGAAGGGGGTGAGCATGATTCCCTAAGGTCCCTTTTGGTTCTAGCCTATGATTATTGAAAGAAAACCTTAGAGATTCTGTCTTCCAAGGAGTGAAAGTTTCATTTTAGGTTGTCCAGATGTCAAATTCAGGTGTATTATTAACCATATATGTATTTGTACATACAAATCATGTATATATAAATATACATGCATATATTTGCTTACAATATGCAAAATGCCCAGCCCTTATTGTCCTATCTTTTTGGGGAAAATGTTAAAGTTAAATTGTATTGTTGTACCCAAGGGTTTATCACATCTTAATTTTTCTCTTCATGTTTTCTTATCCATCTGTGCATTGCAACTGAGTCAGATCTGTGAAAAAATGGCAGAGCCCAGAAGGGCAGACACACAGAACAAAAGGACATAGAAGGTGGGGTCTTGAGGAGCAGCAGCAATCTTTTCTGGACCATTAATGGGCTTTTAGGCTTCAGCTGACTATATGAGGTTAAACAGTTGGAAATAAGAGAATTCAGGAAAGGAGAGTTATTTGTAAAGTACTGGGAAGTAGAAAAAGCAGTTTGTGGCTAAAGACCACTTGAGAATAACAGGAAAAAAGCTCTTTATAACTCACCAATCAAGAAATCACCATCTGAATTGTAAAAACATCTGGAAAGAAGGTAGAAAACATTTTAAGAGATGTTCAATATCAGCAACATAAAAGCACAGTAAGGGGCAGCATAGTGCTCCATAAACCAAATGGGATTTGGAGTCAGAGGTTTTGAGTTCTAGTCCTGGTTCTCACAATGTGTCCCACCCATGGGACCTTCAACAAATCACTTCCTCTCTCTAGGTCTCATTGGCCTTATCTGGGGTCAGCTAGGTGGCTCAGTGGATAGAGTGCCAGGCCTGAAGTCAGGAATATTTATCTTCCTGAGTTCAAATCTAGCTTCAGACACTTACTAGCTGAGTGACCCTGGGCAAGTCACTTAACTCTGTTTGTTGCCTCAGTTTCCTTTTCTGTAAAATGAGCTGGAGAAGGAAATAACAAACCACTCCAGTATTTTTGCCTAGAAAACTCAAAATGGGGTCACGAAGAGTTGGACACAACTGAAATGACTGAACCACAAAAGGTGCCTTACTGTTCTGATATTTTGTAATTCTAAGTCCATAATTCTAGGGAATAAAAGTCAAATGACCCATTATATAATTTGTCTTAACTGGAAATCTTAGAATAAAAACATGCTCCCGGGCTCAACCAACTTCCGGGAACCATAGTTGCTTACTTGTTAACCATAGAGGCATTACAGATGAAAATGTGGATGGCGATCCCACTGTTGGACCGGATGTCTCCAGCTCCACACAAGGTATGAAGTCCCTAGGAAACAAAGGCCACCCCCACCAGGAAAGAAGGGTTAGAATTCAGGGTGCCTGGCAGACCCTTCCCTTTCTCTGGTAACTAAAACAAAGAAGTGAAGTCATTTGCATCACGGTCTCTGAGACAGGCAAAGACTGAGAGGAGCTAACTGAAGAACCCAAGACGCCTCATGTCCACATCCTCTTCTTTACCCTCTAACTATTATGTCGTAATTGTTTAAAAAAGATAGCTGAGAATGGTGACACAAAGAATACACATGTATTAGAGGCAGCTGGGCAGCGAGGTAGCACACTGCGTAAGTGTTGGGCCTGGAGTTAGGAGGAGTTCAAATTTGGTCTCAGACACTAGCTGTGTGACCTTGGGCAAGTCACTTAACCTTGTTTGCCTGTTTCCTCATCTGTAAAATGAATTGGAGAAGGAAATGACAAACCATTCCAGTATCTTTGCCAAGAAAACTTCAAATAAGGTCATCAAGAGTCAGACATGACTGAAATGACTCAGAAACAACAACTAGAGATAGTTAGGTGGTAAAGTGAATAGGGCCCTGAACTTGGAGTTAGGAAGATCCAAGTTCAAATCTAGCCTCAAATACTTTCTAGCTGTGTGACCCTGGGCAAGTCACTTAACCTATCTCTGCCTCAGTTTCCTCATCTGTAAGGTGGAAAAATAATAGCACCTACCTCATAGGGTTGTTTCAAGGATAAAATGAGATAATATTCATAAAGTGCTTTGCTCAGTGCCTGGCAAGTAGTAGGTGATTAATAAATGCTTAATAATTAAAACAATTTTTAACTAATTGTGTCATATTCACATCTTATCAGCCCAGCAAAACTGTCTCACTCTTCCTTCATTCATCCAGGAGATATTTATAAAGTATCTATTAGGCTGCAAATTCCATAAAATCAGGAGCACTATACTATGCACATAGGAGGTACTTGATAGATGCTTGTTAAAAAAATTGAATAATGTATATGGTGTGTAATGCATTGGAGGTGATCTTTCCATGTGTCCATGACAGATGCTCAGCAAATACTTGTGGAATGAAATCAAAACTCATCCATCCTCTTGGCCATTCTCTCAGATCCCCCACTTTCTGCTAGGGGACAATTGGCTGATTTCATAAATTATTCTTCATTAGTGTGCTATTGGGTGCTTTGTTTTTGGTCGGTCATTTTAGTTGTTTCCTCTTTGACCCTATTGGGGTTTTATTGGCAGAGACACTGGAGTGGTTTGCCATTTCCTTCTCCAGCTCATTTTACAGATGAAGAAACTGAGGCAAACAGGATTAAGTGACTTGCCTAGGGTCACACAGCTAGTAAGTGTCTGAAGCCAAATTTGAACTCAGGGAGATGAGTCTTCCCTGACTCCAGGCCCAGCTCTATATGCACTACGGCGCCACCTAGCTGTCCCAATAACGGGTGTTTGCGTGTCTTCCTAAGGTGATTTAAATAGGGGCGTTCTGGGGACAATGCTTTCTTTCACTCAAAGGAATCTCTCTAATAATGGGCTCATAATCTGAGGAATAAGATATTTGGGAGGCAGTTGGGACTTGGTGATACTCCTCAAACCTCATTGTCAGGTTCCTGCTTGTGAAAAGATTCAACCCGACATGGGGCTCTTCTGTATAATGTCTCATTATCACTGCCAAAGAAAGCAGCAGGGCCAGTTGATTCCTGTAGCAAGAGTCTACGGTGAGAAGCCCTAGGAAGCTGGGGCAGAACTGTGTTGATACAGAAAACTCCCTGTTCCTGGAAGTATTGAAGCAGAGATTGAATGACCCAGAAATGTTGTAGAAGGAATTCTAGCATTGGGTGAGAGTTGGATTTCACGAACCCTAAGTTTTGCTGAGATAATGTAAACCTTAAAACATGATATAAACTTCAGCTCTCATTGTTATAGTGGTCATTCCAACCCCAACACTCTCTGATTTTCCCCTTGCAACCTTTGGTAGGTCATCTTGTGTCTCCAGGACTCACTTTCCTCTTTTGCACAAATTGGGGATTAGACTAGATGTTCCCCTAATCCCTATGGGGGGGATCATGGGATCATAGGATTTACAGCTAGACAGGACCTTAGGGATGATCTAGTCCAACGCCCTCATTTTCTCAGAGGGGTCCAGAGAAAGGAAATGATTTGCTCAAAATAACATAAACAGTAAGTGGTAGATGATGAATTTAACACAGAGCTAATGCCAAATTCATGTTATGTCCACGATGCCAAGATGCCTCTCTAAAAGCTGGGTAAGACACGGCCTCTGCCCTCGTTGAGTTTATATGGTTCTATCTTTTGCCACCTTCAAATCTTCCCTGACTTGTGTCCCACTTTCTGCCAAGTAGTATATAGATGAATTGATAGAAAGTGTTAGTGGCTAGCAAAGGATAAATGTGTGACTTTCTTCCAGAAAGGATGTGTGTTTTAACAGTCACTTTCAGCCAATGGTGATAATATCAGGCACAGGGGCAGGCGTGTGAGGGCCACATTTGGGTCAGAGGGATACTTTCCATGACCCTCCGCCCTACCATGAATGTGACTGCTTTCATGTGAGGCTGACCCTACTTGGCACCCAAGCTGCCAACTGGCGGATTATCATGTACTGAATGAACTTTCCCCAAGAGAATGTAATTTCCTTGAGTTTAAAGGCTATTTAATTTTGGTCTTTATATTCCCAGATCCTGTGGAATATAGCAGGTATTTAATAAATGCTTATAGGCTGAATAAATGAATGAACAAATGAATGAACCACGCTACAGAGGAGAGGAGAGGGCTAAGAAGGAGGGCTGGAACAGTGACTTACGCTCACAAAGTCCATTTTTTTCTGGGATGCTTTTGGAATCTCAAATGGCTTCCACCTAAGCTGAAAAACAAGCACAGGCCAAAAAAAAAAATTATTTCACAAAGGCAAATTGGAGGTTTTTAATGAACAGCATCTACACCATGGAAGATGAAGTATGGAGCCCTGACTGCCGGTGATTTTGTTATTTTGAAATTGATCATTATTAGTCACTTTCTTCCAGAGGCACTGGAGGGATTAAAAAAAAGGGGGGGGAAGAAGCCACCCATTTTTTCAAATGACTTGTGGGATGGCGCCTACTATTCTCCATGTGGCAGAATGCGTCCCCTGGTTCCCTTGCTTTCTCCTTCAGATGCTGGAGCTTTGCTTTTTGACATTCTGCTCAGGCAGATCAGGGAGTTTCAACTGATCCCATTTTTTATGCTATTTATAATCAGCTCCCCTTCCTGGCACACCAACTGCTCTGTGTGGGCTCCTAACACTGCAGAGGCTGCCTGGGGCTGCTTTTGCTTTCAGCCCTCGTAGTTCTGAATCATGACTTTAAACAAGTAAAAAAGAGTCCAGTCTGGGTGACTGGGGGCAAGCCAGTGCCCCCTCTGAGCCTTGGTGTTATTTGTAAAACAAAGATGTTGGGCTAAGTGATCTCAAAAGGCCCTTCCAGTTCTGACATCCTTGTGATTCTGCAAATTGATGGTAGGTTTTATAAGTTACAGAAGCACCATTCAGTTCCTTCACCGAGCTCAGGATTTGTCCCTAGGCTACCTGGCATTTTCATTTGAGTCATGACAATATTTGATTTGTTATTAGGCAATATTTAACTTATTAATTAGACAATTGAAAGAATCAGAAGATGTCAGCAGGCTGGAGGTCCTGCCAGATGTGCCAGCCTGCCAAGTGGCCCAGGGCTTCATGATCTATTAATCAGCTCTGCATTGGGTTTAACAGAGCAAGGTGATGGCTGTCAGAGGTCAATAAACAATGAGGTCTCTGAGCCCATCTGCTCCTAGAGTGACCCTTCTGCCTCAACTCCCCATTACAATAGCTCAGATCAGCCTGGCACCCAGATCCCTGCCCACAGTGTCTCCATTACTCCTGAACAGTGGGTGGTGCTCATGCCCTGTCACTTCATGCTACACAAAATGAGTCAAAGAAGTGGAGAGAATATGGTGGGCAATTAGTCTACCACCTACCCACAGACATGTGGTAATCCTGATTTTTTTTTTCAAAAGAAAATAAGGTTATCATAATTGAGAAATATTTGACTTGGGAATTTGAATTACACACCTGAGTTTTTGATCCCCCCTCTACTCCCAGCTTCTAGTACCTCCCCTCCTCAAAACAATGTTTTTTGTGTATTCATTTTACATATATACCTGCATGTATGCACTCTCTCCTTTGAAAGATTGTAAGCTTTTTGAGGACAGGGATTGTTTCTTTTTTATTTTTGTATCCCCAGTACTTCTCATATTGTCTGGCATATATTGGGTAACTAATAAATATGTGTTGATAGCTTGCTTGGGAATGCCACACACACACACACACACACACACACATGTTTTAATAATGTAGTTCAAGGATCCATAGTTTCATTGATGAGGATACTCCACCCAAAGAGATAGCAACCAATGCCCCTACCCCTTCTGTACCTTAGGAGAAAGCCTTTGCTCGTTGCTGTGACTAAAAAAGGGCAGCTAGGTGGCACAGTGGATAGAGTGCCAGGCCTGAAGTCAGGAAGACTCATCTTCCTGAGTTCAAATCTGGCTTCAGACACTTACTGGTTGTGTGACCCTGGGCAAGTCACTTACTCTTGTTTACCTCAGTTTCCTCATCTGTGAAATGAGCTGGAGAAGGAAATGGCAAACCACTCCAGTATTTTTGCCAAGAAAACCCCAAATGGGGTCATGAAGAGTTGGATGCAATTGAACACCAAACAAGTGGGTGAAAAAAATTCACCATCTGGTAGGTGATGAGCCTGTCTAAACTTAGGCTGAGTCTTAATTGAAGGTATTAAGACCTTCCCTGGGCTCGTATTTGAAGACTTTCCCTTGTCAAAATTCACACTATTGCCACAGCCTTTGAAACTTTGCACTGCGTGATAAAACTTGGAAGTAAGACTTTGGCGGAAGATTTTTAAATTTTAATCAAAAGAAATCACGACAACTTAAGTCTCACCTTCTGTAGGAGGCCTTTCCCGACCTCTCCTACTCCTAGTCCCTTCCCTCTGAGATGACCTTCCATCTCCTCTGCATACATAGCTATTTGTTGTTTCTTCTATTAGACTGTGAGCTACTTGAGGGCAAGGACATTTTTTTTTTTTTACCTTTTTTTGTATCCTTAGCACTTAGCACAGTGCCTGGAACATAGTAAGCATTTAATAAATTTTTGTTGATTGATTGAAATTTCCTAATTGAGTAACATTGTTGAAGCCTTTGCTTTCTCTGGCACAAATGCAAAATAATGAAATATCCTTCCTCCATCTCTCTTCCCCACCCCCCATAAAAGTGGCAGCCTTGGGATTTGAACCCAGTGTCCTCTGACTCAGGATCAGAGGATCAACAATAGTTCCACTCCACCAGACTTTGTTGTTCAGTTGTGACTGAGTTTTCATGACCCCATTTGGGGTTTTCTTAGCAAAGATAATAGTTTGCCATTTCCTTCTCTAGCTCATTTTACAGATGAGGAATTGAAACAAACAGGGTTAAGTGACTTGCCTAGGGTCATACAGCCTTCTGATTTCAGGCCCCAGTGCTATGCCACCTTGCTGCCCTACATCATACTACCTTACAAGATTAGTTGATGTAGGGAAAGTGAATGAATCAAATAGATTTATAGGTGAGGGTTTCCTGCTTACCATAGAATAGCCTTATTTCTATGACGGCAGCCCTCAGGTAAGGAGAAACAAAGCTTCAAGGAAAAGAGGGAATTGATTGTGAGGAAGCAAATGTACTCTTAAACAGGAGATATTTCTCAAGTGATGCTTTATGGTCCTCTGGTGCTGAAGGCATTTCCTCCAAGGAAAAAAGATCCTCAGGAAAGAGGGTGCAAGTGGTGGGAATGGGACATTCTGTAGGAATATCAGAGTCTGATGATGACTTTGAGAAGCCCAGAGTGACTTGCTTGTGAGGGTGCATCTGAATGAGACATGAAGCTGTAACATTACAGAGGATGGGGAGGAGCTAGTGATTGTGATACAAGTGGACAACAGTATAATGGGTAAAGGAAGATAATGGGGAGCTCAAGTCTAGGATCTCTGGGGAAGTTTTGCATGGGATTCCGTCTGGATACAAGTCCTAAGAATCAGACAGAACTCTCTAGCTTCCGAGAGGCTATGGAGATGGATGGAGGCTGGGGAGAGAAGATGACAGTATATGAAAGGCTTTAGGAGTTGATAGGCAGATGGAATCTTTAGAGCAGAACATAGGAGATCTTCAGCTAGGGCCTAGGCAGCTTAATTTTGCCCAATACTATATGTGGTAATATTAATCAGGCCTATTTCCTCCCTGATGGGCTGTTAAAATTATCCCTTCCAAAGTGGAACCTCTGAAAGTTTGGTAAGAGCAATTGAATTATACACAGTATCATAATAATTTAAAGCTGGAGGTGGGGGGTGGGGATCTTAGGGATCAATTAATCCAAACTCCCCATTTCTCCAAAGAGAAAACTGAGAGATAGCAATAGTTAACTCATTTATTCTGAAGGTTTTTTTTAATTAATAAGAGATACTTATCAAGACAATGATCCAAGACTATTCCAAAGGACCCATGATGAAAAATGCTACCTACCTCCAGGGAGAAAACTGATAAAGACCAAGTACAGATTGAAGTATAATTCTTTCACTTTATTTTTCTTGCTTTTTTCACAACATTGCTAATATGGAAATATGTTTCACATGAGTTCACATGTATAATTGATATCACATTGCTTGCCTTCTCAATGGGTAGGAGAGGGACTGGAGGGAAGGAGAGAATTCAGAAGTAAAAATTTTAAAAAACTGATGAGAGATATCAGGGCAAGATAACAGAGAGACAATTCCAGTGTTGCACTAGATTTACACAAGTGAGAGATGGAGAAAGGGAGGGAGGGCTGGAAAGGGAACAAGCATTTATTAAGCACCTACTATATGCAAAGTCTTGCTGCTGTCATCTCAGTTGATCCTCACAACAACCTTGTGAAATATTATTATCCACATTTTATGATTGAGAAAACTGAGGAAGACAAAGGTTAAGTGACTTGGCCACTGCCACACAGCTAGTTAGTGTCTGAGGTTAGATTTTTTTTTAGCAGTTTCTTTTTCTTTGTAAATAGTATTTTATTTTTTTCCAATTACATGTAAAGATAGTTTTCAACATTCAGTTCCATTGCCATTTCCTTCTCCAGCTCATTTTACAGATGAGGAACTGAGGAAATCAGGGTTAAATGATTTGTCCCAGGGTCACACAGTTAGTAAGTGTCTGAGGCTAGATTTGAACTCAAGTCTTCCTGACTCCAGGCCCAGCGCTCTGTCCACTTTGCCACCTAGCTGCCCTCCTTGCTGAGAGGAGTTAAGTCTATCAAAGTTGATCAGCACACAACGTGTTTGTTACTGTGTACAACGTTATCCTGATTCTGCTCACTTCACTCAGCATCAGTCCATGCAAGTCTTTCCAGGTTTTTCTGAAGTCCACCTGCTCATCATTTCTTATAGCACAATAGTATTCCATTACATTCATATACTACAACTTGTTCAGTCATTCCCCAATTGATGGGCAGCCCCTCAATTCCCAGTTCTTTGTGAGGGCAGATATTAACGCAGGTCTTCCCTACTCCAGGCCCAGTGCTCTATCTACTGAGCCACCTAGCTGGAAAGAGCATGAGATCTGGAATGAGAGTACCTGGATTCAAACCCCAGGTCTTATCTGTGAAACCATGAACAAGTCACTTAACTCTTCCAGGTCTCAGTTTACTCATCTGTTAAAAAATGAAGAGGTTGCTGCCAGAAAAATCTAATTTTCTATTCTACACATGTTTTTACTTTGTGATAAATTATGAATATGTTCCCAAGAAAGCTTAAATCATCTAGTATAGAAATATTTAGGCACAATTTTCAAATATTTCCTCAGGTGCACAGATGCCTTGCCCTGGCTCTGGGTGAAAGATCCATTGAGGGAGAAAGGAAATGAGGCCTATTTTGTGTAACATTTCTTAACCTTTAGATATTGATGTCATGAATAACAACCACATTCTCTTTACCATAGGTCTTTCATACCTTTATTAGAATAGGGAAAAGCTTGGAAAAGAGTTTCATTTTGTAGTCACAATACGGAGGTAAACAGTGCTAGGCTGAACTGACTAGAGCAGGCAGGTGGTGCAGTGGATTGAGCACTGGACCTGTTGTTAGATAAGACCTGAGTTCAAAGCCAGCGTCATAAACTTACTAGTTGTGTGACCCTGGGGAAGTGATTTAACCTATTATTGCTTCAACTTGTTGAGGATCGAATGAGATAATATCTATAAAGTGCTCTGCAAACCTGAAAACATTACATAAGTGCTAGGCTAGCTACTATAGTTTTTCAACTTTTAGATTTTGATGAGCACCCAAAGATGCTTGATGAGCTCAGCCTGAGTTCTGCATCATAATTCTAAGCCACTGAGATACAGATGCAGAGCTCAAAGAGAACTTGGAGGTCACCTAGTCCAAACATTTCCTTTTTTAGATAAAGTTGAAATTCACAGGTAGTAAGTGAGGGAACTGGGATGCAAACCCCAGTCCTTTGACCCCAAATCCAGTTCAATTTACTGTACCATGTGGGCTCCCTGGGGTTGGTCTGTGAAAGGTGGGAAGAGGCATAGGGAACTCTCAGAGGAGAAACCCCCCCCTTATCGGGGCAGGTGGGCACCTTCTCTTCAACTTATAGTCTTAGAGGGAAGGGGAAGGAAACAAGCATTAGCTATGTGCTTGACACTGTGGTAAGTACTTTACATCTGATCTTCATCATTTGATCTTCACAACAACCCCAAGAAGTAAGTGTTGCTATTATCCATATTTTACAGTTGGGGAAACTGAGTAAGATAGAGGTGAAGCATCTTGCCCAGGGTCACACAACTAGTGTCAGGCTGGATTTGAACTCAGGCTTTCCTGACTCCAAGTCCAGTGCTCTATTCACTTTGACATCCAGCTGCCTTTCTTAGAGACCTGCCTAAAGTCCAAGAGTTTAAGTGACTTGCCCAAGGGGACAAAGACTTGAGCTGACCCATGTCTTCCTGGCATTGATCCCAGTTTTCTATCTACCTCAACCTACATTCTCCCCTAAAAGGTGAGGAATAAGTAAGAACAGAAGATCTACTTTAAGTTTTTGGATGGGAAGGATTTCAGAGACGCAAAAATAATTTCTTCAAACCTACTAGACTGAGTCTGAAGGGGATATTTCAGTGCCATTGAAAAGTGAGAGAGGAAAAGTGAAAAATGAACAGAAATCACTGGAGTTTAATTATTGAAGCATGAATTAAAATAGGAATACCAACATATCAAGATGGTACAAATGAAAAGACAAGAGAATGATATTGTCAAGAATACTGCATGTGTTTAGCAAAGCAAAGAAATCATAATTATGGTTGAGGCCGGGTCACAGAGAAGGGGGGATCACAAAACCATTACCTTTGAGCAGCTAGGTAGCATAGTAGATGGACTTTCAGGCCTGGAGTCAGGAAGACTCATCTTTCTGAGTTAAAATCTGGCCTCAGACACTTACTAGTTGGGTAACCCTGAGCAAGTCATATAACCCTGTTTGCCTCAGTTTCCTTATTTGTAAAATGAGAGGAAATGGTGGGCCACTCTGGTATCTTTGCCAAGAAAAGCCCAACATGGGGTCATGAAGAGTTGGACGTGACTGAAATAACTGAACAACAACAACCTTAACAAAAGTGGATTTCACAGAACAATTGCCTAGATACACACTTGTGATTATGACAGGTCCAAGAGAAAGGGAAACTCTTGGAATAGAAATTTAATTGGTGGCTTGCTAACATATGGAAGGTGATCAAAAAGTTGGAAAACAGAGAGATGAGAAATAAAATGGCCCTAGAGAAGGTCTGTGGAAATCTCCTTTTCTTCTCTTTTTGCAGAGGTAAAGGCCTAAGGGGATATGTCTTGCATGTCCTATCAGATATCATTGATATGTTGAATAGTTTTTCTGAACTGCTCTTTTTCTCTTTTTTAAAAAATCTTTTAAATAAAGGACAACTCACTAAGCTGGAAAAGAAGATGGATATATTTAGAAATAAAGAAGAAGTGAAAACAAAAATATCAATTTTTTTTAAAGAAGAAGATATAAAAAGCAAGATTAAATCAAGGGAAATGGGTCAGTGGGTATGACCCCAACCTGCTTTTAGGGCCAGGAGTAGCATATGGCAGAGCTAATTATGTGACCTTGGGCAAGTCACTTAACCTCTTCTTGCCTCAGTTTCCTCATTTGCAAAATGGGGATAATAACAGCACCTACCTTGCTGTTGTTGTGAGCACCAAATGATATTTTAATAATTATAAGGCTCTTAGCACAGTGCCCAGCACGTAGTACGTGCTATATAAATGTTAGCCATTATTATTATTTTTATTGTGTTTTGGGCAAAGACACTGGGTTCGTGATGGGTTAAAAAACACTTGGTTCAGTTACATCACTAGATCTGGTCTCTTAGTTACCCAGCAGAGGATAATAGTTTACAAATTAGATTACTCCCTAAGGGGGGGCTGGGGAAAGAACCCACCTGTCTTAGGACAGAAGGAAAAGATTAAGAATTCCTAGTTATGGAAAGAATGTAATACCCTGAAAGTAACCACACCTTCCAGAATCCAGTTTGGACAACAAGATACTCTCTGACGATCATCAGGATCTGGGATCCTTTCATCCTTATTCCTGAGGAATATTTTCAGATGTGTCAGGCAATAAATATTTATTAAGCACCTACTATGTGACAGGCTAGGCACTGTGCTAAGCTCTGCTCTTGAGGAGCTCACAATCTAATGGGGGAGACAACATGAAATAACTATGTATGGACAAGTGATATACAAGATAAATTGGAAATAATGAACTGAAGGAAGGCACTAGAATTAAGAGGAATTGGGAAAGGCTTCCTGTAGCAGGAAGGATTTTAGCTGGAATTTGAAGGAAGCCAGGGAACCTGGGAGGCTGAGATAAAGAGGGAGAGCCTTCCATGCCTGGGAGACAGTCAGTGAAAAAGACCAGCTTTGGCAGTGTCTTATTTGAGGAGTAGCAAGGAAGCCAGTGTCAGCATGGCCAGTAAGGGGCTGGTTTCAAAAACAGGAGTAGCTGGGTTCAAGTCCTGCCTCAGAGTGACCCTAGGTAACCTAGACATCGGTGCTAAAGACATCTCTCTAGGCCTATGAGTTGCAGGGAAGGTGCCCACCTGCCTTGGTAGATTGGGGAGCTTATTGTACCAACGAAATCATAGGTCCAGGTCCTATTATTGGCTAGGTTGCCTGTATTTTGTTGTAAGGATGGTCAGGAACCTGTAGAGATTTTGACTTGCAAAATTTTAACTGAGTCAATACACATTCTTTCCTATACTTTATCTTTAAGCTAAGAGAATACAAACTGTGTCCATCCCCATTCATTGACACAGTCTACTTCAAATACAAATTTCAGCCCGGCTGATCGTGTTTATCACTTTTTTCAACTCCAGGCCTGATTTGTTTTAGGCCCCCCATACAAAATGCAGAAAGGTAGAGGTGCATCATAGATAGAGAGCCAGCTTCAAAACCAAGAACACCTGGGGTCAGGTTCTGCCTTTCACGTATACTAGCTGTGGGACCCTGAGTCCCTCAATGCAACCCTCTTAAACTTAAACAAGTTGCAGTAAAGGGAGTTTCCCTGTGTCAGTTAATTTAGACGTCCAGTGCCTAGTCCCTACGTACATTTTATGCCTTTATTGGCATGACTGGGTTACCTGATTAGGGTCTGGTTCTACTTCATCCCAGTTGTGAGTGAGATGGCCTTGCTCAATGGATTCAAAAGGCTTGTGAATGACGGAAGGTAGAATTCGGTACAGCCAGCTATGGAAGAAAAGAGAAAGTGATGGATTCAGGAAACGTAATGAATGATGCAGAGCCATGCCCAAAAGTGCATACAACCCAGCTGGGTGAGTACATATGTGAAAAGCAACATTCCAACTTCTTGTGGCCCTTTATGGCTCCATGGTGGTCACCGACTTTCTCTACTTTTCTTTTTTAGCTCCCCCTCCCCCTCCCCTGCCAAATGCTGCAAAGTGTTTGGTGCTGAGTAAGGCAGTGAAATGGTTCATTTATGAGCTGGCGTGACGTCAGAAGATAGGACAAGAAGTGAAGAATTGTAACAAGCCTTAACTCCTCTGTGCCTCAGTTTCCTCATCCTTAAAATGAACATTTTGATTTTTAATGTTCCTCCTAGCTCTAAATCCTATGATTTTGTGATATCATTGGGGAAGCCTATTAGAAACCTGTTTTAGTTCAAATATTAAGAAATCAGTATTGCTTTAGTCTAGAACTCTCTCTCTCAGGCCTTTTCTTTTAGGAGAGTAGGTAAAAAGGTCAAGACCAAAAGCCAAAGCCCTGGGAAGTGAATTAAAGGACATAAACAAACTTAGAATTAGAAATGCCTCCTCTTGTGCTAGCACAGTGCTCAACACATAGTAGGCACTTAAAACATGTTTGTTGATTTGACTAGTTAATATCCTTGCCTTTCCCCTTCCTTTAAATAGAGTTATGACCCAACTGAAAATAGCACCCTTTCCCTCCTTTTCCTAAAGGTATTAGGGTATTGATCAGAGCAAGGAGGTCCCTTGAATTACTTCAGGAGACTCCTTGATGTGAGGAATCAAAAAGGCATAAGTGATTTTTCTCCAAACACCATTCTGGAAAGATTAAATAACTATTATTCTACTAGATGGGTTAGAATGTTAACCCCAAGCTCTGTTTTATCATGTTGTGACATTTTCCTCATTCAGGATTTCTATAAATGTTACTTTAAAATGTTTTGACATGTCTGAGGGGATTCAGAGGGACTCTGGCAATGTGGATATTTCTTTCCAAGAAGAACAATGCTTGAATTTAGAATAATGTTAAATTAATTTTAAAATGTCTCTGGCAAACTCGTGTCTGAAATGTAGATAATGGTATTTTTTTTTGACACCATGGTCCTTCCCAACTAAAACTATAAATGGAGTTTAGGGGGGAGAGAATCCTTTGTAGAGAGTATCTGGTGACATTCCAAAGTTGAGGTGAAAGTTACAAAGAATAAAGGACTGAATTCTGTATATTTTGGAACTAAACAGCAATAATACAAACTGACATTTACATAGTGCTTTAAACACTTTAAAAGTGCAAAAATGGGCGGAGCCAAGATGGTAGAATAAAAGCAGTGACTTGCTTAAGCTCTCCCCCAAACCCCTCCAAATACCTATAAAAAATGGCTCTAAACAAGTTCTAAAGCAACAGAACCCACAAAAAGACAGAGTGAAACAAATTTCCAGTCCAAGACAGCCTGAATGGTTGATCGGAAAGGTATATCGCGCCGGGCTGGGAGAGGAGCGCAGTGCGGCATAGGCACACAGGCCTCAGGCATCAGAGGACTGAATTGCGGGCAGCTGTGGCGGTTTCCAGACTTCTCAACCCACGAACACCAAAGACATCTTAGAAGGTCATTGGGAAAAGTCTGTGACTGCGGTGAGAGAAGGAACTAGGTCTCAGCCACACCCAGGGCTGCAGCTGTTTTCTGAGCTTCCGGCCCACAGACTGAGGGGGAATTGAGTGGCTGATCAGAGAGGGATTGCAGGGATCTCTTTGCCTGTGCTGAGGCAGGAATCTCTTGCTTTACCAGTGCTTAGATCTGGGTCACAGTTCTGAGGGGCGGTCCTGGGGCGAGGAAGAATGCTGGTGTGGTAAAGCTTGTTGTGGCGGTGGAGAGGAAACACCTCGCCCCTTATCATACCACCTTGGAAGAACTGAAAATTTACAGGTCCCTAAAAGTATCTCTGAAAACAGCTATACAAACCCCTGAAGCTTGGGACAGTACATTCTTCACATTGGAAACAGACTTTTACCTTAACAAAGAGTTTAAAACTCAAGTAATTGACTGCAATCATGAGTAAGCAGCGCAAAAAGAGTCAGACTGTATTATCTTACTTTGGTGACAAAGAAGATCAAAACATACAACCAGAAGAAGACAATGAAGCCAAAGCTCCTAAATCCAAAGCCTCCAAGAAGAATATGAATCAGTCCCAGGCCTTGGAAGAGCTCAAAAGGGATTTTGAGAAGCAAGTAAGAGAAGTAGAGGAAAAACTGAGAATGATGCAAGAAAATCATGAAAAACAAGTCAACAGCTTGCTAAAGGAGACCCCAAAAAAATACTGAAGAAAAAAACACCTTAAAAAATAGCCTAACCCAAATGGCAAAAGAGGTCCAAAAAGCCAGTGAGGAGAAGAATGCCCTCAAAAGCAAAATTGGACAAATGGAAAAGGATGTCCTAAAGCTTACTGAAGAAAATACTTCCTTAAAAATTAGAATGGAGAAATTGGAAGAGAGGGACAATTTGAGAAATCAAGGCACTGTAACACTAATCAAAAGGAATGAAAAAATAGAAGAGAATGTGAAATATCTCATTGGAAAAACAACTGACCTGGAAAATAGATCCAGGAGAGAAAACTTAAAAATTATTGGACTATCTGAAAGCCATGATCAAAAAAAAGAGCCTAGACATCATCTTTCGACAAATTATCAAGGAAAACTACCCTGATATTTTAGAACCAGAGGGCAAAATAGAAATTGAAAGAATCCACCAATCTCCTCCTGAAAGAGATCCCCAAAGGAAAACTCCTAGGAATGTTGTAGCCAAATTCCAGAATTCCCAGGTCAAGAAGAAGATATTGCAAGCAGCCAGAAGGAAACAATTCAAATATTGTAGAAACACAATCAGGATAACACAAGATTTAGCAGCTTCTACATTAAGGGTCCAGAGGACATGGAGTATGATATTCCGGAGGGCAAAGGAATTAGGACTACAACCTAGAATCACCTACCCAACAAAACTGAGCATAATCCTTCAGGAGAAAAAATGATCATTCAGTGAAATAGAGGACTTTCAAGCATTCCTGTGGAAAAGACCAGAGCTGAATAGAAAATTTGACCTTCAAATACAAGACTCAAGTGGAACATGAAGAGGTAAACAGGAAAGAGAAATCATAAGAGACTTATTAAGGTTGAACTATTTACATTCCCACAGGGAAAGATGATATTTGTAACTCATGAGTCCTTTGTCAGTATTAGGGTAGTGGGAGGGAAAAAATTATATGTTTGTATAGATAGATAGAGGACACAGGGTGAGTTGAAGATGAAGGGATATCTGGAAAATAAAATTAAGGGGTGGGAGAAGATTATACTGGGAGAAGGAGAAAGGGAGAAGTGGAATGAGGTAAAATATCTCACATGAAACACAAGAAAAGGCTTTTACATTGGAGGAGAAATGGGGGAAGGTGAGAGGGAATGAGTGAATCTTATTCTCATAGGATTTGGCTTAAGGAGGGAATAACATACACAATGGGGTATGGAAATCTATCTTATTCTACAGGAAAATAAGGGAGGAAAGGGACAAGAGAACAGGGGGTTGATAGAGGGGAGGGCAGATTGAGGGAGGGGATAATCAGAAGCAAACACTTCTGAGGAGGGACAGGGTCAAAAGGGAGAATAGAATAAATGGGGGGTAGGATAGGATTAAGGGAAATATACTTAGTTTTTCAGAACAGGACTACTATGGAAGTGTTTTGCATGACTACACATCTATAAGCTGTATCGAGATGCTTGCCTTTTCAATGAGGGTGGGTGGGGAGGGAAGAAGGGAGAAAATTTGTAACCCAAAGTTTTAAAAACACTTGTTAAAAATAAAAAAAAAATTAAAAAAATAAATAATGAAAGCTGAAAAAAAATGCAAAAATGCTTTCTGAATGTGACCTTTTTTGATTTTTACCAGAACTCTAGGTTATGGCATCTTTATAATTATCTTTACCATAACCCTGTTGGTTTTACAAGGTATTACTGTCTCCATTTTAAACATGAGGAAACTGAGACTTAGGTTAAAAGTGACTTAATTAAGTACCTATATATGTATTTATATAGGACTTTAAGTTTGGAAAGTGCTTTACAAATATTATCTAATTTTATCCTCATAGCAACCCTAAGAGGTTGGTGCTGTTATTATCCCATTTTATGAATGAGGAAACTGAAGCAGAAATTGTCTTACTACTACTACTACTAATAACAATAATCATAATATCATCATCATCATCATCACAGTTAGCAAGTATCTGGGGCCAGATTGGGACTCCAGTCTTCTTGACACCAGGTCCATCCACTGCACCACCTAGCTCACTTTCTCATTGGCACACAGAAGGAATATCAAATTATGATCCTTGCTAGTAGGGCAGTGAGAATATGGTGGAGCATGCATGGTCTTTGAGAGCAGGTACTGTTTTGTTTTAGTTTTTTTTTTTTTTGTCTGTGTAACCATTGTTTAGTACATAGTAAGCACCTATTAAATTCTGTTGAGTCATTGACTGGCCGACTGATTGATTGGACTTGGATTCCGAGATCTGGGCTCTAGTCTCAGACTAGCCACTAATTAACTTTGTAGTTGGGGCAAATCCATTTTCCTTCCTGTTCCATTAGAATTGGGTTCGACTAGGTGATCAAGGGCCCTTCCAGTTTAGATTCTATGACTCTTATGGATCACTTCTGGACAGCTACAACTATGAAATAATCAGACACTCTGGGTCACAAACAGTAGGTTGCCCTTCCTTCTTCTTGACTTAAAGAGGATCATAGAATCATAGATTTAGGGCCAGAAAGATCACTGAATTCACCCTTCCCCCATACCACCCCATTTTACATATGAGGATGTTAAAGTCAACAGGTGAAGTGATTTGCTCCAAATCACTTAGGTTGTGAGAGAGCTGAAATTTGAACGCAGGTCCTCTGGTTCCAGATCCAGTGCTCTTGCCACTGGACTACAAAGTGTGGAAGCTGGATAGCCTATTGCAACTCTTTAGGATTACTTTCTAAGTGCCATTTTCCTGATTGCAGTTTCACATCTGGTGGGATGGATTACTCAGAGCCTGAAGGGTCAAATAAATATTCCCTTTAATAAAAACATATTCAAAAAGCAGTCTCCAAAGCATTTAAAAGTAGACCAGGAAAGTAAAAGTAAGTAAAGATTGCCAGTAAGGAAATTAAAAACAGTTGGCAAAGAGTTTCCTTGGGACCTCAAAAAGAGTCTAGAGAACTCTCTGCTAAATGGCTGAAAACTGCTTTTATATTCTTCTTGCTCAGTGGACCCTGTCTGAGTTCCAGATCAAATCACCTGTAGGCAAAGTTCATTGAAGTTGCTCATCATTCCTGTGTTGACAATAGTCCAGGCTGGTGTTTGGGAGTCTGGAGGGGTTAACAAATGCCTCCCCAGTTCTACCAGTGTTCTGGGTCACAACCATCACTACAGTATTCTTAAACTTTTACATTTTTAAAAAATTATAAGCTTAACAATCATAACAAACACTAATGTTTCAATATCCAAAGAACAAAATAGTTGCCCTACTCTCATTTTTTTTTTTAAAAATAGAGCATACTTGAGGAAAAAACTGATATTTCTTCCCTTTTTCTCTTTTAAGGCATTCTGTCCATACCCAGGTGTGCCATCACCCTAGTCCTGGCATCCACTGACAGCCTGGTCACCCTGGCTTCATCAGTGGTCTGATCCCCCACACTCACACTTTCCTATCCTGTATCTCTTTCCCTCCAGACTCAAGATACCAACTAGCTAATCAGACTTGCTAATTCCAGTCAAAGAGAAACCATGCGTTGTGACTGTGGTCTCTTCAGGTCAAGTCAAGCCAAGTCAAGTCAAGTCAACAATTACTTATTAAGTACTTACTATGTATGTACCAGCCTCTCTGCTAAGTGCTGGTAATATAAATACAAGCAGAAATTCCATTAGATTGTAAGCTCCTTGAGGGTAGGAGCTGGTTTTTGCCTCTTTGTATCCCTAGTCATAGCACAGTGTTTGGCACATACTAAATGCTTAATAAATGTTTATTGATTGATTGGCTAGTTGATTGATTGATTCTAATGAGGGAGATGACATGCAAACAACTATGTACAGCCAAGATATATACAGGATAAATTGGAGATGATCTCAGAGGGAAGGTACTAAGATTAAGGAGGTCTGAGAAAGGTTTCTTGTAGAATAGCATGACCTAACTTTTGTTCCACAAAATATAGAGAAATGTTTAGCCCAGGGCCTGGAACTGGGTGCCAGGTGCTCGGTAAATATTGATTATATACTAGGTGTTTAATAAGACGTTTATTATATGTTGTTGTTGTTCATTTCTGTGTCTGACTCTTTGTGACCCCATTTGGGGTTTTCTTGGCAGAGATACTGGAGTGGTTTGCCATTTCCTTCTCCAGCTCATTTTACAGATGAGGAAACTGAGGCAAACAGGGTTAAGTGACTTGCCCAGGGTCACAAAGCTAGCAAATGTCTGAAGTCAGATATGAACTCAGGTATTCCTGACTCCAAGCCACTCTATCTATTTCGACACCTAGCTGCCTTGTTTATTAGGTGCTTAATAAATGTTTATTATGTAGTAGATGTTTAGTAAGTGCTTATTATTCTTGAGAAGGTAACAACACATAAGAGGACATAGAAAAGCAGGGGGGTACAAGGGGAGAAGTAACTAGAGAGGGGGCATTGTGAAGAAAATCCAGAAAATCAGGGGTGAAGCCTGGAGGGGAATGAAGACATGACTGTCCTGAGGACTTTCCTTAAAATGGAGATCCTAGGAAAGACCAAGCAATTAGAGGAAGGGGCCAAAGAGGCAGAGTATATTTCTTGTACAAGCAAATCTGGGGCATAAAGAACATGCAGGGTGAGGAGGGTGAATGGTGGGAAATGTCTGAAGAATCAGGGGCGGAATGAAGAGGAGTGAAGAAAGGAATGAAGACTTCTGAGACATAATACCCTCATCTGGCTGCAGTGATTATTGTTGTTGTTTAGTTGTTTCCAATTCTTTGTGACCCCTTTTTTAGGGGGTTTTCCTTAGCAAAGATACTGGAGTGGTTTTCTATTTGCGTCTCCAGCTCATTTTTTATAGATGAGGTAACTGAAACAAACAGGGTTAAGTGACTTGCTCAGGGTCACACAGCTAATAAGTGTCTGAGGCCAGATTTAAACTTAAGTCTTCCTGACTCTAGGCCTGGTGCTCTACCCATTGAGCCACCTAGCTGTCCTATAGCATCTCTCATAGTTGAAATTCTAGGGTGTTGGAAGAGAGATGTAGGGTGGAGTGGCCTCCTGGCTCCCTTACCTCATGCCACTCCATCTGCGTCTATGACTGTTTTCCCAATAGGGATTTTTCCATGTTAGCTTTGGTGCCTAATGTTCCCCACTGGAGGATTGTTAAAAAGACAAGGGAGACATGGGTGGGTTTACGCAGTAGTTGAGTCAGTTCATAAAGCTCACTGGGCTGCTCGGCAGAGATTTAATTCTGTTTCGGGGAAGAACGCCAGCTCCTTAATGAAGTTCTGACAGCTCCTTTCCAGTTTTCTGGAAGAGACTGTGGCTTGCGCTACTGGTAATTACTGCTGAGTGATGTGAGCAACAAAATATTGAGTCCAATTCTCCCGTTATTTTGATGGCCGTTAAGGCCAGATAAATGGGTTTAGGTAGAGCCAAGCTGCCATAAATTAGAGCATAACAGAGATTGCATTTTTCAACCTTGACTTCATATGCACTGCTCTCTTAGGCTTCTCTTCATGACAGTGGCCTGGATTGGGGTGGGGGGATGCTTAAGGGTCTCGACCGAGCGTGATCCATAGTGAGCTTTAGCTGGGTTAGGGAGTGGCTGGGGGAAGAGTAATAACCATTCATTCATTCATTCATTCATCTACTCCCTCATTTATTCATTCATTCTTGTTGAGTGTCTGTTACATGCAGCTAGGTGGTGCAGTGGATAGAGGGAGGGGCCTGGAGTCAGGAATTCAAATCCTAAATTCAAATCTGGTCTCAGACACTTACTATCTGGGTGACCCTGGGCAAGTCACTGCCCTGTTTGCCTCAGTTTCCTCATCTGTGAAATGAGCTGGAGAAGGAAATGGCAAACCACTCCAGGATCTTTTCCAAGAAAACCCCAAATGGGGTCATTAAGAATCAGATGTAACTAAAACATATTTACAAAGCAATATGGGAAGAGTTAGGAATGTAAAGATAAAAGCAAACAGTCCCAGGTCTCAGGGAACTTATACAACACACAAAACACACAAACACACACACACACACACACAACACACACACAGAGATATATAAATGCAAAATACATGCAAAGTAAATCAGGGATATTTCAGGTAAAAGGTGTCACCTGAGCTGAGTCTTGAAGAGGGCTAAGGGTTCCAAGAAGTAGATCAAGATGAAGAAAAAGACCATTACAAGCAAAGACCTGGAGGCAAGAGATGGGATGTGATATAATGGGAACAACTAGTAAGTTAACTTACCTGGAATGCAGAATATTATGAGGAAGGAAAGAAATAAGAATTTATTAAGCACCTCCTATGTGCGCTGTGTTAAAAAAAAAAACTTCACAAATATTACCTCATTTCATCCTTACAATAATCCTTGCCTCCTTACAACAGCTGAGGAAACTGAAGCAGACAGAGGTTAAGTGACTTGCCCAGCGTCACACAGTTGGTGAGGGTCTAAGATTGGATTTGAATTCAGATCTTCCTGACCACAGTCCCAGCACCTTACTGACTTTGCCACCTAGCTACCGTGAAGGAGAATAATGTGTAGTAAGCCTGGAAAGGTAAGCTAAAACCAAATTGTGAAGGACTTTAAATGCTAGACAAAGGGATTTATACTCTCTTGTAGAGGTGATGTGTAGCCACTGAGGTTTCTTGAGGAGAGGAGTACCATCCTCAAGCTCATGCTTTAAGAATATGCATTGGTTCCTGCATAGCAAAACTGAGAATCACAGTATGAACATACCAAGAGCAAGAACCAGCAGATGAGTCAAGGAATTACAAAGGCCAGATCAGGTGAGAGTTAGTGTCCAAAGGGAAAGTTGGCTCAAAATTAGATGAGAAGTGATGTTCAAGTTTCAAGCTGTAATTGTTTGTTAACAGGGTACTAGTAATAGGGTATCATTTCAGACAAAGTTATCTCAATTTGCTGTACTTAGGTGGTCTGTGGGCACATGCATGGTTCTGTGCCCTCCATTTTCCTGGGAAAGCTCTTCAGCTAGAGAATTCATACCCCCCCCCCCACCATGGACTGGGACATTGGACATACACCTTCAGAGCTGAATTAGGTGGCTTAGTAGATAGATGGTGGACTTGGAGTCACAAAGACCTGAGTTCAAATTTGGCCTCAGACACTTGCTAGCTATATAATCCTGAACAAATCATTTCACCTCAGTTTCCTCATCTGTAAAATGGGGATAATAATAGCACCCACCTCCCAGGCTTGTTGTGAGGACCAAATGAGATAATAATTATAAAGCAGTTAGCACAGTGTTTAACACATAGCAAGTACTATGTAAATGTTAGCTATTATTATTGTTCACATGCAAGTTATCCACACTAGGAATTATATGTGGGCAGATTTTCAACATGATAGCAAGACTGATGTTATTACAGTAACACCTCAACTAGCCTGCATCTTCACTTAAATGAAACACGGCCAAGAACCATAGAGGAAACAAAAAAGGCTCCAAAAAGTCGAACTCAGTGTCACAAAGTCTATGAGCTGAAGCTCACGCAGGTGACTTTTGGAGGAAAATGTTTCAAAACCCTCACTCAGAGCCTATTTGTTCTTTTACACATAATTTTGACAAGCTTAATTATCTCGTTTTTAAGCCACAGAAGATTAGAATTAGCAAATTAGGGCAAGAAAGGATCCTACAAGCAGACACACTGCTAGCAAGAGGTGATAACTAACAGTCTGACAAGAAGTGGGGGGGTGGAGAGGAGGGAACAGAAAAACTAAAACAACTAGACACAAGAACTCAAAAAGCACAGCAGTTTGGGGGTAACTTTGTGTTTAGGCAAATGATCGTACATCCCTCAGTGAACGGCATAGTACAATATCTGATTTTTATGATAGAATCCATGACTGGGAATAATCTTATCTGTCACTTCAGTCTTCTGCCCACTAACTGAAACCCTTCTACAATATCCTTGACATTCAGGGTTTTTGAGCCTTTCTAGTGACAGGAAATGAGTATTCCATTAGAGAAGCACATTCTTTTTTTCAGACAATTTTAACATTAAAAAGTTATTCCTTGTACTAAATCGAAATTTCCCTCTTCCATCCACCGGTCCCAGTTAGAGTTATGGCTAGAGAGATCTCTAATTTGCTATCCACATGACAGAGGTTCAGAGGTTTGCAGACAGTTATGTTTCCCATCTCAGTTTTCTGAAACACTCACAAGCTGAAATAACCATAGTTACTTCAACTCTTCCTCATATAACATGATTGCTGTATAACCTATATCAAGTTGCTTACTGTCTCAAGAAGGGTAGAGGGGAGGGAAGGAGAGAATTTGGAACTCAAATTTAAAAAAAATTAATGTTAAAATTTGTTTTTACATATAATTAGGGAAAAATAAAATATTATTCAAAAATATATGTATATCATGATTTCCAGGCCCTTTACCATTCATTTCACATGCTCCAACTTGTAAATGTCACTGGGTGGCTTGTCAATATCCCAGGATATTGCCAGGAGAGGGCATAACACTTCAGAGGTGCTCAAATGAGTATAGACTAGAGAAGAAGTATCTTATGTCCTAACATCAAGAAAAAGTTGAGTTATGTATATGACTCTCTGTCTAAGAAGACAGAGAAGTATATAACACGTTTTCAAGAAATTTCCACTCAAATACTTGAAATTTAAAAGTTTTGATGTTTAAAGTTATGATTTTGATGTTTTAATATTATCTCCAATTTATACATTTTATAAATTTATACATAATTGCTTATACATTGCTTCCCTCATTAAATTGTGAGCTCTTTAAGAGCAGGGACTGGGTTTGTTTATTTTTGCCTCCTCCCCATCCTTATCCTCACAGTGCCTGGTATACAGTAGGCACTTAATAAATGCTTCTAGATGTGGGTTGAGGTTTATCTTCAGCTACCCAGAAAGCCCATCTGTCTAGAATGATTCATTCCATAAGAGTAGTTGAGGTTCTTCATCTTAATAGTTTCTGTTCCTTTATTAGGTTAATAAAATTATATCTATCCTGTTGGCTAGAAATTATCAGTCTCATTATGCTGTGAGTTCCGTATTTCTTATGGTGGCTACTTTCCATCATCTTTTTTTGGTTCATCTTTATAATGATTATAAATATTAATCCATTTGTTTATCACATTTTGAAGCTATTTGTTGTGGAACACCCTTGCCAACACTGTTTATGTCTGTTGGCATAACCCACAACAAATGAGGACACCTCATTTGCTGCCACTTTTATTAATAATAGCACTGATAATAATTACTCTGTTATTGCTTCAATTCATATGGGCTTTTTTCATATTACAGTACTATGGACATTGACCAAATGTTACAAAATTGGAAAGAGCTCTGGAAATGGAATATGAAGAGCTGAATTTGAATTTTAACTCCAACTCAATCTATCTGAATCTCAGTTTCTTCATCTATAAAGTGGGAATAATCTACTTGCACTACCAACCTCACAAGACTATTGTGAAAATAGTGCTTGGTAAACTATAAAATGTTACATAAAGGTGAGGTGGTAGTAGTAGCAGCAGCAGCAGTAGTAGCAGTAGTATACAAATGTGAGGGGGTAGCTGGAAAGAGTAGGAGAAGAAAGAGGAGGAGGATGAGAAAAAGGAAGAAAAAGAGGAGGAGGAAAAGGAGAAGAAGAAAGAGGAGGAGGAGAAGGAAAAAGAGAAGATAGGTGCTATTATTATTATTCCTATTTTACAGATGAGAAAATGAGCAGGCAGCAGTTAAATTACTTGCCCAAGATCACACAGTTAATAAGGGTCTGAGGCCAGATTTGAACTTGTCTTCCTGACTCAAAGTCCAATACTCTACCCACTGTGCCACCTAGCTACTTAAGATAAAAATGTAAGGTGGTGATGGTGATAGTGGTAATATTGGTATTTCATTTCTCTAGTTATCTGCTATCTGACACTTATACCAGCACAGAGCCACAATGGCATAATGGAGAGCAATGTGTGCCTGGACTCAGGAAGCTCTGATTTGAAATGGTACCTCAGATATCTGCTAACTCTGTGATCATGGTCAAACCCCATTTAACATCTCTAAGTTGCTTCATTTGTCAAATGGGGATGCTAATAGGCACTTATTTCATGGTGGCATTATGAGGTTCAAATGAGATTATTTATAAAGTACTTTGCAAACTTTTAGTAGCTAGAAATGATGCCTCAAAAGTCTCAGTGACGTTTTAGCTTAAATTAGCATTATTTACTTACTATTATTCCATATGTAAGATGATTTTTATTTGCCTTAAATCTTAAAGTGCTTCGACCATTACAATTTCGTTTTGTTTTTGTTTTTGTTTTTGTTTGTTAAGTGAGGCAATTGGGGTTAAGTGACTTACCCAAGGTCACACAGCTAGTACGTGTCAAGTGTTTGGTCTAAGGCCGGATTTGAACTCAGGTCCACCTGACTTCAGGGATGGTACTCTATCCACTGCACCACCTAGCTGCCCCTTGGCCATTACAATTTCACTGTAAGAAATTCACTCTATCTCCCTCAGCCTCAGTTTCTCCATCATTAAAACAAAGGGATTGGACTAGATGAACTTTAAGGTCTCTCCTGCTCTGAGATTCTTTGATTATAAGGCAACTTTGGCAGAGTGGATTTGAAGACAAGAAGACCTGAGTTCAATTTGTACATTGAACATTTATCATCTGTGTGACCTTGGACAGGTCACTTGAACTCTTTCAGTTTCACCTGTAAAATGGAGATAATGAAAGTGGCTCTCTTATGGGGTTGAGAGGGTCAAATGAGATAATGTATGCAAAGTGTTTTGCAAAGCTTAAACTACTAAAAAGAGATGTGAGCTATGATTATTATGATTCTGTGCTTCTGGTTCACCCAGCAAGCCTAGGATACTGAATGTGACCTACTTATTCAATAAATTATTCTGCTAGAACACTGACATTCTAAAAAGCTGCTTATTTGGAAAGAGTGAAAAGGTTAATGCACTTTTGAGAAACAGGAGGCATGAAACAGCCAAATGACCTGTAGCAAGGCTTTCTTGTCCATACTCATTTCTTATTTTATGTCAGCTACTGGATTTGTAAGGGATGGAAGTATGCCAGGCTTACAAGAGGACCATGAGTCAGATTGTAGTTTAAATTTTGTAAATGTTGTTGCTAAAAGAGTCAGACTGTATGTCAGAGAATGGGAAGGGTACAGCCCTGAGATGAGTGTCAGTCTCTGCTCTACTACTGTGCCAACTCTGCTGAGTGAGAAAGGACCTTGCCCTTAGCGATGTTAAATTTGTCTCATAGATTTGACAGTGGATCACAGATCGAGGGCAGTTTGGGAGGAGGCGTAGGGGAAGATGAAGAACACCAAGAGTGTGTGTGTGTGTGTGTGTGTGTGTGTGTGTGTGTGTGTCATCAAGGGACATATTTGGAGAAGCCTACAAACTGAGGGTGAAGGGATTTCAGTGGGAATAGCTTAAGGCTCAGTAACAAGGTTCCTGTTCAGGACAATCTTAGAGTATCTGGTTTAGACTGGGCCATTCGCCTGGTCTCTGTGCCTTTGATTTATGGCTTCATCTTGGTGATGACTGGAATCAGATACAACTACTAGACACAGCTGGCCTTGAGCACACTTATGAAGAAAGCTTAGTTTATCTTCAGAGTCCCAAGTCCCTTCTTTTTGTGCCTTGCTCAGACAAAGCTTTTTGCTTTGTGGGGAACGGAAATCACATCCACAGATAGGAGGCATCCACATTTAAAATTCATTTAGACAAACAAGGAGGGTGGGTTAGAATAAAATTTCATCATCAGAGGAATAGAATTTGAGTTGGAAGGAATGCTAGGGGCCATTGAGTCCAGCCTCTCCATTTTGAAAATGAGGAAACTGAGACAGAGATTAAGTGATTTGCCTGTGGTAAAACAATAAGTAAACAAGCATCTGAGGTAGAATTTGAACCCAGGTCCACTTGATTCCAAGACCAATGCCTTGCCTTACGTTGTAGCTCAATTCAATTCAATTCATATTACAATTATCAATGTGTAAGGCACTCTGCTAGACTTCAATGTCAATGAGCTATGATTTTTTAGTGCAAATATTCCCTCTACTGTTGCAGATGGAAAAACCCTCTGTGACTTAGTGGATGGTCCAGGAGACAACCTTCAAGAGTTCCTGTGACCAGAAGAATCATCACCACGTGGCCAACTTGATGACAGGCCTCTGCAAATTCAACAAGGTTGGTCCTCAACTAGGTTGGCTCATATCCTTTCCAAATAAACAAGACCTACCAGAGTCTTGACTATATGTCATATCCACTAAAAACCCAAAATCTAAAGACAGTTTGGCTTGAGGGATAGAGAAATGGTCTCAGGGTCAGGAAGAAGTTCTGCATGCTGGTTCTGAGACTGTGGACAAATTATTTAGCCTCTCAATGTCCCAGTCAAGTCTTTAAGATTAAACATTAACTTGAAGTGATAGAAGGAATCCTCTCACTGGGAGTTCTTTATCCATATGAAATCAGTTATATGTTCAGCAGATAAATTGGTGGGGGAGGAGGAGGGAAGGAGAGACAGAGAGGGAGAGAGTAAAACAGAGGGGAGAAAAAGAGAGGAAGAGGGAAAGGGAAGGAGGGAGAGAGAAAAATAGACACACACAGAGAAATACAGAAAGAGACAGAGACACAGAGAGACAGAGACAGAGACAGAGGAACATAGACAAAGGGAGACAGAAAACTCTGTCTATATATGAACTCTGGAAGAAGAATAGGGCTTGAATGGATGGGGTAGCTCAAATCTATTTGACTGTCTTGTTTTCTTTTAACTCTAGGTTAACCACAGACTGTTTCAGCTCCTTGGATCTTGTCACCTCTACATTTCTAACCTTTCTTACCTACTATCTCAGTCCCTAACCACTCCCTGCCTCTTCCTCCTTTTGCTTGGTCATATTAAATGCCAAGCACTGTGCTATATGCTCAAGATAAAAATACAAAAGCAAAGATCTTGCTGCTCTCAAGGAGCTTACATGATGACAGGGGAAAGACAATTCACTTTAGCTCTTGGTGGGCAGGGGAAGGATCCCAACTCTTGCTTCTGGACCCTCACAAACTGAAATTTGATTGCTGTAAACTCTCCCACCTTGAGCAAATGCAGCCCCACCAGCATTGTACCTGCATGTCCACAAACCGTGTTATCAAGGAAAATCTATTGGTTCTCTCTCCTCCCTTCAATGTATTAAGTAAGGTCAAGTAACCAATCACCATACCTCAGAAAATGGTCAAAAAGTCAAGCCTCAAGACCATTGACCAGCCAGTAGTGTTGCTAACACATGATTGCTTTATTAGTCCTCCACCATCATCCATCATAGACATATAGATATAGCAACAGACCAGCAGAACCTTACAATATGACCCTGATCCTCAAGGGACACAGACAAGAAAATCTTGCCTTGATCCAGGGACTGCCTAAGCCTAGGTAAAGCACATGAAATTCACACTCTAAAGGTAAGTGGGATGTGTCATGCTCAGCTGCAGGGGCAGTAGCTGTCCTTGGGATATCCAATAGTCTTGATAAATAATTACGTGGCAAACACAGTCCAGACTCAGAGCTGGCATACTAGATAACTTCAGAAAGCTGAAGCATCTGGTAAGTGGAGATGACAACCAGCAATGGGTGGAAGCCATCTGCTGGTCCTTACAGCACCTGCTTTCAGCTGGGCAGGCAATACTCAACCACACAGTGCTCATTAGTGGAGTTACCCTGCTACCAGCCCCATCTCTGCTGCTTAGCACCAAAGGCAATGGTGGCCACATGGGCAATCCACCACTCTTAGCAGCTGGACATTCAGCATTTGCCAATGCACCCAGAACAATGGATCATCCACTTTTGTGTGTGTGTTTTCCATTATATGGAAACGACCAGAGAGGTGACTGAGGAAGGTGACATCAACAGGAATAAAAACAAAAACAAAAAAAAGAAAGAATGTGAACTTCTCTTCCTATTCTTCACAACTACTGAAGTGATACTAATATCTGGCATTTCTATAGTGCTTTAAGTTTGGCAAAGCAATTTACAAATAGTATCTCATTTGATCCTCACAACAACCCTGGAGGGAAAATACTATCATTAATCCCATTTTATAGGTGAGTAAATTGAAGACAGATAAGAGGTTAAGTGATTTGCATAGGATCACATGGCTAGTAAATGTTTGAGGCTGAATTTGAAATCAAGCCTTCCTTATTCCAGGTCCAACTCTATACCGTACCACCAGCTGCCTCTTTACAGGTAATGAGTTCTCCATCACTGGAGCTTTTCAGAAAAAAGATGGATAACTTTCAGTATTGGTAGGTACTTGCAACAGGTGGGAATTTAGACTAGATAAGAATAGTTCACATTGACACAACATTTTAAAGTTTTCAAAGCCTCCAACCCTATGGCATAGTGTCAGTATCATTATCCCCATTTTAAAGATGATGAAACTGAGGCTCAAAATTAGAAGTAACTTTTCTAAGGTCACACAATGAATGACAGAATGGGGGTGGGGTAGACTTGAACTAAGATGCAGTGGTCTTTGCACTATGCACTTTGAAGTCCCTTCAACTCCAAGACACTGAAAGCATGAACACTCTGGGGCTGCCTTTGTTTACTGGCCTTTTGACTTCTTTAAGGCTTGGGAAAAGGCAAGCATAGGAGTTTGGAAAAGTTACGTTGTTGTCAGGACCTTGGACAAGGACTTTGGAAAGGCTGAATACTGAGATAAAAAACAGATTTTTGAAAGGGATGGGACCTGGGTCCAAGGGTCTGTTTTGTATGGTCCGTTTGGATATTTCCAGGTAATGAGAAGGGTATGGGAGAAAATATTAAGGAGAAAGAGTGGTTCTCTGCTCCCTTGGAGTTTGTAGTAGTTTTGATTGCTTACGGAAAGTGACTCAGACCCAGGTGAGTTTCTAATATTTAGGGAGAGCATGATTGCATACTTAGGATCCCTAGGAAATTCCCCAGAAATGGGTATGTCATTGTATGTCTCAACTAGGATATCAGCCACTGGAAAGTGGCCAGGGGAACTCTGTGTGTGTGTGTGTGGGGGGGAGTAATGTTTCCCATTGACCCTCTCCCTTCTATACCAAGCATTTGCTTTAGCTATACTTGGTACATCCATTACCAATCTTTGGGTTTTAAATAAACCTGCAATAATGAGGTCTTTCTGAAATAACATAGGGATGTTACTTTGAGATGTCACTTTTCTGAGACTCTGTGGCTTAGCTTTAGGTGCTGTCTGAAAGTTCTAGACCTAAGAGCTCTTGAAATCAGGGCTTCCTTTACTCTCCATCCCCTTTCTCCTCTGAGAGTTGTGATCATGGACTTGGGCAAATTATTTACCCTTTCTATGCCTTAGCTCACATTTGTCCTTCAGGGTCCTTTCAGCCAGAATTTATGATTCTATTATTTTATGACTGGAAATGTATGCAATTGAAAATGCCTTGTTGATCCAGTAGTGCCCTAGAATGAGAAAAGGATGTTGACTCTAGCCTAGAATGTTCTCCTAGTCTACAAAGTGGAAGCAGTGGTCAGGGTTTCTGTACCTTCTTTTATTGGTGCTTCGGGGGCAAGTGAATGCTGATCCCGAGAGCTGCTCAGCATACAGGTTATATGGGCAGACCTGAGGGTTATTCTGAAATTTAAAAAGATAATAAGTAATAAACAAAACTATTCCAAAAGAAAAGTGATTCCAGTCATTAAACACTCATACTAAAATATAACAAATTCAACTTGGGGAGACCCAGGTATGAATGTATAAATGATGGCACAGGATTGTACAGGACTGATTTTATGAACCCCTAGACCCTAGGAGGCCATATACCCATAGAGAAGAGTACAGTTTTGGATTAGATCAGCTCTTTATTTAGGGGAGATGCTCCTCCCCCCAATACACACACACACACACACACACACACACACACACACATACCTACATACATACATACACACATACAGGGAAATCCTGTAATTAGCTGATGCTAATAAACACACATTGAGTCCAGTGTATGGAATTATTAGCAGTTGGGCCCTGACAACCTCCACTTGCCCATTATACATCCAATGGCCTACATGATAAAACATTCCCAACCAACGCATTAACAAATATTATTAATCTACTGGGTGACAGGCACTGTTCCAGATACAGGGAATGCACAGACAAAAATGAAAAAGTCTCTCCCTTCAAGGAACTTAAATTCTGTTTAGAAAACCTTACATGGGTCCCAATGGGTTTAGTGACTAACTGAAGCCCATATGAGGTTTTGGCCATGTGTTAATTAAGCCTCCCTTCTCCAGCAGAGATAATAAATCAGCTACACTGAATACTCTGTACCTGTCCCTCTGGCAGGGCTCCTGGGCAGCGTGGATCCTCTGAGGCAAACTCATTTCCAAATCCTGAAATGTACTGCATTGAAGAAAGACACAACAAATAAGTGAATTAAAGAAGCTGGATTAAAAAAAAAAAACTTTTTCTAACTTCCATAACTGTATCTACAGGAGAGCTAAACAATTAGCTCCCAATGGTTCCTTGGGTGATGACTCACCTCCTCCACTCCTCGCCTGCTTTGGCACACACCCGTGTTCACTGTCTCACCTATTATCTATTTTCCCACCCTTTCTGACTTCCACTGAGCTGTATTCTTTCACATCCAATAACCTGTAGAGTTAGAAGGGATTGTATAGGTCAGGTAGTACAATTCCCTACCTGAAGCAAGAATTCCTTATATCACACACCAGACAAGTAGCCTTTTGTCAAGCTTCATTTTGAACACTTTTTTATGGGGAGCTCACTGTCTCATACAATTTTATTTTTGGTTGAGTCTATTTATTAAGTTCTTGCAATGGTCTGAAAGTTGCTTCTCTGTCACCTCTCCTCCCTAGTTCTGTTCCCTGGAACCACACAGAGCATGTCTAATTCCTATTTGATAGCACGTAAACTTTTTGAAGACATACCCTATCTCAGTGTTCTCTTCTCTAAGTTAAACATCCACCATTTCCTTTAACCTATCTTACAGAACATTAATTTCAAGAGCCCTTGCTTACTCTCCTTGGAATGAATTCCAGCATGTCAATTTGTTGTTATTCAGTCAAATGCAGTACTCAGAACTGAACACAATACCCCAGGTATGTCCTGACCAGTATGGAAAACAGTGAAAACTGTCTCCTCACTGCCCATTACTTGAAGTATGTATCTACTTATATGATTTCTGTGGTTCTCAGTGTACTGGTGTATATGTCCACAGGTACAGTAATATTCAAATCCCACCTGGAGGATGCCTAATCTTCAAGGATTATCAGTTATTAGACAACAGGTGACCAAGATTAGAAGGATGCCCACCGATAAAATTACCTGTAATAACTGACTTGACTCCCTGTCTTTGGAGCTATCTAGCTGGCCACTTAACCTGTAGGCTTAGTTCTGCCCTAGACTTTAGGAATGCTTCTAGGGTAGGGGATATATAGATCTAGTCATATAGATCTGTACAAGTTAGGTAGCTTAGAGTCACATTGCTGCTTTTGTTGACAATGAATCCTGGTTTGAGTAACTAGGCTATTGTTTCCTCCCAGTCCTACCAAATGGATCCCTGTCTTGTTTTCCTCATATTCAAATACCTGCCCTGGTACCCTGCCCAGTGTCTTAGTTCCTCCAAAACTGTGGTTTTTCCTTGTTGTCACCAATCCTCCCAATAACTGGTGTCCTATCTCCTATCCCAGTCCTAGTAAGTGGGTCTCCAATTCTTGCTGCCAGACCACCCTGCTCCTAACTACCCACCTTCCTGAGTTGCTGAACCCTGTTTGATGCCAAATTACCCTGATGTCATGATGATGATTTTTCATCCTAATGGTGCCCATACCAATGATATATTGGCCAGAGAGTGCTCTTCTTGAAGAAGGAAGTAGATTTCTGAAAATCAACTGTATCCATGCTCGTGACCCCAGGATGGACCCAGAGCCTCTCAGTGTATAGTAGTGTAAAAGATGGTAGTAGTATACTTCAAGGGATGCTTAGCAGTCCACTAATGCAGGTGATTCCAAAGGTCATTCACACTTCTGGTCTTTATTTTCGTGAGTGTATCTTGGTACAGTCTCTATGTAGGAACATCTCTATGTATGCACGTGTGTTTCTTTGAATCTTTGCATATTCTGAGTCTATAAATCTTTTATTATTTAGCATGCAATAAATAATACTCTACTTACTCTCTTAATATTTTTAAAACATTTATTGTATTTTTTCAATTAAAAACTTTTATTTTCTCTCCATCCCAACTGCTCCCTATTGAAAAAAAAACAAAAAACACTTGTAACTAATATGCATAGTTAAGCAAAACAAATTCCTCCATTGATCATGTCCAAAACCCTAAGTTGAATTCTGTATCATGAACCTATTGCCTCTCTGTCAAGAAGAGGATAGCATTCTTCATCATTGGTCCTCTGAAATTATAGCTGGTCATTGCATTTATCAGAGTTCTTGGGTCTTTCAAAGTTGTTCATCTTTTCATAATATCTTAATAAAAACTTCTCTTAGATCTTTGTCATTCTCCTGTTACCTAGATATCCATGTTCCCTAAAGTTCAATCTATGACCCCCTACTCTTTTCTCTATACAACTGATACTGGCCCTGGGAGAAATCATCTAATTTCATGTTTTAAAATTTTATAATTAGAATTCAAATGCCTTAGTCTGGTATTTTAGACCCTCTTTGGAGTCACTCATGACAGCCCCACTCTAACAAGAAGCCATTTTTTCCCTCCCTAGATCTAATAGATTTACCTCTCCACTCCTACCCTCTTACTTTTTCTGAGCCTGAACTGTTATCTCCTTACCCTTTGTCAGGACTCATCCTAAGACTCCACTTGGCTTTCATATATATAGAAGGGGAAGTAAGGGGTAAAGAAACAGAACTCAGAATTAATTTGATCCATTAAAATTTGGACAGGACTATTTGCTTTGACATGCAGAGGATCTCCCTTCTAGCTACCATTATAGGGCTCTTCTCTCATTCATGGATAAAGCTCTAGAAAAGCTTCACTCATGTCTTCTATTTCCTCAGCATCTGCTCTCTCCTGGATATGTAAGTGGAATGACAAGGACAGCCACAAGATATGTTATGGAGGCATGTATGACATGACTTGACAAGTCATTAAATATAGGAGTTGAAGGAGAGTAAAGAATCCAGGATGGCTCCAAGGTTGTGAGCCTGGGTGACTAGAAGGACTTTTGTACTCTCATTAGAAATTGAAAAGTGTTGGGGGGGAGGGATGAGTTTTAAGGGAAATCTAATAAGTTTCATTTTGGATTTAGAGTTTGAGATGTTTATAGGTCATCTTAGTAGATATAGCTGGCAGGCAGTTGGTAATACTGTGCTGCATAAGAGAGAGATTACAGTGGATAAATAGATTTTGTAATCATCTGCATGGTCCATTATAATTGGACCCATGAGAACTGATGAGATAACCAAGGGGAAGCGTATAAAGAGAAAAGAAATTCAGAACAGAGCCTTGAGATATATCCACAATTAGAGGGCAGAAAAATGGATGATGATCCAGCAAAGGACATGGAAAACTAGTGGTCAGAGGAGAAGAAAGATGAAGACTGAGAAAACACCATTGGAGCTAGCAGTTAAAAGATCATTGATAACTTTGGAGCAGTCAGTTTCAGTCAAGTGGTGAAGTCAGAAGTCAGACTAAAAGGGATTGTGAAGTGACTGAAAAGTAAGGAAGTGAAAGCAACAAGTATAGGTGACTTTTTCTGGAGTTTTGACTGTGAAGGAAAGGTAAACACAAGATAATAGCCTGAACACATGGGAGACCTGGGCATGTTTGTAGGCAGCTAGGATGGAAGTAAGAGATAAAGATTTTCAAGCTAGGTGACTGGAAAGGTAGTATTGCTTCAATAGAAACAGGAAAGAAGGGTAGAATTGGGGAAAAGATAATGTAATGATATTGGCAATGCAGATCACAACCCATCTATGCAAGATCATCCTTTGAGACTCAGTGCAACCCAAAATGAAAAGTGAGGCAGTCTTATTTACCAGTCACCACCCCAGAGCTCAGAGCTCACCCTCCTAAAGATGCCTGCTATTGCTAGCAGATGATCTGGAGGGCAGGGCACGGGAATTCTAGAAGTGGTAGAATTGGGGCAGCTAGGTGGCACAGTGGATAGAGCACTGGCCCTGAAGTCAGGAAGACCTGAGTTCAAATCTGGCCTCAGACCAAACACTTGACAAGTACTAGCTGTGTGACCTGGAGCAGGTCATTTAACCCTGATTGCCTTGCCAAAAAAAAAAAAAAAAGAAGTGGTAGAATTTTCCAGATGACACTTGAGTAGCTGTTTCTGTGGGTACCCAGGTAGAGGCTAAGTTATAACTGCCTCAAGGGACCAACACTCATGTCAGAATGGGGGAAATCAGGAACTTGGTCAGTGGAGGGAGTAGGGAGGGTAGGGGAGTGTTGGGAAGATTAGGGTAGGTGTGGTTGAGCTAGGGGCACTATGACTGACGGTGGCAGGAAAGGTCAGAGACAACCAATCTTCCCCACTACCAATTAGCTAATCATACCCCTCATGGGAGCAAGACCCAGCTTCATTGGAGGTGAGTCATAGACACCCAAAGGTTTTCCCATTTTAAAGCCTACTGTTCTACATCATGGAATTGGAACACTTGTGGGTGATATGGTATAGAAGAAAATAGACCAAACTCAAAGGGCTTGGTTTAAAATCTCAGTTCTACTACTTTCTACCCATGTAACCTTGGGAAATTCACTTGCCCTTTTTTGATCTCAGTTTTCTCATCTGCAAAATGAGGATTTTAGACCACATGGTGTCTAAGATACCTTCTGCTTCTAAATCCATGATTTTATGTTTTGTTCTAGACATATTGACTTGTGTAGTGTATACTCAGTTAGTCAATAAGCGTTTATTAAACACTGGCTACAGGCCAGGCACCGTGGAAAGCTGTGGGTACAAAAAGAGGCAAAGAACACTCCTGCCCTCAAAAGCTTACCTAATGGGGAACACAATAAGCAAATAAGTATATACGAACAAGCTGCATTTAGAATAAATCAGATATAATTAAAAGAGAGAAGGCACTATAATTAAGAGGGGTTGGAAAAGGGTTCCTGGAGAAGATGGGATTTCAGTTGGGACTTAAAGGGAAGTCAGGAAGCAGAGATAAGGTGGAAGAGTATTTGAAGCATGGGGGGGGGCATCAGAGAAAATGCCTAAGCCAGAGTGGAGAGATGGAATGTACTATTTGTGGAACAGGAAGGGGATCAGTGTCACTGGATCCAGTAACTGTGGAGGAGTAAGGTGTAGAAGGAGGTGTGGAGAAGGTTACCAAGTGCTTTGACTACCAAACAGAAGATTTTGTATTTAATCCTGGAGGTTACAGAGCTTAAGTGTGTGTGGGGTGGGGTGGGGGCTGGTCTTGACATGGTCAGACTTTGGTGACTGAATGGAGATGGATTGGAGCAGGCAGAAACTTGAGGCAGGCAGCATAGGGAGTTGGCCTAGGAACTGAGAAGACCTGGGTTCAAGTCCCATCTCTGACATATACTGGTTGGGTGACTCATTCCACTGTACCCTAGACAGTAGGCACCCTACATCTTTCCTAAACTTCAAAGGAGACCAATTGAGAATAAATAGCATGGGCCCATTTTCTTTTGCTTCTCTAAGGCTTCTATTAACCTCTCAGTGACCCAAGCAACTCTAGAGATGGCAAAATAGTTGCCTATCTGCATTGGTAGAGGGAATTAACACCCCAGGAATTCTCTACAACAATAAAACCACAGACACTCCTTTTCCTCCCTTCCTCCAAAAAAGTTCTTTTCTATAAGAGTGAGTGGGTAACTATGAGTATATCTGTTTTCTCCCTGTCCTGATGAGGCAGCATGGGATAGTGGATAGGACACATTTGAAGTCAGGAAGACCTGGGTTCAATTTCTACCACAGACACTCATTTTTTCTCCATACCATATACTCTCCTCCTCTATGAAGTGAAGGGGTTGGACTCCTTGTCCTGTAAGACTGCTTCCAGCTCTTAATTTATTATCCTATGATTCCCTAACTTCCTTCAGTGATCACGAAACATGAATATTCAAAATACTATATCCATACTGGTGGTCCTGGTAAATGCATTCTCCCTTCAGCTCCTTTTCAAATGGAAATGAAACCTAAAATGATCAGTTTGCAGAATCATTCCAACTTAAAAAAAAAAAAAAGCCCAGGCATTGAAAGTGAATCCAGCAGGATGGAGGGACAGAGTGCGGTGTTTTTTGTTTTTTTTTTTTAAGAGAAGAAACCCATTAGCAATTGCAGCAGCAGACAGAAAATTATGTTTTGATTCGAAGGGCCTGGATGTGTGAATAATGTTCAGACAAATAACCCCCTCTATTTGGAAGGACTGTCACGTGTAAAATGTTCTGACCTGTAAGCTGGTAAAAGTGAAGAAATGTGTCTGCTTTCAGATACGATCGCTCTATACATCTGCAAGTCTATGGCAAAAACACCAAGCACTATTAAGGCCCAGGCTGGTTAAGGCCAGTAGCATGGGGTCTGCCCTGACTCATCTTTGGGCAAAGAAAAAGAACCGTGGAATACATAGTATCTGGCTCTTCTCTATACACAATTTCCTCCTCTCAAAGCTAATTGGTGGCGTGGAGGGGCCAGCACTCAGCCTTGCCTTAACCTTTAGCCGGATTGAATTTTAACTGGTTGGGAAATAGGGGGTGGGAAGTAATGACCAGGTCAAACTGAACGTGGTGAAATGGAGGGATTGGAGACCATCTCATGACTGAAAAAATGTGAGCAAAGCGATCAGGACAGAGCTTGTGCTTTCCTCGAAGGGCCCAAGCGTCACGCTGCATCTACAGCAAGAGAGGAAAGGGGGACTGTGGTTTGTGCAAAGCGAGGAATGTAGAGAGGTTTCTGGGTCCGCAGGCCAGTAATCGGAAGCTTTAGATGCTTTCCCCTATTGGCCTCAGGGCAGCCACGGCCCACGGGTCTGGAGCTGAAAAGGACTTCAGAGGCTATCTGGTTCAACCTGCTCATTCATTTCAAAGGTTAGGAAACCGAGCCCCAGGAGGTTAAGTGACTTGCCCAAGTCACAGAAGTAATGGAGGTGGATTTGAATCCAGGTCTTTTGACTCCCGATTCATAGCTGGATTGTAGGTATGTTGGAATGAGGAAGAGGAGATGGGACTGGAGTGTTTGATTTGGATAGGAGTTTCTTGGTTGGTTGTTCCTAAAGACAGAGCTCAATGGAAAGAGCCCTTAACTTAGAGTTGGAGGACCTGGTTTTGTGTTTCAGTACTGCCTCTTACTATCTGTATGACGTTGGGTAAATCCACTTCTCTTGGCTTCTGTTTCCTCATTTGTCAAACTAGGCAATTGGACTCAACGAGCTCCAAGGGCCTTTCCAGCTCTGAATCTGTGACCTGATACTCCTGCCATCTTGTCTAGAGGCCTGGCTGTGCCACTTACTATTCCCTGTGACCTTAGGCAAGTGGCTCAATCCCTCTGGGCCTCGGTTTCCTCATTTGTAACATGAAGGGATTGGACTGGATATCCTTTAAAGTCCCTTCCAGCTCAAGGACCAGGATTTTTTTGCATGGCCGGTGAGTTGGACAGCAGCCATATGCTACCGAGGGAGATTCTGGTTCAGGATTGGCCTCTCTTTCTTAGCTGCAGAGCATTGGCAGGAAACAGGGGCGAGAAGATGCTGAGTCATTGTTTGCTAAATAAGTTAGTTATCCAAAGCCACTGGAATAAAAAATAAAAATCTGAGTTAAGTATCTTTAGGTTTGCCAAAGGGCTGTGTGCTTCTCTTTTCCGCAGCTGCAGAGAGAGGGGAGTCAGCATCCTGGTTTTGAAGTCAAGGCCAGATTCTGAACTCTGGATTTATTGATTGCAAGAATTATTAGGGGGAAGGACTTGGGATCATAGGATCATAGATCTATAACTGGAAAGGACCTCCGAGGTCATCTAATTCAATTCTTATTTTACAGATGAAGAAAACGAGGTCAGGGAAGTTAAGTGACTTACCCAAAGTCACACAGGTAGTAAGCATCAGAAGTCAGACTTCAGAGCCAGTGTCCTTTCCACTATGTCATAGTGCCTCCCTCATTCATCCACCATACATTTAAAAAAAAATCACTTCATCTGAAGCATTCCCAGAATCATGCAAAAACCTAATCATGAAGTTGGGCAAAAGGGCTTGGGTTGATTTCCAATGAGAATTCTTAAGTAATTTAATCCAACATTTTTTTTAAGGTGAATTATTTCCAAGAGAACTTCACAAGCACAGTATTCTCTGGATGATTTAGAGAACAAGTACCTGGACATATTGTGCTGTGTGTTCATTCAGAATGCCTAGCTCCTTGGCAGGTCTCAAGCCTACTTTCTAATTCTCACCTGGCCCCCAGGATATTTGTTTATGAACCAGAGTAGTTTGATGAGGTGGTTGCTTTTGGCTCTGATCCCCAATATGTCACCCCGGTAGAGGGAACAGATGGCCCATCTTCCTATTTTTTTCTCTGGGCATGAGGTAGAAATGGAGTGGGGGTGGGGGGAGGCTGCAGATCTTAACTGTCTTCTCTCATTACTCTCCCCTTCCATACCTGTTATTATCCAGCAAAATCATGCTATTTTCTGACCTTTTAAATGACCTGTGCTTTCCTTCATTTGTACTTTTGCTCTTATTGTTCCCTACAACTGTACCAAGGGTGTGCTGGTAAATATTTAACAACCAGCTCCTTCTGGGGAAAAAAATGTCCATGACAAACTTTTAGATTTAATCTCCATTATTAACATTTTCTCCATCACTTTCTTAAATCTAGAAATCAAGAAAACAACAAATCAAGACCCATTTGAAGCATTTGCCTAATTCTGAGGTGCAAATGCTCCTACTGAAAATTTAACAATCAGCTTTCTGTAGCCCATACAAGCAGGCCCCAGTATATCTCTGCTTATAGTCTCCCGCTATCAGCTTCTGTTGAATTGCTGTCCATCCTCTATAGCTCTAGAGGTGTTGGCAGCACAATGGATAGAACCAGATTCAGAACCAGGAAGACCTGGGTTCAAGTCCCATCTCTGACACATACTGGCTGTATGATTCTGGCCAAATCACTTAGCTTCTCAGTGCCCAAGCAACTATAATTTGCAGAAAAAGGGCCGACCCGCATTGGTAGGATTTCCCCATCTGGGACTTTCTTATACCAATGAAATCACAGATCTGGTTCCCATCCTTCTCTAGCTCAAATAAAATTCTGTCTTCTCTATGAAAACCTCCCTGATCTTCTCGATGCATTATGTTCCTTCCAAATCAATTAATCAATAAGCAACTATTTATTAAACCCTTATTATATGCCAGGCCCTGTGCTAGGTGATAGGGATACAAAAAACATAAGTGAAACAATCCCTTTCCTCCAGAAGTTGACATTCTTTTGAAGGAGAAACCATAAAAGTATACAAAGTAAATATATACAAATAAATACAAAGTAATTAGCAGGAGAAAAAAATATTAGCCTTAGGCGAGAATCAGGAAAGCCTCTATGTAGGTGGTGGCACTTGAGCTCAGTTTTGAAGGCTTCTGAGACAAGGAGGAAGGAATATATTCCAGGCATAGGGAACAGCCTATGCAAGTGCCTGGTGTCTGGAGATGAATGGTCTCTGCTGCCCAGTATTTCATTGCTGACTTTTTGGCCTTTGAATAGATAGACTCTTTCCTGTGCCTGGAATGCACTTCCTCCTCACTGGCCCCTTTTAGAATCCCTGGTTCCAACAAGACTCAGCTGATATGCCATTTGTTAAGAGAGGCGTTCTTCTAATTTCTGGTCACTAATTACTACTACTACTAGAGTTAACTAGATTTGCTAGTGCTTACTCCCTCTCCTTCCTTTTCAAATAGGCAAATAATTATTTATTTGCACATTGTAACCCATCTTCCCATTCTCAATGAATGTAAGCTTCTTGGAGGCAGAGTTTGTTTTTCAGGTTATCTTAATAAATGCCTATCAGATTGGTTTAGATTTAGAATAACTACCTTATTTCTCTGAGGGAAAAAAGAGGGCAGGGCAGAGCCTTTGGCTTGCTTTAAAGCAGTAAGGGAGCTTAGAGATTTGTGGTCTAATGACCTTATTTTATAGTTAAGGAAATTGAGACCCAGTGAGGGGAAATGACTGGAGGGCCATAGAAGGAAGTGACTAAGAACTTAGCACCCTTCTGGACTCTCAAATTTTAGTCAAGTGCTCTTTCTGCTGGGCTATTCAATTTAGTTCAATTCAACAAGCATTTACTAATCACTTACTATGTATAGAGTATTGCACTATTTGCTAGAGACACAAAGACTAATAAAAGGAAATAGTGCCTGTCATCAAGGACCTTACATTCTACTGAGGGGATATTGTATGTACACAGATATGTAAATATAAAGATACATTAAGTCACATATGGTAAAGATAGTACTAACAACTAAAGGCAACAGGAAAGGCAGTCAATAGGAGTTTAAAGGGAAGTAGAGATTCTAAGAGACAGAGGTGAGGAGGGGGTGAATTCCAGGAAAGGAAAAAATAGCCTGTTCCTATAATAGATAGGAGGCAGTTAGGTGGTTCAATGAATAGAGTACTGAGCTTGGAGTCAGGAAGACCTGAGTTCAAATCCAGCTTCAGAAACTTTCTAGTTGTGTGATCTTGGGCAAGTCACTTAACCTGTATTTGCCACTGGCAAACCACTCCAGTATCTTTGCAAAGAAAACCCCATGGCCAGAGGTTCACAGGGTCACGAAGAAACGGACATAATTGAAATGACAACAACAATAACAATGTAATAGATAGTAAATCATCTCCAAATCAAATGAGATAATATTTGTAAAGGGTTTAGCATATGACTGGCACATAGTAGGTACTTAATAAATGCTTATCTCCCCTCCTTCAGATGTGAGGTCATAAGTACCTGAACTTATATTAATACATTTTAAATCATTTGCTGTCTTTGAGAACTTGGACTCCATTGTTGACTTAGACTCCAAGAGTATGTGATTTCCCTGGCTGAGCTCTCCCTCCACTAAGAGAGCTCACAGCCTGTTAGAGTGAGAAGGATCTGAGTTCCAATCCTACTATAGATATTCACTAGTTGTATGACCCTTGGCAAATCATTATACACTATATATAATATGCTGTTGTTATGTGATATCTTAGAGAAAACCAGTCATATCCTGGTGGCCAGCTTCCTGGAGCTGAATCTCTCCCAGATTAGCCAGATTGACCTTCTATTAACAGATGTACCTCTTAGGTACCAGTCTTACAAGGTCTCTTTCTCCCGTGGTTATGTTGCATCTGATGCAAATAGGACCTTAAGGATTCATTTCATTTGGATCTTCATTTTGACATCTTGACTGAAATAAAGAGATAAATGCTGAGAAACATAAAAAATTAAATGCTGTATCACCATCATCCTAAACAATAAAAAACATGGCATTCCTTCCTTTGGATCCCTGGGCTGACCTCTAGCACTAACCTTTCAGGAGAGAGATTAGACAGCAGGCAAGGATGAACGCTTCTGAAGTCTAATAGAGAGACCAGAATATAATTTACATTGGTGGGCTGCTGGAGCAGTGCACAATAAATTGTTCTATAAACTACAACCGGCTAAGAGTTGAGAATCATTTATTTATAAATGGTAAGAATGTTTCTGGCTTTTCCCCCAAGGGAGTTTCATCAGGAAACTAAGTTTCCTTAACTAAGTTTCCTAAAACTAAGTTTACTTAACTAAACTTAAAAAACAAAACAAAACAAAAAAAAAACAACCTACCCTTCGATAAGATTTTCTGAAGCTATTTCTAAAAAAGAGGGGAGGGAGAAAGTGGAAGAAGAGAAGATTTAAATAAGATGGATTTTTAAGAAGATGATGAGCTACGTGGCCATGAGCAAGACGTTGCTTGTCTGCTCAGTTTCTCCACTTGTAAAATGTGTGGATTGATCTGCATTATCTCTAAGTTTCCTTCCTTTCTTAACTTTCTGTTCCAGGGATCAGCAATCTTAATAAATATTGAAATGAATAAAGCTTTCTTTGCAAGACTAGCCTAAGAGTTAGGAAACATAGATTCAACCAGACACTAAAGTGACCTTGAGGTGTTTTTGATACTGTACCCTTGAGTATACACTTAGCACTTCTGATTTGAGCAGGTTGGGAAGAAATGGATTTTTTTTTCCCTATTGAGTGAGGGCCAACTACCCCAAAGAAGTAAAGTTATTTGAAGGCTATCCCAAATCTCGAAAAAGAAACTTTAGGTTTGGGGTAGGGGATGGTTTTAAAAATGGAAGGAAGTTTAAAAAAAAAAGAAATTTAGGAAAGGAGAGAACATTAGTAGAATAAGAGAAGAGAAACAAGGGGATATAAGGAGAGAGAAATAGGAGAGAATAATGAATATAACTGGATTTATTGATTTTAAAAGGGGTATGGGAGAATCAAAATAGGACTGTTGGTAGACAGAGACTTGCATTTGTAAAATTTGACAGACTTTTGATAAAATGAGGACAAAGGCCAAGAATAGTGCATGTTTGAGATTCTCCACTCTTGAAGTAGGAAATAAAGGACAATTTAAAAGACAGATAAATGATAGAAATATATGATGAAAAAAAGAAACATGTGATATATAAATTATTGAATATATGAACAATTTTCAGAAAATCGCAAACTCTCGACAGCCATCAAATACACACACATATACATACGTATATATATATATGTGTGTGTATGTGTGTATATATTCCAAATTACTAAAAAGGAAATGCAAATTGAAACAACTTTGAGGTTTCAACACCACTCAGCCAAGTGACTTTTGATATAGACACTTTTTGATATTAAAATATTCAATATTTCAATACTGATATTGAAATAGTCACTGTTGGAGGGTTGTGGGGAAGAAAGGCACACTAATATACTGTTAGTAGAACTGTGAATTGACAGGAGTCTGGAAAGGTGGGGGAGTAGGTCAGAATATTTCAAGCCCTCCAGATTCCTCCCTACAAACAGACAAAATAATGTCTCAGGGCAAACGTAGATCAGTAAAAATAAACAAGATTTAAGGCAGAACAGTAGTCCTCCAGAGGAGAACATAGAAAAATCCCAGGATTGAGGTTTGGTCCCTGTGAAGTATAAACACCTCCAGGCTAATTCCACAGAAACAGGAAGGAGTGAGTCCTGGTGCACCTTGGGTTGCAGGGTAGCCTCCACTCCAGTCACAGGAATTCTTACCGCCCAAACGTGTGGGGAGTTGGGTGTCTGAGCAGGGAAAGATTGAGGGAACCTCCGCTGATGAGGGATGCCAGGCCCAGCTGTGCTGCCAATATACAGCCCTGGGTGAGAAGGAACCAGCACATACCCCAGGAATACAGAAGCAGTAGGGTGGTGATGATGCTGGCTGTGGACACTTACAGGAGGAGGAAGTTCTTGTTTTCTGTTCCAGGCCAGAGGTACCATTCCCCATTCTCCAGGACTATGGGTGATTACAACAAGTTGTTATAAATTTAGAAAAAAAATGAGCAGGCAAAGGAGAAGTATAGAAAGTTACTTTGAGAATAGAGAAGACCAGGGTTCATCTTCAGAGGAGGATACTGAAACAAAAGAAAGCCTCTCCTATTCCAAAGAGTAATGTCAAATGGTCACCTGCCCAAAAAGAAGTCATGAAAGAACTTTAAAAAGACTTTAAAAATCAAATGAGAGAGATTGAGAATAAAAAATTTTTAAAAGAACAATCCAAGAAAAACAAGAAGATTATAAAAAGAAAGTTAACAAAGTTGAAAAGGAGATCCAGAATCTTAAGGAAGTAAACAACTCCTTGAAAATGTGAATCGGGCAAGGGGAAACCAGTGAAGTTATAAGAGACCAAGAAATAATAAAATATAAATGAGTGAGATGGATGAAGTTTCCTCAGTACTAAAACTCATGAATTCCCTTTATACTCCCAAAGAAGCAAGAGTTGACCTGTGTTCCATCTCCTCTAGCAAGATAAACATTGCAAAAGACTGCTAGCCTGACCTCCAGAGGCTTCCTGCTTATCTGTCTTTAGGCAGAACTTCTAAATGGTTATCAAAAGTCCTCCTGGTTCTTTGTCTCTAGGCAAATATTTCCAAATAAGGGTCTTAGAAAGCCCTGATTAGATTGTGCACCCTGAAACCCAGCCAATGGGAAGACGGGTTCAGGAATGGGGATGATGGGGTTGGAATCTGGGCCCCAGAAGGGAAAAACCCTGGACTTTCCCTATGGTCCATCCCATCCCTGGTCCCACCTAGACTCCATTTCCCACCCTTGATAATTCTATTACCTCATGGACTCTTGTACTTTCCCACATGGCCAAATCTCTGGCGGTCCCCAGAGGCTATAATGCCATCAACTGGCCTTTCACTGTGGCTACACCCAATCTCCCCTCCATTGTTTTACCTCCCTATGGCCCCTGGCCATTTCCCATCCTTAATCCTAGCTAGGCTCCATTCTCCCTTGGCCATGAGGTCCAGGTCCCAGGAGTTCTGTTCACCCCAGCTTACTAGCCACTCCCATCCAGATCTCCTTAGACCCCTCCTCCAGTCACCCCAAACTCCTTGGCCACTCCTACATCCCTCCCACAGTCTTTCTGTATATAAGGTCCATCTTGTCTCTATTAAGATGCTCTGATTCTTAGAATCTAGCCAATAGCCCATAGATGCTCAGATTCCTTAAGAGTCTAGCTAATATGGCAAATCTTCAATAAACCTTATTTTTGGCTACAAGAAGGCTTGGGTCGAATTCTTTCGGGCAGGACCTGGGTATCATGATTTTGGGATTCCAGGACCCCTAACCTCTAGACCGCATCAGGGAGGGGGTATCAAGTTAGGATTATAAAACTTTGTTCTCCATTAACTGACTTTGAACTCCCCTGACTGCCATCACTTCAATGACAAGGGCTGTGACCTTTCTCATGAGAAAGAATAAAACTCTTTCTGCACTCTGACTTCGACTCCTGTTTTATTTAGGGTGGTTGCCAGTACCACACATAGAATGAAAAAAATAGAAGAGAATGTGAAACATCTCATAAGAACTGATCTGGAAAACAGATCAAGAAGAGAAAACAAATGAGACTACCTGAAAGCTATAGTCAAAAAAAGAATCTTGATACAACAATACAAGAAATAATTAAAGAAGATTGTCCTGAAGTGTTAGAACAAGAGGGGAAAGTAGAAATAGAAAAAAATCCACCGATCACTACCTGAAAGAGATCCTACAAGGAAAACCTACAGGAATATTATAGTCAAATCCCAAAACCCCCAGTTCAAGGAGAAAATATTATAAGAAACAAGAAAAAAATAATTCCAATATGGGGGAGCCACATTTAGAATCATACAGGATCTAGCAGCAGCAACACTAAAAGACTGAAGGTTAGAACATTATATATCGAAGAGCAAAAGAACTGGGGTTGCAGCCAAAAATATCATACCCAGCAAAGTTAAGCATAATCCTGAGTGGAAAAAAATTGGATATTCAACGAATTGCCAGACTTTCAGGATTTTATTGTAAAAAACACCTGAACTTAATAGAAAATTTGTCATTCAAGATCTAAGAGAAAATATAAGTTAAACATCAAAGGCTAATTACAATGGACTCAATAAGGACAGACTGTTTACTTTTTATACAAGGAAATGTAAACCATATCTCTAAGGTTGTAATTAGTTATTGGGTAGTTTAAAAGAAAGATTAGGGTAGAGCTGAGTATGATGTGATTCTAAAAAGTAATACCATCTAAGAAAAGGTAAAAAGAGTAATTATACAAATGAGGTGTGAGAGGAATTAGATGGGGGAGGAAGGCTAATAGTTCTGGAACCCTACTCTCATCAGAATGGGTTAAAGAGGGAATAATACATACATATATATACATATATATGTATATATTTTATATATATATATCTAGAAGGGTATAAAAGTCTTCTAAATTCAGAGAGAAATAAAAGGCTAGGGGGCTAGGGAGGAGAGTGAGATTTTTAAAGGGAACCCTGCTCACATCGGATCTGGGTTAAAAGGAGAACAATATATACATTTAGAAGGGAATAAAGTCTTCTAAATTTATAAAGAAATAAGAGGGTGAGGGAATAGGATAAGGGGAGTATTGAAGGGGGTCTAGATTAATGGGAATGGGATAAAGAGGGAACAACATATATATTTGGAAGGCTATAAACATCTTCTAAATTCAGATAGAAACAAGAGGATAAGGGAAAAGGGTTGAGTGGGGGGAAAGGATAAGGGACAGATCCTTGGAGGGGAGGTAGATTAAGTAATAGAAGGGCAAGGTAGCAGGTAGGGGAGTCAGAAGGGATAAGAAACAAGAGATACACATACATAAAATAAAAATCAGGAGTAGAATTTATTAGGGGAAAAAAGCAGGGGTAGTAACCATGATCTCAGACAAAGTTAAAGCTAAAATAGATTTAATCAAAAGAGAAAAATAGGGAAATTATAGTATATGTCAGCCATATTAATCAATATTGTTTTAGAAGAATTAAAATAACTAGGCAGTATAAGGTTGGAATATTGCTGTGGTGGAGGAAATGATGAGTTGGTGGATTTAGAAAAATATGGAAAGATTTGGACTTATGAAGGAAGATGTTATCCATTTTCAGAGAAACAGAGCACAAATATGTCTTACATAGATGCATAGGAATGTATATGTTTATATAGTGTATGATTATAGATATCTATGTATGCATATGTATATATAAGTATATGTATGTATGTATGTTTGTGTGTGTATATGTATGTATATGAATGTGTATATATGTGCGTGTATATACACACATATATGTATATATATGCATATCCATATATATATATATATATATATATATATATATGGATATGGATATCCACACTTAATTGTAGCTTTCTTGGGGAAAGTTGGGGGAAGTGGGGAAAAAGAACAAAGTAAAAAGTGCACAGCAAAGAACAAAATAAAACCTATGAGAAAGTAAAGAAAAGGTGGGCAACTCTGAACACAATGTCTAGCATTTATTATATAGGTTTTCTTGAAATGGAAATTTATTGCTTTATATTTTGAATCCTTTCTTATGTTCTGCTGTGCACATGGCAATGTTTTATTTTTCTTTTCTTATTTTGTATTTAAGTGTTACTATTTGAGTTTGTTTTTTCTTTCTTTTCCTATTTTGTATTTAAGTTTAAAATTTTAAAAAAGAGATGTGAGTTGGCCCATTTTTTTCTAGAAAACAATTTGGAATTATTTGAGAAGTCACTAAAATGTGTATACCCTTTGTTCCACTGATCCATCTACTGGCCACAGGTCTCAAGAAAGAAAAGTTCAGGGGGCAGCTAGGTGGCGCAGTGGATAGGGCACCAGCCCTGGAGTCAGGAGGACTCAGACACATAACACTTACTAGCTGTGTGACCCTGGGCAAGTCCCTTAACCCCACCGCCTAGCCAAAAAAAAAAAAATAAAAAAGAAAGATAAGTTCATACTTGCCACAATATTCATAGTGGTACTTTTGAATAGCAAAAAAAAAAAAAATAGAAACAAATTTGGGAATGATAGGAAAAATTATTCCATTTTAATATAACAATGCTATTGTGCCATGTTATTGTTGTTTAGTCATGTCTGACTCTTTGTGACCCTGTGGACCATAATACACCAATACTGTCTATTGGGTTTTCTTATCAAAGATTCTGGAGTGGTTTGCCACTTCCTTCTCCAGTTCATTTTATAGATGAGGAAGCTAGGGCAAACAGGATTAAGTGACTTGCCCAAGGTCACACAGCTAGTTAAGTTTATGAGGATGGGTCTGAAATCGGTTCTCCCTGACTCTAGGCCCAGCACTCTATCCACTGAGCCACCTACCGGCCTCCTATTGTGCCACAAGAAATCATAAATAGAAGTAATTCAGAGAAATATAGTAATACTTGTATGAACTGATGCAAAAGGAATTAAGCAGAAGAGAACAATATAACATAGTGTAAATGAAAAAAAAACTCTAAATGGTATCCAAAGTCTCATTAACTGTAATGACCAAGCTAGCTCTTAAAAAATAGAAAATGATATACATTTCCCTCTTCTTGGTATAAGGGTAGGGGCCTATGGGTGCAGAATGTTATGTTTGCTATCAGGCTTATCTCACCTTTCCCTTTCCTCTGATCTGGGCTCCAGTATGCTAAAAACTTAATCTATTTCTTTTATATACCACTATCTATTGCTACTGTATCAGTATCTGAGGAGAGTGCTTTGTAGAACAGATATGTAGAAAGGGGACAGATCTGGTACTATTCCTGATCAGGTGGATACCTCCAGGAAAGCCTTTTACATTTGTTTCCCCATATCTAGAATAAATATCAATATAAAGAGATGAGTTAAAGCAGTGAAAAGAGCACTGGAATTGGAAACCAAAAAAGCTGGGTTCAAGTCCCAGCTTACTAGCAAATATTACTGGTAACACTTACTAGTTGTATTAACGTGGACAAATAACTTTATCTCTTCTAATTTTTGTAAAATGGGGATGGGAGGTATCAGATTAGATGTCAGTAAGAATAAATTGATTTATTTTTTCTTTAAAAGAAGTTACTGATAACTTTGTCCCTATACCAAGGGCATCTAGGTGGTACAATGGAGAGAGCTCCAGGCTTGGAACCAGGAATACTCATTTTTGTGAATTCAAATCTGCCCTCAGACACTTAGTAGCTGGGTGACCCTGGGTAAATCACTTAACCCTGTGTGCCTCAGTTTCTTCATATGTATAATGAACTGGAGAATGAAGTGGCAAACTACTCTAATATCTTAGCCAAGAAAACCCCAAATGGAGTTATGAAGAGTCAGACATGACTGAAAATGACTGAACAATCTGTCCCTATATCATAGTCATCTCCAAAAATGCCCACTCCATCCTCCCCCCCATCTTCTACCCCTGCAAATTTAACCCCCTTGAAACAGGAAAACAGGAAAAAAACCAATTGCCAAAATGACCTTGTCTGATAGCTTATGCAAAACTTTGTACCTGTAGTCCCCACCTCCTTCGAAGGGGAGAAACCTATGTCATTTGATACTGGAGAGTATCAAGATTGGTTATTGCAATTAATTTGGATTCGTTTGCATATGTTTGAAAAGTAGTCAGTATCCTATCATGATATCCAGTCATCATATCACATCATCCAGGAGAGATCATACAGTCTAATGGCAGACATTAAAATTACAGTATTTTCTACATTATCCCCTAGGGGAAAGGCCGGAGTGCTTATTAACCACGATTTCATTTTGAGTTTCATAATAACCTGGACAGAATAACAGCTCAATCTAATTGGAGGATTGGGGAACATCCCCTACCACTCGCCTCTCCTCCCCAGTCAGCTCCAGCAGCTGGAGAAGGTGTGTGAAGTTTGGAGAGGGAAGGTGTGAGCAACGTCAATCAGTGTCGACAGAGTAGTGTTTAATGCTGCTGGTCTGCTCAGGCAAGACAATACGGAGGTAGCAGCAAGCAACCAAACCTGTCACCTGGAAGGGAAGCCCCAGCAGGGCTGATAGTCACCAAGTCCTTGGTCTGGGGGTGGGGGTAGGAGGAAGTACAGGGTGGGGGAAGGTGAGGGAAAGAGGGGGAGGTGCAGCTGATATTTCAAGGTTTCTAAACCCAAAGTTCTCTATGAGATAGTGGGAGGCACAGGGGTCTGGGAGGTAGGAAATTGTGCCCTTCTCTCATCTCTGCCATTGTGTGACTTCAGGCAAGTCACTTCTCCTTTTGGTGGCCTCAGTTTCCTCATCTGTAAAATGAAACATTTGATCCTAAATGATCTCTGAACACCCTTCCAGTTCTAACATTCCAAGGTTCTGTGTCTTAGTGCAGAGTCAGAAATAATTCCCCAAAAGAAGATAGACAGCTCCCTATTGCCAGAATCCCTTGCTATATTGTTGTTCAATCGTGTCTGACTCTTCATGACCCTTTCGGGGGTTTTCTTGGCAGAGATACTGGAGTGGTTTGCCATTTCCTTCTCCAGCTCATTTTACAGATGAGGAAACTGAGGCAAACAGGGTTAAGTGATTCACTCAGGGTCACACAGCTAGTGTCAGGCCAGATTTGAACTCAGGAAGATAAGTCTTCCTGACTCCAGGCCTGGTACTCTATCCACTGGGGGGACCTAGCTGTCCCCCTGCTATATAGCCTGTTATATAATTTCTGTGGAGTGCTATAGAAAATCTATGCAGCTTCTAGCTGCAGAAACCTTTCAGATCATTTCTTACCTTCAAATTTGCCAGCATTCTCCTCTTGCAGGCTTTGGGGCTTCACCAAACCCAAACACAAAGAAAGTATTTGGCTAAAATGCTGCTTTTTCTAGGAAACAGTTCTTAATCCAATCTCCCTCCTTCCTTCTTCCTACCTATCTGCTAGCAGTGAACTGCTAAGAGGAATATCCAAACTGCTTGGTGTGCAAGTAATAAAGTCCAACAAGCCTTGCTTAAGGTTATTGACATTGCCTTACATGGTCTGTTTGTAGTGTGTGTTTAAAATCAGATCAGAGCTATCATGGTTGCAAGGATTTCTTTTCGAGTTATTGACTAGGGGACAAAGGAGACAGGATAAATATCAGTGCAATGAAGGCAAGATAAAAAAAGGGGTGGTACAACTTAGGGACCTTTAAATGGAGAGGATTTGCAGGGCATTTGAATAAAGTAATTTCTCTCGCTGGGCTTATCTTTAATTATTTTAGTGACCCAAAAAAACATTTTCTTGTCCCTTCTCCACCTCTCCCCCACTCCATATTCGGGGGGGAAAAACGAAAAAGAAAAACCCTTGTAACAAATATGCATAGCCAAATAAACCAAATTTCTATATGACCATGTTTTAAAAAAATGTTTCATTCTATATCCTGAGTCCATCACCTCTCTGTTAGAAGATGGGTAGCATGCTTTATTATTATATCCCCAGGAATTGTGACTGGTTACTGCATTCATCAGAATATTTCAAAGTTGTTCGTCTTTATAATGTTGTTATTCTATAAATTGTTCTCCAGGTCTACTCACTTCACTTTGCATTAGTTTATACAAATATTTCCAGGTTTCTCTGAAACCATTCCCTTCATCATTTCTAATAGCACAATAGTATTCTATTACATTCAAATGCCCTAATTTGTTCAGCTATTCTCCATAGATGGGCACCTTCTTAGGCTTCAGTTCTTTGCCACTACAAAAAGAACTGATATAAACATTTTTGTATGTATGAGTCCTTATTCTTTCTTTGATCTCTTTGGGAGTAAAACTTAGTAGCAGTGAAAGGATATGTAGCTTATTACCTTTTGGGGCATAGTTCCAAATTGCTTTCCAGAGTATCTGGACCAAATAAGAGTTTTACCAACAGTGCATTAAAGTGTCTGTTTTTTTCCATACTGCTCTAACTTTTGTAATTTTCCATTTTTGTCAACTTTGCTAATCTGATGGGTATGAAGTGAAACCTCAGAGTAATTTTGATTTGTGTTTCTCTAATTATTAATGATTTGAAGCATTTTTTTCATATGGCTATTGATGGCTTGAATTTCTTCCTTAGAAAACTGCCTGTTCATGTGATTTGACCATTTAACAACTGGGGCATGTCTTTTATAAATTTGAATTGCTTCCTTACCTATCTTGAAAATGAAGGGGCAGCTAGGTGGCACAGTGGATAGAGCACTGGGAGTCAGGAAAATCCAAGTTCAAAGGTAGCCTCAGACACTTACTAGCCATGTGACCCTGGGCAAGTCACTCAACCTCAGTTGCCTCAAAAAAAGATGGGAAAAAATGAGACTTCTATCAGTGACAAGCTTTTTTTTTTTTTATCCTGTACTTGAACTAGAGAGCCTAGATGGGACATAATAAGAAGTAACCTTTGAAAAAAAAAAAAAGAAGTAATCTTTGGTTTCTTACTAGCTACAGCCTCTCGACAAAACCTAGGGCGCAGAGTGTTTGGTTTAAAGAGCAGCCAGAAGCCAGTGTCACTGGAGGGTAGAGTGAATGCGGGAATAAAGTATAAAAAAAAAATTTTAAAGAAAGGAAAGGACCCTTGTACAGGGTCAAACAGAAGATTTTTTATCTTGAAGTTAGTAGGAAACCACTGGAGTAAGGGTGAAACTTGTCCTTTAGGAAAATAACTGGGGAAGCTGAGTAGAGGAGACTAGATTAGAGTGAAGAGAAACTCGAAGAAGGGAGACCAGGGGGACGGCTATGCAATCGTCCAGGCTCTTGAAAATCCAGCGGTAGAAAAGCCTGCATCGGATGGTGACTATGTGAGTGGAGAGAAGGGGAGGTATATAAAAGACGTGAAGGTAGAAACGATAAGATTCGGCAACATAATGTGTACGTGAGTGGAGAAAGGATTTGAGGGCGATACTGAGGTTTCAAGTCTGAGCGCCTGGGAGGATGGTGATACTCTTACAAGACAGTTTTTTTTTTGGGGGGGGGAGACATAATGAGTTCTGCTTTGTGCATTTTGAGTTTGAGTTCATCCTCGTACATTCTAAGGACGTATTTAACAGTTGCCTGATTCCATATAGCCTTTATAATTTGGGGGGGGGGGTATTCTCAACCCAACTCCCATTCCCACTGAAGGGTTGGGTCCCCCAAAGCACATTTCCTCTTGGTTGGGGGTGAAGACTTGAGGTGTTGGCATGTCTTTCTCTAATGCTATTAGGACTGGAGCGCTGATGAGCAGTTTTGTGTTCTCAGTATCAATCTCATTATAGCTGATTGCTCCCTGTATCATCAATACCCTCTAGTGGATTAATGCCCTAGTACCATTTAACTAATCAGTACTGTAAAAATTAATTCATTTTTTACAATAATTTGTAAAATGTTTGTAAATTTCCTGAGAGCAAGACGTTACAAAGCATTTCCCTCCCAACACCGAGGGGTACACTCTCCTCTATACCACCTTGGTCCTTACAGAAAATAGGATCATCTTTAAAGCAGTTTCTGTATAGTATTTGCTCTACCAAGTTCACTTCCAAATGCATAGCTAGATAGATGAGTTGTTTACATTCGGTTTTGGCTGCCTTCTATCCACTTAGTCACTTGAGACTGAAATCCCCATTAGGCTTGGCTGTCTATAAAACCCGGCATGGATTCAAGCTCCTAGACTTCTAAAGGCTCACTTTCCTGACCTGAATTTCACAAGGTCACAGCCTTCACCTAAGAGTAGGAAAACAAAACAAAACAAAACAAAAAATCCCAAAACCATAAAGACGTAAAGAACAGTCATGTACTAGCAACTTCCAGCTAACTGTATTAGTAATAAGCCAAGATGCTAAATTCTATTTAAATCATTCTGCTAATGTATGGATGGTTTCCATGATTCCCAATGCTTTCTATGTGGTAATAAATGACCTGTCCTATTCTGTATTCATACTGTGCACTGGGCTCCTTTTCTACTTCCTTTTCCTTCCTTCCTTCCTTCCTTCCTTCCTTCCTTCCTTCCTTCCTTC
>NW_020954737.1:477616-536568 GCF_900497805.2 Vombatus ursinus
CTTCCTTCCTTCCTTCCTTCCTTCCTTCCTTCCTTCCTTCCTTCCTTTCTTCTTTCCTTCCTTCCTTTCTTTTTTCTTTCCTTTTCTTTCAAGAAACACTGCATTAGAGACAAAAGCAAATGTCCTTGAGCAGCCTGGGTAAGGGTGATGAGTCAATGAATGTGAGAAAGGGGAGCCTACTTCCCCTAATCAGGTGTCAGACTTCCCTAAGAGATGAATCCAGGCAAACCATAATGAGTGGGGAATGGCTCAAAACTGAGCTGCTGTGGCCTCAGCTAAGCATTGTCTTTGGCCTCTATGCTAGAATTTATACACTGGCACTTTAAGATTTATGAAGCCCTCTAATACATTTTTATCCAAGTCTCAAAATTGTTATGTGCAGACTATAGGGTATAGGATTGTAGGATCATATTTTTATCTCCTTCCAATAGGGAAGGGGAAGGGAATAAGCATTTATACAGCACCTACTGTGTGCTAGGCACTGTACTAAATGTTTTACAAATGCTATCTTATTTGATCCTTACAACAGCCCTCCAAGATACATACTATTATTTTCCTCATTTTAAAATTGAGGAAACTGAGACAAACAGAAGTTAAGTGACTTGCCCAGAATCTACAGCTTAGAAGCTCTGACACTAGAATTGAACTCAAGCCTCCCACTCTATCAGCTGTGGCACCTAGATAAAACTGCTGTTAATGAGTCACTTTGGTCATCTCTGACTCTTTGTGATCCCATTTAGGGTTTTCTTGGAAAAGATACTGGAGTGGTTTGCCATTTCTTTTTCCAGTTCATTTTACAGATGAGGAGTTGAGGCCAACAGGCTTAAGTGACTTGTCCAGGGTCACACAGCTACTAAATGTCTGAGGCCACATGTGAACTCGGGAAGATAAGTCTACCTTACTCCAGGCCTGGCACTCTATCCACTGTATCTCCTAGCTGCCCTCAGATAAAACTGAGGCTCAGATAAATTAAGTGACTTGTTCACAGTAGGAAGTTGCAGAATTAGAACCCAGCTCTTCCTGACTTTTAGTACTTTATCCATTATTCCATTTAATATTAAACTAAATATCATTATGGCATGCAATTTTAGAATATTAAGCCTATTTTCCTCCCTCTTTTGGCCAACAGCCCATAGAAGTGATTTTATTAATGTGAACACAATGTCCTGTTTGAATAAGACATACTTTGAAGCAAGGACTTTCATGAGTCCTTTCCAGCCAGTTTACTTGGCAATGATGTACTTATGGAACAAGACTGAGATACAACTATAGCTGAGCTAGGTGGCATGGTGGCAGGAGTGCTAGGCCTGAAGTTAGAATGACTTATTTTTCTAAGTTCAAGTCTGGCTTCCATCAACTTACTGTGTGACCTTGGGCAAATCATTTAATCCTTTTTGCCTCAGTTTTCTCATCTGTAAAATGAGCTGAAGAAGGAAATAACAAAGCACTCCGGGATCTTTGCCAAGAAAACTCCATGGACACTATTGATGTGCTATGGGTCACAGGGTCACAAAGAGTCTGACATGACTGAACAACTGTTTTTTTCAGCCAATCAACAGGCACCTGTTTCCACTTTTTTGCTACTATGAAAAGGGTATACAATATTTTTATAGGATCTTTCTGCCTTTGACCTCCTCAGTACTTATAGCCAATTATCCAGCAGGGCAAAGGACACATGGTTTGGGTCATTTTTTTCTCACCTAATTCCAAACTTTCCCATAACTGGTAGACTAAACTTACAGCTTCTCCAGCTGCACTGAAGTATGTCCTCCTACTACTCCCTCCACTCCCAATAAGGTCCCTATGTTGTATCATTAGGCCATTATGAGGCCATACCTTTTCTATTATTTGCTACTATTCTGATCTGGAAGGTGAATGCTCTATCTCTGGGTCCCATCTAGTTTGGGTTCATAAGGTCTACATTCTTTTACTACAAATTAGTGCTTCATAGAATCACAGATTTAGACATGAAAGGGCCCTCAGAGATCATACAGTTCAACACCCTCATTTTACAAATGAGGAACATAAAGCCCACAAGGATTAAATGACTTGTCCAAGTTCACACTAGGAGGAAGCAGTAAAGCCAGGATTCAAGTTCAGGGCCTCTAGCTCCAAATTCAGCTGTTTTCCCCCTTGTACTGTTCCGTAATCCGGGCTTCAAAGAGCTGAGGAACTTATCAAAACCACCTGGGAACAAGTGACAAACCAAAAAGAAAATGGTCACATGCAGGGCAATGCATTGAATTTACTTTGAACTTTGCCTCCAAAACACTTTTCTAAGTGCCCAGTGCACTCATGACTTCACCTCTCTCCCTAATATTGGATGCTTATAGACTTACTGTTGTTTATTATATTAGATGTTTATAGTTTAGTTCTTTTTCATCTGTAAAAGAAGGGAATTGGACTACATGACTTCCAAGGTCCCTTCTGGTACCCCACCTTTTTCAATAATGTTTATAAGATCCATACGAGCCTTTGCAGTGTCTAAGTGTAGAAAAAGATTCTACTGCAGGGAAAGGACCCAGATGTACAAAAATATTTATAGCAGCTCTGTTTGTGGTGGCAAAGAATTGGAAACTGAGGGAATGCCCACTCACTGGGGAATGGCTGAACAAGTTGTGGTATATGAGTGTAATGGAATACTATTGTGCTATAAGAAACGATGAGCAGGCAGACTTCAGAAAAACCTGGAAAGACTTGTATGGACTGATGCTGAGTGAAGTGAGCAGAACCAGGAGAACACTGTACACAGTGACAGCAACATCGTGCGATGATCAACTTTGATGGACTTAATTCTTCTTAGCAGTATAATGATCTAAGACAATTCCAAGAGACTCATGACAGAAAATGCTAGCCACATCTATAGAAAAAACTATGAAGCCTGAATGCAGATCAAAATATACTATTTTCACTTTTTCTGGGGTGGTTTTGTTCTGTTTTTTTGTTCACAACATGACTAATGTGGAAATATGTTTAACATGATTGTCCACGTATAACCTATATCAGATTGCTTGCTGTCTTGGAGAGGGGGGAGGGAGAAAAATTTGGAACTCAAAATCTTACAAAAACGAATGCTGAAAATTATCTTTCCATGTAATTGGAAAAAATAAAATACTATTTACAAAAAAAAGACTCTACTACTTAACAAAGCTATCAGGTGAAAGGAGCAATTCTAAAAAAAATACAGTGAACCAAGGACAGTTAATAATATAATAATAAAATGAAGGTGAGATGTAGAGGTATTGGCAAAATTTCAGAAGTAGTGTGGCAAACCTTTGTCCCCCACTGAGAGGGGGAGGTAGGTGTGAAGATGGGAGCAGTAGTCGTGGTGGGGAAGGTACCTATTGCTAGCAGGTTCCCATTACAAATGTTGGAAACATGTCCCTGCAGTGTGTGAGGCACAGCCTTAGCTGGAGACATAGCAGGAGAATGGTCAGACAAGGACGGATCCTGATAATTGAGTAAATGGATGGGAAGAGGCAGGCTTGGCTCTATGATCCCAGGCCCAGGGCTGACCTTATTAACAACTAAGTAGAACAGGCAACTCCTGCCTAGAAATATCACCTTGCCATTTAACTGTTACAGCTTAATCCTTTTGGGTCTTGAAGGCTTTATTGTTTTCAAAAGTTCCCCTCTTAGCTGGAATCAGTTGACAATTGCCTGAAATTGAGAATGGACATAGGAAAGGCGCCTTGGGAAGCTTACGGGAGTTGGATGAAGAAGGAAGGAGGAAAAATGACATTAACAGGGGAGGTGGAAAGGATCCAAAGCCAAACTGCCTTCTTCAATTTTGCCACAGGCCATCCCTGATCAGGGCATTTGAAATCACCTAACATAAGCTCTCTCCTTGCATTAAGCCTCGTACTGCCACTGCTTACACTTGCCTCACATTTCTTAGTGTGAAGGGAGTAGATTTTTTTTGAAAAAAATGTAGTTGGAGTGGTGAGAAAGAATTATGTTCATTCATTTTATAAGGGGAAGATAATCAGCTCTGCCCCTGGGAAGGTCTTTTTATTTGTTTTGTTCTTTAGGGGGAATAAACTGTAATGGGCTTTAATTTAAAATGAGGAGAGATAATGGTTGAAATCAATGACCAAGAGGAAGGAAAGAGAGACAAGGATGCTACTTAATTATTTTTTAACATGGGAGGGATGAGAGCCACAGTTGGGGAATTTTGCCCAGGTGTTGTTGAATCTATGGCATATAATGCAGTCCCAGGCACGACACTAACACCATGCCAAAGTCCACATGTGGCATGGGTGTTATGAGGTCCTGCCACCCCCTGCCTCCCACCACCAACCCCTATTCAAATGTGGCCACAACTATGGGAGAAAGTGGTGATGACAAGTGGTCCCCAAACCCTCCAAAACCTGTCTTGTAAAACCCTATTGTAAACTCTTCTCCTCTGATTCTGGACTGGGTAAGTGTTGAAATGCAATTAAAATGGGAGAAAAAGATAGAGGAGAAACTGGAGTGTGAATGCTTTATTTTTACAATGAGGAAAAGAAGCTGTGAGGTGGGAACTTAATTAAAAAATCATAGAGAGAGATGGGGGGAGGGGAGGAGATAATTGAAGCTGTGATGAACACTGGAGGAGGGGAGAAGACAGAGGGTCAATCAAGGAGATTCTGAGGAAGGCAGCAAAATCAGGATTCACCATAACAAGGAAAAATGATGGGCCAAAATCAAAAAGGGAAGGCTGTGCAAAAAACTGACATGATCCTAAACCAATTATTGGACCATCAAGAAAGCCAAGAATCTTGTTCCATAATTCATACCTACTTCCAGTGAATGTGTGGCTGCAAAGCCTATTTTTACTCGTCTCACAGTGAATCCTCCATTGCCGGCACCAAGAATAATATTCTGAATTCACTGAGTACATGTGAGTGAACTAAGATTTACTCTTCCAGAGTTGAATTTTACTTGAAATAAATAAGTGAAGGGGCTGTAAGTCACTCGCTGCCTTTCCCCGCCCCTGCCACTGGCCTACAAATGCTCCTTGCTTTTTCCCAAGGAGGTTTCAGTGAGGACCGCAGTCAGGTAGAGCTCAATGATCCAGGATTCAGGGAGCTGCCAACTTCTGACCAATTTGTTTCAGTTTTTTTTCTGCTACTGTTGCTGCCCGTGTATTATTAATTTGTATTTATATTTAACTGCAACTCTTAGTCTGCCTCTTCTACTCACTGAGCCATTTGTGAGGGAGAGGAGGGGCAGTAGACAAGACTGCTATTGTGAACAGTATGTGACTGGGGTGGAGACGTAATTAATTCTGCTTTTTCTCTTTGAAAATGACAAAAAGTTAATGAAAGCTAGCTACTAAAAACCATTTAAGGACTGGCTAATATAACCTCTCCTCTTAAGAGTTTAGAGTTCAGAACAATTGGCACCCACTTTAAAATATACTTAAGTTTAGATGAGACACACCAAAAAACCTTTCTGTACTGGGCAAGAGTGAATTTTCACTGTCTTGCCAAGTTACTGCTGCTTAATACTTAAACCTGATAGTATCTTCTATTTCCACATGGCTGTACAATCCACAGAAGCCAGGGATAGAGAAGGAAGAAAGGTGTCCATACTCACAAATAACCCCTATTATCATTTCCCTTTATTTTTCCATTAGTGGGGGAGTATGAAGAAAAGTGTTTAAGATAGATGCACAAAAGGCTGGACATTCTAACAGCCAATACATTGCCCCTGGAGCCCATCAGGAAGAGAAAATCTGTTCCTTCCTGTTCATTCTTTAAAAGCATGAGTATATTTCAGTCATAATGAAGGTTTTTCAGAACTCCTCCACCAAATCTTTTTCGGTCGGGAAAGCCAGGCATCTGTAGGTAGGAAGATAAAAAGTTATGTCTAAAGTAGATGTAACATACTCATCTCCCCAATAATATGTCTGTCTTTCTCTCTTATTTATCATTTTCTATAGTGAAATGACCCAGTGATATCATTCACACATTTATATTATGGAACTAGTTTATAGGAGAGGTTTTACTGAGAAATTCAAACTGTAAGAATGAGATAAGGTAAAAATGCTGCCAAAGTATAGGTACCAAACAGGTATAGGTAAACTCCTTTAATAATAGTAAAACCTAAATTAAGAAAGGAGAAATTTCAGGTGAAGACTGAACATTATTTAATTAATGTATTAGAGTTTAAAATGAATTGTTCCCATTACTAAAGCCTGTCCTTTAATGCCAGGAATAGAAGAAAATAGGACATGTGGTTCCTCGTGGGCCAAGAGGAATCCCTGTCACTTTGTGTTTTTATAATTTCCCTAAAGAGCTTTAGAAATCAAACTATTCCAAATGTAAGGGAAAGGTTTAATGACACAGGTCTTTTGAGAATCATTATGGTCATTACCATTTAATACCTAAGATACAGGAAAACATTTCTAGAGCTAATGTATATCATAAAAGACAAAAACCTGGCACCTTAACTCTAGCTATAGGCCTTGCTTTACTGAAAGAAAAAGATGGTCACTGACCTGGTTACCATCTCGAATAAAATATCTCTTCTCTATGACCTGTTGGAAACAGAGAGATGATTTAGCAAATGCAGAATACACATATCTGGAAAATGTGGTTAACTGTGATGGCTACTCAGGGGACTAAAAGGCTTATCCACAATTAAGAGACCTTAATTAATCTATAATTAAGAGGCTTCATACAATTTAAAGCAAAATCTGTTGCCAGTTAGCTCAGTTAGAGCACAGAGCTAATTAGGCCAAGGTTGTGAGTTTGATCTCCATTTATACAGTTAGTTATGCTCTTTTTTATGACCACAGACTGAACCGTAAATTAGGATGTTTCATTAACAGCTGTGAGTCTTTATCCTTAGTCACAAAGAAGGCTAGGTAAGAGAATATGGATGGATCTGGATAAAGCAATTATTAGTGAAAAAAAAACAACTGGAAATAATGTGTCCTATTACAATGTTAGTATTATTTTAATATGTGATGGAGAACATCTGAAAAATAATTAATATTGATCTTTGTCATTGCAGTGGCTAGAGCCAGGATAAATTCCACTGTAACAAGGGTGCTTGGCTAAGGGACAAATGTGTCTCCATAGGAATGACAACACAAGTAATCATGGCACAAAAATCCCTTCTGGGAAAATTGAGTTCAAAATCTAAGGGCAGAAATTCTATACTGTTCCTTAAATGGAACTGCGTGGGTACTGCCTACATAGTGGTAAAGATCATATCCCTTTTGATTATGTATAATACTTTCCTGCATTTCCCCATAAATCCTACTTGTTCTTTTAGTAACTCAAGGATACCAATGTGCCATTTGGACCCATCCTTCGGTTGTTTCTCACTCTTGCTATATGACCAGCTCATTTTTTCCCCAGTGATCTAAGTAGCACTCCTTATGTAACTTCTTATGCATGGGCCACTACTGGTAATATTCTACAGTCTGCTTGCCATCATGCACCTTTTCATTTCCACCTGTCCTTTTAATTCTTCTGAGATAATTCATCAGTGAACAGCATTAGTCTGAGAATAATGGTATTCACTGGTTTCATTCATTCAATGGTAATTCAATAGCTTTTCAGTGGTGATCAATTGAGACTGCTGTGCAATTTCCCAAATACAATCCAGGCTGATAGCCCACTCCAACTCAATCCTCAGGCCAGATCATTGGCAGCACTTATTCAAGCATATTTATGTGCTAGGTCAATAGGCTACCTGTCCAACTAGATGTGTTTTTCATCCATTTTTGTCTTTCTAGAGAAGAAGATGAGATAGATTAACTGTGCATTGTTATGGATTTCTCTGAGGCAGTTTTGTAGTGTTCTATCACTGCACAAAGGGACATGTGGAAATTTCACTCAGAGTAAAACCTTCTTTCATTTGGACTTTATACAGGACATTTTCCAGGACACCAGATGACATCTCTGTTGAACATCTATCAATCAGCTTGCTTTAATACCTTCTTTGATATAAGTACTCAGCAGACTGGTGAACAAAGCTACCTCTTGGGTCACATCAATCATAGATTTTTGGATGATTCTGATTCTGAGGTATATGTGAAGAAACCTTGCCTGAAAAGAAGGCTATTCAAAGTTAAATGCTTTTTTAAAGTTAGGAAACAAAATGAGAGCTTACACATTCTCTATAACTTTCAGGCAGTTGTATAGCTATAGTGATGTGATAATCTACAGAAAACCATCTTCTCAATCCTGCCTGTACCTTTCGCATGTATTCATCAAGGATACCTTTCATATGGGTGTAGTTTGCTCTCCAAGATTTTATGAAGATGAGAAAGCAGGCAATATGGATCCATAATTACAATGATCTTCTTAGTTGCCTTTTTGTTTAAAATCACTATTTGTGATCTTTCTTATTCTTTTGTAATCTTCTCTTTTATGAGATATCTTGAGAACTGGTCAAATGCCTTTAAAATTCTTCTTTTAATATCTTTAGGGTTAAAGTATACCCTAGAATATAAATTTTTTCTGCATATACTTCATCAAGTCTAGCCATTCTTTCCTGTATATTTTGAAGCACCATTACCAGTTTTCACCTGGCATCCTGGGTACTATGCACTACATTTGTGGTGCCATAGTGGTAGTTCCACTATGGGCATCAATGAAAATAAAGAGAAATTCTAGTAGATGTGTTTTACTTTGTATCTGTCTTTTTTCCTCCTGGTTTTGTTTCCAAATGCTCTGAGGTCAATCCAGTCATTTCCACCAATGCTTTTTGCTGTCATGTGACCACATTGCTCATAATGTACCTAGTGACTTTCTATAGGTGAGATCATCTAACAATCTAATCCATATGACAATTCTTAAGCTCAAGAGCAAAAATACTTGCTAATCTAATACTAAACCCCAAATTTTCTGGGGCTTTAAAAGCCCGGAAGCTCAGGCTCCCCAATCCTCTTTTCTTATGTGCCAGACAGCACATAGGCTGGAACTAAATCAGAGTCAGGTCACAGGGAATACTTCCTGATCATATAAGGAATGAGAAGGCAGTAGAGTATTCCTACTCTGGAAATCTCTCTTCAGAGAATGTGTGTGTGTGTGTGTGTGTGTGTGTGTGTGTTTGTCTCACCTGCAAATGTGATTATATTCATTGACTGACTGGCTGATGTCCTAACCCCATAAATTCTACATCTTGCTCACCCTCTTCTCCTGATAACTTCCAAAGCAAACCACTCCAATCCTAATCTAATCCAATCCAATCACTATTTATTAAATGTCTATGTGCAAGACACATAAGGTACTAGAGATATAAAAGCAAAGGGGCACCCCAAGAAAAGAAACTTATAGAGAGATTACTATTGCTGACTCTCATACCCAGTGTTCCATCTCTTCTCCCACCCCCACTCCCCAGAACTGCTACCAAATAAGAGTCAACAGTGATTCCTACCCTAGGCTCTATTGCGCCTGCCTCCTTGAGCAGGTGGGGGTAGGGAAGAGAGTCCTATGGTGAGAAAGGGTAAAAACTAATTCAAGGAACATTTAGTAAGTACATACTAAGAGCTAGGTGCTGGTGATAGGAATATGAAAAAATGACAGTCCCTGCACTCTAGGAGTTTATAATCCAATAGGGAGATAAGACATGTAAACAAGTAAGTATGAGATCAGGGGCAAAGAAGAGAGCCAGATAAACTGTCCCAATAAAGTTTGAGGAAGGAGAACCTCTTTCACTGGTGAGGACAAGAGAAGTCCTGGTAAAAGAAATGTACCAAGGTTGAACTTTGAAAGAAGATGCCAATTCTGAAAAGTAAGGATGAGGAAAGAATTCATTCTGCTCTCTAGCTTTTCTTAATGTGCAATATGAACACTGGGCACATAGCACTCACTTGAGCAGCATTGCAGAGATGTGACTTTGCCAAGACAAAGACAAACGGTGCCCTAATTTACAAGCATGCTGAATCATCCTCCATTTTTATTTTACTTCAACACTCCAAGAATAGGTCAATAACTGGAATTCAAAAGTCTTTGAAAGTGAATTATCAGGAGGTCAACTTCATGTGTAGCAACTACTTTAGAAATTACATGTATCTGGGATTAATAAGTACTTAGAATTGGCCTAGTAAATCAAACAGTTCTTAGAACTTGTATTAGCATCGGGTGTCTTTTTTTTTTTAAAGGAATGTATATACAAAGCTGGAAAATAAACCCTATTTTTATGTCAGAAGCAGGATCAATTACCCACTGACAAATGACAAAAATGAAAAATTTAAACTCTGGTAGTCGTTGGTTATCCTTTGTGGACAAAGTGATGCTGCTGATGGTACAAATACTTCAGCAGGCATTGAGCAATTATACCAACAGATAAGAAAAGAAATAGCAGATGTTTCCCAGGTTGCTAAGTTCAGCCTGAAGGAATAAAGGGACACTGAAAAACTAGGTCCTTAACTCTCATAATACACAAGCTCCTAGTTATATTAAAAAGCAAGTGAGAATTTACCTTATCAAAAAATCTACTCAGCTTGACAGCGTTGGAAGATCCTGCCGCAAGGTATCGGGGATTTGTGCAGTCCTAGAAAAGGGAACATAAAATCTATGATGAGTAGTGATTTATATTTTTCAACAAAAGTTCTTTATGAGTTATAATGATTATTATTAGGTCCTTCTATAGAGAAATAAAATGCATTATACTTTTACAAATAGTTTCTATAGGTGGTCTTCAAATTACAATCAATAACCCAGAAAGCAATGAATTATGAGAGGTGTTACAGAAAGGTAGAGTTGCCCATTTTTGGGTGCCCAATCAATCAATCAATCAATCATTTCTACGGTCCTCCTTGAGGCAGGCTTGTAATGTTAGCAGTTTTTGAATGAAGAATCAATCAGACAACAAGAATTTATTAAATACCTACCATGTGCCAGGGACAGTGCATGTTGAAAGCACTAAGCACCTAATTAATTTAAGGCCACCTTGGGAATTAGAAATAGAATCACAACTAGATAAGAATTCTTCAATTCCAGTATTTTGCACTAATCCTCACAGAACATTTACTCACAACCAATTGTAATGTGAAAGAAATCATTTGAAGCTCTCAGGTCAAATGCAACACCAGACACAAGCACAATTATTTCCTCCAAAGACTCAAGATGGCTTGCTTAGGTCTGATGGTACAAAGGGCACGGGGCCCCACAGAAGAAGTGTGTTGAAAGAAAAAAGAAGCCTAAAGGCAGAAGGTTAAGAACTTACCTCTTGGTGTATTACATATTTAGTAGTCTATCTATTGAGATACAAATAGGAAATCTATAAATACAACTATAGGATGCTGTTTACAGAAATGAAGATGGATATAATAATTAGAGAAATATTAATAACTTATGAGTAGGTTGAGCCAAAATGATGAAAATGACAATACTAGGACTTACTATTTGATAAAAAACACTGGGAAAACTGCACATTAGTCAGACAGAATTTAGGTTCAGCTTACCACTACAAAGCCTATGCTCCAAAGAGATCAATTTCCTAAATGTACAAAAACATTCATAGCAGCAGCTTTTGTAATGACAAAGAACTGGGAACTAAAGGGGTACCCTTTAACTGGGAAATTGCTTAATACATTATGGGGCATGTGAGGAATACTAATCTGTTGTAAGAAATTATAGAAATGGTTTCAGGGAAACTTGGGAAGACTTGTTGCAGAGTGAAGTGAACAGAACCAAAAGCCCAATTTATTTAACAACGGCATTGTAAAAATGAACAACTTTGAAAGACTTAAAGAACTTGATCACTGCAATGACTGACCATGATACCAGCGGACTGATGATGAAGCATGTTATCAACTTCTTGACAGAGAGGGCCTGCTTGACTATGCATATTTCTTATAAGAGCTTTAAAATTAAAAAAAAATTTTTTTTTGAGTTCTGAATTCTGTACCTCCCTTTGATGCCTCCCCCACCCACTGAGAAGGCAAGAAGTGTGATATCAATAATACATGTGAAATCATGCAGAAACATTTCCATTAGTTTTGTTGCAAAAAAAAAAGCAAGAAAAAGAAAGTGAAAAAAAAATTAAGCTTCAATATGCTTTCAGACTCCATCAGTTCTTTCTCTGGAGGCACTATTTTTTCAGAATTGTCTTTCTGGATTGACCTGGATCATTGTATTGATCAGAGTAGCTAAGTAATTCACAGTTGATCACTGTGTAAGATATTGCAGTCACTGTGTACAATGTCTTCCTGGTTCTGCTCACTTCACTTTGTATCAGTTCATGTAAGTCTTCCCAGATTTTTCTAAAACCATCTTGCTCATCATTTCTTACAGCACAACAGAATTCCATCATAATCATATACCACAACTTTGTCAGTCATTCCCCAGCTGATATGGGTAATATCTCAATTTCCATTCTTTGCCACCACAAAAAGACTTATTATAAATATTTTTGTACATACAGGTCCTTTTCCTTTTATCTCTTTGGGATACAGACCTAGTAGTGGTATTGCTGGGTCAAAGAATATGCATAGTTTCATAGTCCTTTTGGCATAGTTTGAAATTGCTCTTCAGAATGGTTGGATGAGTTCACAACTCCACCAACAGTGTATTAGTGTCTCAGTTTTCCCCACCCTCTCCAACATTTGTCATTTTCCTTTTCCACCATATTAACCAATCTGATAGTTGTGAGGTGGTACCTCACAGTTGTTTTAATTTGCATTTCTCTAATCAATAGTGATTTACAGCATTTTTTTCACATGACTACAGATAGCTCTGATTTCTTTGAAAACTTCCTGTTCATATCCTTTGACCATTTATTTATCAAATGGGGAATGACTTGTAGCCTTAAAAATTCAACTCAGTTCTCTATATATCTGAGAAATGAGACTTTTATCAGAGAAACTTGCTGTAAATTTTCCCCCCAGTTTCCCACTTTCCAATCTTGGCTGCATTGGTTTTGTTTATGTAGAACTTTTAAAATTTAATGTAATCAGAATTATCCATTTTATTTCCTCTCTCTTGTTAGTCATAAATTCTTCCCTGATCCATAGATCTGAAAGGGAAAATTTTCTATGCTCCCCTAATATATTTATATCACCCTTTATGTCTAAATGACGTACCCATTTTGACCTTCTCTTGGTATACAGTGTGAGATGTTGGTTTATACTTAGTTTCTGCCAAACTGCTTTCCAGTATTCCAAGCAATTTTTGTTAAATAGTGAGTTTTTGTGCTCTTTGGGCTTATCAAACACTAGATTACTATGATTATTTACTACTGTGTATTATATACCTAATCTATTCCACTGAGCCACCATTCTATTTCTTAGCTAGTACCAGATTGTTTTGATGATTATTGCTTTGTAATAGTTTGAAATCTGGTACTGCAAGGCCACCTTCTTTCACATTTTTTTTTCATTGACTCCCTTGATATTCTTGATCTTTTGTTCTTACAGACGAATTGTTATTTTTTTTTCCAACTCTATAAAGCGACTTTTTTGTAGTCTGATTGGTATGACACTGAATAAGTAAGTTAATTTTTGTCATTTTTATAATATTGGCTCAGTCTACCCATGAGCAAATAATGTTTCTCCAATTGGTAAGATTTGTTTTTACCTGTGTGAAGTGTTCTGTAATTGTGTTCACATAATTCCTGGGTTTGTCTTGGCAGGTAGACCCCAAGCATTTTATATTTTCTGTATTTATTGTAAATGGAATTTTTCTTTCTCTCTCTTCCTGCTGGACTTTGTTGGCAATATATAGCAATGCTGATGATTTATGCAGGTTTATTTTATATCCTGCAACTATGCTAAAGAGGTTAATTAATCAACTAATTTTTTAGTTTTAGTTTTAGTTTATTCTCTAGGGTTCTCTAAATACACCATCATATTGTTTGCAAAGTGATGGTTTTGTTTCCTCATTGCCTATTCTAATTTCTTTTACTTGTCTCACTGCTAGCTAGCATGCCTAGTACAATACTGAATAACAATGGTGATAATAAGCATCCTTGCTCCACCCCTGATTTTACTGGGAAGGTTTCTAGTTTATCTCCATTACAGATAATACTTGCCAATAGTTTTAGATAAATAATATTTACCATTTTAGGAAAGCTCTATTTATTCCTATGCTTTTTAGTGTTTTTAATAGGAATGAGTGTTATATTTTGTCAAAAGCATTTTCTGCATCTACTGAGATAATCATGATTTTTGTTGTTTGTGTTATTGATACATCAGGTCAATCATGCTGACAGTTTTCCTAATATTGTACCAGTCCTGCATTCCTGGTATAAATCCTACCTGGCCATAGTGTATGATCTATGTTGTAATCTCCTTGCTAGTGTTTCATGCAAAATTTTTGCATCAACATCCATTAGGGAAATTGGTCTATAGTTTCCTTTTCTGCTTTGGTTCTTCCTGGTTTAGGTATCAGCATTATATTTGTGTCATGAAAACAATTTCATAAGACTCTTATTTGCCTATTTTTCCAAATAGTTTATATAGTACTAGAATTAGTTCTTTAAATGTTTGGTAGAATTCACTTGTGAATCCATTTGGTCCTGGGAATTTTTCCTTGGGGAGCTCACTGATAGCTCGTTCAAATTTTTTTTTCTAAAAAAGGGTTAAGTCCTCTATTTCCTCTTCTGTTAATCTGGGTCCATCCATTTTACTTAGATTGTCAGATTTACAGGCATATAATTGGGCAAAACAGTTCCTAATAATTGCTTTAATTTCATCTTCACTACCAATGAATTCAGCTGTTTCATTTTTGATACTGGTAATTTGGTTTTCTTTCTTTTTTTGCAAACAAATTGACCAATGGTTTATCTATTTTATTGTTTTTTTCCATATAAAACTAATTCGTAGTTTTACTTATATGTTCAATTTTTTTTCTTTCAATTTCATTAATCTTTTCTTTTTTAGGATTTCCAGTTTGGTGTGTTTAACTAGGGATTTTTAATTTGTTCTTTTTCTAGCTTTTTAAATTGCATGCTCAAATCTTTGATCTGCTCTTTCCCTATTTTATGGACGTAAACATTTAGAGATATACATTTTCTCCTAAGTACTGGTTTGGCTGCATTCCATAAATATCAGTATATTGTCTCCCTGCTTTAATTTTCTTTAGTGAAGTTATTGTTTCTATGATTTGTTCTTTGACCCACTCATTCCTTAGGATTAATTAGTTTCCGATTAATTTTAACTGTTTCCTTGGCTCTTTATTGAATGTAATTTTTACTGCATTTATTTATTTATCTGAAAATGATACATTTAATATTTTTGTTTTTGTGCATTTGGTTGTGAGGTTTTATGACCTGATACACGGTTAATTTTTGTGAACATGCCACATACAGGAGAGGAAAAGGTATACTCCTTTTTATTCTCATTCAGTTTTCTCCAGAGGTCTACCACATCCAACTTTCTAAAATTTCTAAAATGATCTTCTGACCTTAAAGCCCATTTGATGCTTTCTCAAAAAGTGCACGTGTATAACCACCTATTTTACCCATTAAACAAGGCCTTTTAAGGCCTTTTACTTGCATAGTTTTATTATTTCCTCCTGTAACTCATTTAACTTTCCCTTTAAGAATACAGATAGATGCTACATCACTTGGTACATATGTTTAGTACTTACATTACTTCATTGTCTATAATACCTTTCAGCAAAATGTAGTTTTCATGATTATCTCTTTTAATTAGGTCTATTTTTCTTTCCAGAGTTTGGCCACAGCGAGAGTAGTGAGCAGGACTTCAACAGGGCCTTTCCACCGTGGCTCCCAAGAGTGTTTTTGGTGATGATGTTTCCAGTAGACCCAGTCACTGGATTGGATTTCTCAGTGCATCTCTCTCATCTCTTAATTTCTGAGATCATCCCATCATAGTCAAGTCACACCTGTGTCCTTCTATGTGTCTATACTCCTAACTGCCTTACGATAAAGTTCTTAGGAGTGATAAGTATCCTCTTCTCACATAGGAATGTAAGCAGTTTACTGATCAACTTTATTAATTCCCTCATGATAGCTCTTTTACATTTACCTGTTTATGCTTCTCTTGAGTCTTATGTTTGAAAGCTCAGCTGAGTTGCTGTTTGGATTCTGCCATCTGGCTCCACCCTTTTTTTTTTTTTTTTTTAGGGAATTGGGGTTAAGTGACTTGCCCAGGGTCACACAGCTAGTAAGTGTCATGTGTTTGGTCTTAGGCCGGATTTGAACTCAGGTCCTCCTGACTTCAGGGCTGGTGCTCTATCCACTGTGCCACCTAGCTGCCCCACCTTTTTTTTTTTTTAAACAACAGGAGTTGTAGATGGTATCCTAGAGGGTGAAGGTAGAGAAGCTGGCACAGAGCACTGAAGTTGGAGCCATAGGATCTGAGCTTGACTTCCAGCTCTGCCGCTCACTCCCTTTGAGACTTAATGTAATTTACTTAATCTCTTTGGGTCTCAATTTCCTCATCTGTAAAATGAGGGAGGTGCACAAGATGACCTTGAGGGTCCCTTTCAGTTCAAGAACTATGGTCTTATGATCCTATTTTTTGTAGGATCCAGCAAATATATGCTTAACAAGTAAACAGATAAGAAATTTAGAAGTAAAGACTTAGAGCAGTGGAGAACACCTGCTGAGGATTTCTCCACGTATTAGAAACATGTTTCTGAACCTTTAGATAAATGCCAGAGAGTGATGTTATTTCTAACAACAAATAAACAAATGATAGCTACTGATACAAATAATGTAGTAGATTAAATGTTGTTTAACCCAAAATTAAAGAAGAAGAAAAAAAGACCTGGTGTGAATGAGAAGGCAGAGAAGGTTGGGCTTTTGGAATAAAGAAAGTGAATAGTAGTGGCAAGGCCTTAAAAGGCCTATTCTCCACTGATGGAAGACTAACAGCTATTTGACCTTCAACAGGGAGCAAGTAGACTATAGAGCTGTGTCCCTGAAAGGGAACCTTTGTTTCTTACTTTAAGATGCCTTCTAATTCTTGGTGAAGCCTACATTATCATCACGATGAGGGCGACAGAACTTTTAAGATATACAAAGTTTTAGACCTTCTACAAATGACCTCTTTGAAATTAATAAAATTGTTTTTTTCTGAGTAATAATTGCTTTATTCTGATCTTCTGACCTTAAGCCTATTTGATGTTTTCTCAAAGAGTGTACACGTATAACCACCTATTTTACCCACTAAGCAAAATTCACTGGCTATATCCTTATGCTTGTGGTCAGAAGTTGATGCCAAACTTGCAGAATAACAATAGTAAAAGAATTCAGTATGGTCTTCAAAATAAAGTACAACAGAGAACAAGGTTATTTTTTTTTTGCAGAAAACTGCATAAAGTATCCAAAAATGATTTTTTTTTGCTTTTTGGTAAGGCAATTGGGGTTAAGTGACTTGCCCAGGGTCACACAACTAATAAGTGTTACGTGTCTGAGGCAGGATTTGAACTCAGGTCCTCCTGAATGCATGGCTGGTGCTCTATCCACTGCACCACCTAGCTGCCCCCAAAAATGAATTTTAAAAGAATCACTCTGACAATTACTTTCTGTGGCTAAAATAATTTTTGTTTGGAATTTCAAAGTTCCTAGTACAAAAAGAGCCTCTGCAAATCTAAAATCTTATGTTTCTGACACTTAATAAGCTTTTTGAAAAACTCATTTTGAAATATGTCCAAGTCAGAATCATAACCCTAAGAACCTTCTAGAATAGTTCTAAGTGTATATATGCATGCTTTCTAGTCAAGAATGTGATACAGCAGGGTTTTGCAAATGGACAGCTGTTAACACTTTCCTAAGTTTGAAAAAGGCAAGATTAGCCAGGTATGCAGTCCAAACCAGATCCTATTTGATAAGAGTATTAAATCTTAGTTTGATGCCTCATTGTGGTACCCTTCAGAGTTATGCCAGGAGGTTATAAGCTGTGGCAGATACTTCAGCTGAGTGAGGCTTGGAGGCTGGACCTTAAAATATGTTATTTCTGTTGCCCAAAGAACAGGCCAGATCAATGAATAACATAGATATGTCTATTGTGATCAGGCTGATTAAGTTTGAGAAAGTTCATCACAGAGGGTTAGTTACCATGTAATGAATTTTTTGGCCATAGTAGCTGATTAAGCCATATCTTAAGGCAGGGAGGGACTGAATGCTCACATAGATGAAATCACAAATCTTTGATTACTGAAAGAAATATATCCAAGCGTTTTGATTGAAGATTACGTATAAACTGTACTCTGATCTTTTTCATTGCTTACAATATACAGGTAAGCTTTAAATAATATCTTCTGTTTAAACTACATAATTGCATTGTCAGGCTCTTTTTTTTTTGCCAGGTTTAAGAAGATTTATCATTTAATAGATTGGTGATCAACAAAATTATAATGGCATTCAAATGGTTAGATTTTCCTCTTTTTGGCAACTGAACTGGCTTATTCGAACCTAAATTTCTGTGACTTTCCTTTTTAATTGTATTATTTTCTTGGTGCTAACTTCCCTCATTTTCATTTCCTTGGTGCTCAATGCCCTTTTGTTACTAGTTAGCTTCAGAGGCTGGCCACTGTCAAAAGTCCAAAGTTCTTTATTGAGTCAGTGAACTCTTTGGAGGCATTCAAACTCCGATCAGATGAGTATGTTTTCCAAATGCTAAAAACATGTAAAACTGGCCCCATCCTTATTACAGAATGATGAATGACATATTCTAGACTAATCAGGGCACTACAGGCACTGTTAACACAAAAACATTTTGATTGAAATCAAAAGGAACCACAGGAACAAAATAAATTCTTATTTCAATTTAGTCCATTTTTCTTCTGGGCAGTGTTTAAAATTGAATAATCTTGGAACTGCTAGTACCAGGATCTGATGTACTTCACACAGGAGGTGCCCTCTAATAATTCAAAGTCTGGTGCTGATTCTTCAGGCATTTATACCAAATCCTCCATGGTGACAAATGAAGGAGACAGGAAGGCTAAGAGTGAGCTTTTGCTTGAGGCACTGCTATTCCTAAAGTGAAGAGCTCACACTCCACTGCAAAACAGAAGGTAAACAATTCAAGAGAATGGGCTAGGGGGAAGGTGATCTAGTTGCAGAGATTTGATAAAGGGTAGAAACTACTCATCCACCAGTAGTGAGGCATGAATTAGAGGTAAATGATTTGCAAAGAGCCACCATTACCATTTCTATCCATTCCCCCATACAATGAATCTGCAACAGAAATGCTGGCCAAGGTTAAGGAGTAGCCTATGCACATTCTTTCCCATTTGACAGTGCTTGGCCTACAAGAAAACAGTAACATGTGCTATTGTTAGCAGTAAGCCCTAACTGTGCTAACTGGCTCAGAATGGGGCTCAGTAATCCGCAGTATATTACCACATGGGAAAAACTAATAACTTTCAGCTTGTCTAGTAATCCCACTCTGTGATATTCGGTCCTCAAAGCTTATGTAAGCATTCCAATGTTTACAGAGGAGTTTAAATGATTAGGATAGATTCATTTCCTTGATATGCCTGGCTGCCCTTCACCACAAATTTTAAAGCTAAGGTAACTGACTCACTCAAGGAAGGAGCAACTGAGGCACAGAATTAGTGATACTGTCCACATCATTCAGTGGCATGAATCTCCTCACCCCCTGCTCTAAGCACCTAATCATTTTTACTTTGCTTTTCTCTTCACTATAGTAAGCCCATCATTTTCATCATGCACAAGTGAATTATCACAGTGGATAGTGTCGGAATCATTGCTATAGGTCACTTTATATCAGGTTAATTTGATAGAACCAATGCTTCTTAAGTGTCTACTACACACAATGTACCTTGCCAGGTGTCAGAAAACAATGTCTAATACATTGACACAAAGAGAATGAACTTACTCAGGTAAATGACCATAGACTTGTAAGGGATCAAAGAGTCAAAACATACAGAACAATAACCAGGAAACCTAGGGTATAGCCATGTCTCCACTAATAACTGAGGTGTGACACTGGGCATAAGTAACATGCCTTTTGCTGGGCCTCAGTTTCCTCATCTGTAAGTTGAAGGAGGTGGATTAGACAATAATTTAAGGTTCAATTAATACTGTCTGCATGAAACAGATGGGAAAAGTTAGGAACTAATAAGAAACTTCAAAGGATAGAAGATGCTATTAGGGAAACATATAACAGAAGAAAAGATGGACTAGCCATGAGACAAAGGGAAGGGAAGACAGGAGGACAACCAGACTCCACTGGTATCCTTCCAATGTCAGGAGAAATCAAGAAGTTCTCTAGTGCATTGGGTGGACCCTCTGTGATGAACTTGGGGGAGGACGTGGATAAAGTTGGACAGAATGATCAGGCAGGGACACACTGTGTCTATATCATTGACAAGAGAGTCTAGACTGACATGATCGCTGACCCATCTGAGGACTTTTAAGTATCCATCACATTAAATGATTTATAATATCTCAATGTCCCTTAACCTACTAAGGATAGGCTTTTCTGATAACACAAACATCTGCTGATGAAATACTAGGGCAGCTTGGTGGTGCAATGGGTAGACGGCTGGGCCTGGGGTCAGAAGACCTCAGTGCAAATCCAGACTCAGACACTTACTAGCTGTGCGACCCTGGCCTCAGCTTTCTCATCTGTAAAATGGATATAATAATAACCCCTTACCTCCCAGGGATGTTGTGAAGATCAAAGGAAATAATAATTGTAAAACCCTTAGCACAGTGCTTGGCACACAGTAAGCACTATATAAATGTTAGCTATTATTATTGTTACCCACCAAATTAATCTCTTCTGCATTGAAATCTTCAGCCAAGAAAGCAATTCTAGTTAGAACTTCATTGCGCTTAGATTCATGAATCTGGTCCAGCTTGGTTCCTATTACCAACAGGGGGATTTGGTTATCAGCAAATTGTTCTCGGTCGTAATCCCTGTTACAAATAACAATGAAAAAGTGAAAATTATAGAAAGATTCTGTGTTTATTTCAGTAATAACACACACATCATTTACCTACCAATCGGCTCTTGCCATTGTTCCATCTACCTGTTTGTTTAAAAAAGATACTTTCAACTTCCATCAATAAGTACAAATATTTAAATGCATAAAAAATAAAAATGAAGAGCAACAAAATAAGTCATATAATGTTGTAAATGTAACTGTAAACTTTTATTTGTAAAATATAAGTAAAAAACATAAGATTGTATATTAATTTTAATGAGGCAGTTATGAAGTCATCTTCTTTTCCTTTCATGTGTGTATTTGACCAGGTTTTGACGCCATTATGTTGTCTGTTTCTACATATCTATTCACTGATACTTTCCATCACTTACCAAGTCCCATTTCTTTACCCATTAATTTTTTGAGCTATAACTACAAGTTTCTGGAGCTACCACTTTAACAAGTGAGGGCCTAATAGGGATATTAAGTATCTTTATGTACAAATTAATAACCATCTACTTCAGTGATTTTGAAAAATCTCTTTTAGTGGAAGGACTCTTCACTTCAAATAAAACAGGGATAGCTGTCACAACAAAATCCTTTAAAAATATCTTTTCAACTCAACCACTAATAGTACCACTAACAATACCAAATAACATAGGGATGATTAAAAATTTTTTTCAAACAAATTTAATTCTCAATCTAAATAAATCTAATAATATCACAAAATAACTCAATTTAATGCAATTGAACTCAACAAGCACTTTTTAAGCACCTACTAAATGCCAGGCACTGTTAGATACTGGATTATAAAGACTAAGAATCAAACAGCATCTGCCCTCAGGTAGTTTATTTTTTTTACTAAGAAGAAACAAGACGATTACAAAAAGAAAATACAAAATACATACGAAACAAAGACAATGAAATTTAATAGGGGGAGAGAATGAACAATTGGTGGGGTCAAGAAAGGTGGCATCTAGACTGTGTCTTAAAGGAAGCTCAGGATTCTTAGCAGTGGTGGTGAGGCAGAAGAGTACTCCAGGCACCAACAGCTGTCTATGCAAAGGCATGAGTTGGAGCTGGGATATTATGTGCAGCAAAGAGCAATGAGTCAGTCTGTTGGACTGTACAGTGCATAGGAGAGTGATGTGAAATCAACCAGACTGCAAAGGGCTTTAAATGCCAAACCTCACCCTTTATATTTAATCCTAAGGCACTAGGGAGCCACTGAAGGGCCTTGAAGGGGAGAGACATGGTCAGACTTGTGCTTCAGGGATAGCAACTTGGTAGGTGTATAGAAGATAGATTGGAATGGAGAGACTTGAGGTAGGAGGATCAATTAAGAGAATACTGCAATAGTTCAGATGAGAGGTGATGAGGGCCTGCAGAAGGGTGGTAGCTATGGGAGTGGAGAACAGCTTCAGGGAAGTGGTGAGTCTAGAAAGTCAGGCTGCAAGGGACTGAGAGATAAGTCAGAGTTGAAGAAATGGAGGCAGTAAGTGCAGCCAGCCCTTTCTACAAGTTTGGTTATAAAAGAGAGAGAGAGATCAATGGTAGCCTGAGGGTCAAGTAGAAGGTCCCCCCCCCCTTGATAATTTATTTATTTTTAGTTTTCAACATTCACTTCCATAAGATTTTGAGTTTTAAATTTCTCCCCCTCCCACTCCTCACCCAGTCCCAAGACAGCGTGCAATCTGATATAGGTTCTACTTATACCTTCATATTAAGCATATTTTCCAATTAGTCATGATGTAAAGAACAATTAGAACTAATGGGAGGAACCACAAGAAAGAAGCAATAAAACAAAACAACAAAGGAAAAGGGGAGCAAACAGTATGCTTCCATCTGCATTCAGACTCCATATTTTTCTCTCTGGGTGTGGACAGCAATTTCCATAGTGAATCTTTCAGAGTCGTCTTAGATTCGTGTATTGCTGTGAAGAGCTCAAGTGGAAGTTTTTAAGGATGGAAGAGACTTGGCATTTTTTAAGTCAATGGTGAAGGGAGTTAGTAGGTAAGGAGAGAGAAACTGATTTAAGGGACAAGCTCCTAGAAGAGATAGGTAAGGGTCCAAAAGTGGAAGAGCTAGCGTGGTTGAGGAGAAGGGCCACCTCTTCTTCAGAGACTGCAGCAAAAGTGTGGAATAGTGGAGGAGAGAAAACTTAGTGTGGGTGGTCTTTAAGATATTCCCAGTATAGCAGGCCAATGCCTATTTTATATATATATGAATCCTTCTGCTGAAAGGAAGGGAGGTACAGGTATAGGAAGGCTGAAGTGAAGGTATGGAGTAGGGGGTGTGACAGTCAATCAGGGAAGAATAAAATACAGCAGTGAGTTGAATAAATCAGTAGTGAGCCTAGTCGCTAAGGTCACAGGTCTTTACTATGCTAGCACTTCTTTGAGATGCTCTCAAAGTGAGAAAAGGAGAATTAAGGAATTAAAGAATTTAGAATTAATGAAGAGCACGTCCTTGTTTGCCACTGCCGAGGTGCTAGAAGGGGAGTGACTTCAACCTAAGGTAAACAGTCAATGGCTTCAGAATTGATTGATGACTGTCTGTTGAGAACATCATGGAAGTGTTCAGCACATCCCTCTAGGATCAAATCCTTATCACTAATCAATGTGGCTCCATCAGCACTGAGTAGTTGAGATGCACCATAAATAGCCTACAGGGCATCATAAAAGTGTTCTGGATTGTTACTATCAGAGTAAAGTTGAATTTCATCTGCATTCTTACTGAGTCAAAGAATCCTGCATCTCTTTAAGCTTTGCTTGTACTTTACTTTTGATGGAGTTAAATGCTACCTTCTTAGAGGTGGATGAACTATCCTGCTGATAAACCACATGGGGTGTTTTGGAGGCTCCGAAGGAAAGCATGGGAGAGAAGAGGTACTAGGTTGCCTACCAAACTGAAGGTCTACAGAACCGCTGTGCTGACCTCATTGTTGTACACCTGCGAAACCTGGGCAGTCTACCAGCTCCATGTCAGGAAACTGAATCGCTTTCATTTGAATTGTCTTAGGAAGATTCTGAGATCACCTGGCAGGGTACGGTGCCACACAACGAGGTCCTTTCTCAAGCTAACCGCGAAGCAGTCAAACGCTACTGTAGAGAGTGCAACTCTGATGGGCTGGCCATGTTGTTTGAATGCCAAATGTACACTTGCCTAAAAGACTATTTTATGGAGAACTCACATGAGGAAGATGCTCAGAAGGTGGTCAGAAGAAGCAATACAAGGAAACTCTTGAGGTCTCCCTGGAGAATTGGAATAGATTGTGTGACATGGTAGATGCTGGCAAAGGACCGCCCAGCATGGTGTGCCCTCATTAAAGACGGTGCTGTGCTCTAACAGCAAAGAAGAACTGCAGTAGCTCAAAAGAAATGTGATATGTGCGAAATTTAGAGACATCTCCATCCCAATGTTCGCATGAATTATTTGTGCCCAACCTGTAGCAGAGCCTTCTGAGTTTGTATTGGTCTGATCAGCCACGGTCGGACACACTATAACTTAACCCCAATATGGTGAAGTCCTTTTGGTCCTCTTTGAGAATGAAGGATAACAACCAGCCAACTGCCAAGTGTTTCTTATCATTGGAAATAATTTGTGTGCCATACAGCCTGACTCTAGTAGATTGTACACAATTACATTACCATTTCAAGAGTTTAAATTGTAAATTTTCAGCATATTGTTTGTAAATGCCTTCATACTTTTTAAAGAATCATGAGTTGATTTTAAGACGTTAGTAACGTAACACACAATGCACACCAGGATCATTCAAAGTAAATACACTGGAGATCACTATTATCTTAGCTAGAATTTAGTACTTGAACTAGGTTTATAAATGTTTTGTTTCACCATCAGCATCTTGATTATGAACACTTGTGCATTTCTGCCTCTTTAAACTTACTGATTTTATCTAGTTGTCTAGAATCAAAATTGGAACAAAAAAATACCACCTTAATATTTTGCCACCCTCCCCCAACCAACATGATTTTGCCAGGCTGCCCACATACATTCAAGTGATTATGTAGTGCATTCAATGATAATAAGCAGCCAACTTTTTGGCTATATGATTTAAAACAAACATATCTGCAGAACCTCATAGAGCGATGAGTGAAACAAAATTTGAGAAATACAGATCTACTAGACTTATGTGGGCCCAAGAGATGACCTAGAGTCAAAGTGCTTAAACCAATGAAAACAGGATGATTGACAGGCATCTTATTGTTTACTTATTGTTAGGCAGCTGGGTGATGCAGTGGATAGAGTCCCCTGGACCTGGAATCAGGAAGAGCTGAATTCAAATCCAGCCTCAGATACTAACTGTATTCTGAATTATTTAATCTCTATTTGCCTCCATTTCCTCATCTGTAAAATGGGGATAATAATAGCACTTACCTTCCAAAGTTGTTGCAAGGATCAAATGAGATAATATTTTCAAAGTGCTTACACAGTGCCTGGCACATGCTTGGTACTATATAACTGATGATAATAATAATAATTATTACTAATTATCATTATTCTTGAATGCTGACTCAGAAGAAGATTTCATCCAGGAATTATGCCCAGAATTTTGGCTATGGAGTATTTTCACAGTTACTTGGAGACATCCTAATATTTGAAAGTATAAGCTAAGGGGTTTTGAAGTATAGCACCAAGATGGGAAATTCACATTATGCTTCCAAGAATACCCAAGATCCTGTTACGGCTACTCTACCTCTGTGCCATAGGGGAAAGTGACAAGCTACCAGGGATTCATTTGGGAATGCACAATGGACAGATGATAGAGAGAGGCTGTGTCTCCACATCATTAGTTTTGCATACCTATTAAAAATGGTTTTGTAGCTCTGGAAAAGCCACTAAGCTTCTCTGGGTCTCAGTTTCAGTTTCCTCATTTATAAAACAGAGGGAGATAGAACAGATCTAAGATCCTTTCTAGTTCTAAATCTATGATCTTATAAAACTGGGACAAAGATTGAATACAAAAAGGGGGTAATTTATAACTAGAAAGCAAACTTGTATTGACATCCAAGCACTAAGAAAATGATCAGAAAACATCAGTGTCCTTCGGGTCTGAAAAAAGGGTTATTTACTGAATTCACCCAAAGGCAAAAGAATGATATAAATGTTGTTTTATTTTGCTGGAAAGAAAGATGGAGCACCACATTATCTAAGTTCTTTCTATGTATGAAAGATAAGCCAGGTGTGGATTTTAAAAAATATGTTACAAGCAAAAACTAAGTCAGCAGAAATAGAGTTTCAAGACAACTCAGGCTGGCTTGTGTCAGTAAATCAATAAACCAGTCAATACAGCCAAATTGAGTACAGTTTCCCCTTTTCTTCAGTTCTTTTCCTTTTCTTTCTTCCTTCCTTCCTCTCTCTCTTTTCCTTCCTTCTTTTTTTTTTTTTAAATATCTGAATCAGGGATAGTCAAACTTACTGAAACACTATACCAAACAATAATTTTCAGAAATTTGAAAGCCCCATGACTGGCCAGCCTTTATTTATGAGTTCTACTGTTTGTAATCTACCTTCTAAAAACATTAAAATCCTTCTCATCACATCATAGCTAATTACTGCTAGAGACCTTTGACTCTTACTTATAACATAAGCACTGATTTGAGAGACAAGGTGTGAAACTGTGATTTGCCTTATTAATCATTGAAGTGTTGTGTTTGTCCTCAATTTCCCCCTTTTCCTTTTTAGTCCATGACACATATTCCCCCCATATCACATACACATTCTTATTTACTCCCTACCAAAAATTCCATCCATGACAAATCATCTCAGACAAGCCCATCTCCCTGTTATACTTTCACTGATGTCTCCTGGACAACTAAGCAGGAATGCACTCACAGTGACTCAGCTACATTCCTTGACACCTGAAAAATTCCTATTAATCCTTTTGACAAAAATATTATCTTCTTCAAGAAGTCTTTCAAGTAATGCTGTCCCTCACCCCCTTTTTCCCACCTCATGTTCCACTTTTTCAAAATACATTTTATTGACGTCACCCCATCAATAACCCCTGGGAAAAAGACACCCCCCCTCCAAAAAAGCCCTTTCCTGGACTAGACTGAACCCCACCTTTTGACAAAGAAAAACACTTTATACAGTGACTATATCTGACTATGTATACAATGTTCTACCCCAGTAGTCCCTCAGCTGAGAAGGTATGTTTCACTATGTGTTTCCTGGATCCTTTGTCATTTTTTTTCAATTGTTCAGAATTCAACTTCTTTTTAGTGATTTTTTTTTTCATTTACAATGTTGTAATCAATGTGTATGTATATGGATCTTTCAGTTCTGCTTATTTTCCTCTCTGAGACAATTCTCTCATAAAACTCTCCTTGTTTCTCTGAATCTTTCATATTTGTCATTTCTTTTAACTGCAGAAGAATATTCCATTACATTCATATTACAGATTTTTATCCATTCCCCAATCAATGAGCACCCAATTTGTTTCCACTTCTTTGTTACCACAAAGAATCTGGCTATGCATATATTAGATTTTGGTGTCTTTGACTTCCTTGGTGCATAAGCCCAGTAGTGAGATCATTTTTCCAAATGAATTTTGTTTTTATTATATTAGATTCTATAAAGGATTCCTTTTGTAATTTGATTGGTAAAACTCTTAAGTCTAAATTTACTCTAGTGGTATAGTTATTTTTATTATATTGGCATAGTCTTGCTGTAAGTACTGAATGTTCCTTCAGCTGCTTAAGTTGTTTATTTCTTTAAGGAGCACTTTGTAACTGAATCTATACGTGTACTTTGTCTGCTCTGTTAAAGTGATCCCCAGATACTTAATACATTTTGTAGCTACTTGAAATGGAATTTCCTTTTCTATTACTGCCTCTTAGATTCTGTTATTATTATATAAAAAAGCTGTTGATTTTTGAGGGCTTATTATGTAGTCTGCAATGCTGATGGAGTTTTTAACTGTCTCAGTATCTTTACTGATTCCCAAGATATTCTAAATAAACCATGGTATCATCAACAAATCTCTTCTTTTATCTGAACTACTTTGTAAAGTTTTTAGCATAAAGGAGCATAGGACTTTGGCAAAGTCTTTTTCCACATCTATTGAGATAATCATGTGGTTTTGGATGTTGGTTTTAATAGGATTAATTATGTAGATTATTTTCCTAGTGTTGAGTCATCCCTGGTATAAATCCAATTCAGTCATCATGAATGGTTTCTTAAATGATTCATGGTAAACTCTATGACCAGATTCTGTTTATTTTTTCTGAATCAATATTCACTGGTGACATTTATCTGTAGTTCTCTTGCATATTATTCTTCTCAGGTTTAGATATTAGGACTATATTTTTCTAATAAAAGGAATTACATACAGTGCTCTCTTCCTCCATTTTTGAGAATAACTTGTACAGTATTGCTACTAATTGCTCATTAAAAGTTTGATAGAATTCTGCTGTGATTCTACCAGGACCAGGAATTTTTCCTTCAGCAGTTCCTTTATAGCCAAGCCCTTATTTCTTTTCCTCAGAGGGTATTTAGTCTTTTCAGTCTTCTGTTAGATTGTGTATTTTACATTTTGAAGAAATTCCACAATTTGTGTGTCTGTGTTTTCAGTTTTATTACCATATAATTGTGCAAACTATGTTCTGATTATGCTTTTCATTTTTTCTGGTTTTGTTGTGGTTTCACCTTGCTCCTTTGCTATTCTGTTGATTTAATTTTCTGGTCTCTATTTAATCAAATTGGCTTAAGTTTCATCAATTTTATTAGAGATTTCAAAGAACCAGTTTTCAGTTTTATCATTTCAAAAGGTTTTTTTTTATTTCTAGTTCTTCTATTTCTCTTCTAATTTTTAAAACAACCTCTTATTATGCTTATTTTAAATTTATTTGTTGGTTTTCTAATTTTTAAATGCATATTCAATTTATTAGTCCTCTTTTTCTATTCTGTTAATGTATTTTTATAAGGATATGATTTCTTCCCTGAGGATTGCTTAAGTGGCATCTCAGAAATTTTGGTATGTTGTTACATCATTATAACTTTTTTTTCACATAATTATTGTTTCTATGATTTGTTCTTTGATCCACTCCCCATTTAGGATTTCATTAAGTCTCCATTTGAGTGTCTATCTTTTGTTTGTGGTCTGTAAAGGATGTTTGTTATTTCTGCCTTTTCACATTTTATTTGTATTATTTCTGTGCCCTAACAACATGGTCAATTTTTTGTAAAAGCTCCATGTGGTGCTGAGGATTATGTATATTCTTTAGCAGGCCCACTTAGAAGACACCATTGGTCTTTTAGCTCTTATTTCTCCGGAAAATTTGTTCAATTTTATATTTTCTCATCAGTTTATTCTTTTTCAGATGCATCCAAAACTGAGAGCAAGACACTGAAGCCTCCAGCCACTACTGTATCACTATCTATGTCTTCTTGTAGTTCAGGTAATTTCCTTTTGCGAATTTAGTTAATTGGAGCATGTAAGTTTAATGCTGATATTGACTTGTTGACTATAGTTCCTTCCAGTATAATGTGGTTTCTTTATTTATCCCTTTCAAAGTTGTGAATATTTGTTTTCGCCTTGTCAGATAGAATGAGTACAACTTATGTTTTTCTGGATTCATCTGATGCATAGTAAATTTTTTTCATCCTTTTATTTTTACTTTGTGTAATTCTGTTTTTAAAATGCATTACATTTTTAAAAAAAAATTAATTTATTTCAATTTATCAACAATCACTTCCATAAGCTTTTGAGTTTTAAATTTTTCTTCCCCTCCTTCCCCTTCTCCCTCCCCAAGATGACTCCTGATTTGACACAGTTAAAGTGCATTTCTTGTAAGAAAGCAACAGATTGTGGGGCTTTGTTTCCTTATCTACACTGTCACTTTTTCATTTTATCAGATTTTTTCTATCATTTAAGATTATGAGATTTAGGTTTACATTTCCCTCTATTTGTGTTTTTTTTTTTCCAAATTAGGATTTTTTTTTCCTCCTCTTCCTTTGTAAATAAAATACCATGTCTCTTTAGGCATTTCAGCTTAATCTACTTTAAGGCAACTCTATTCTACCTTTACCCCTCCCTGTTCCCTTTTGTTAGCTTTCCCCCCTTTTTGGAGTTTTGCTTGACTTATTAGTTTCTTTTTTCTTTCCTTTATCTAGTTACTTAATTCTTTACTTTTTTTCTCCTCTCAGGTAAGTAGCCAAGTAAAATTCCCTTTCCTTTCCATCAACTTGTTTTGTTATTTAGTTTTTAAAATTTCATTTTCTGAGCCTTTTTCTTAAAAAAGCATTTCTTTCCCTTGTTCTCTTCATTATTAATCTTCCCTTTCTGTCTCTCCCAGGCTTTTATTCTTTGATTCATGGGCCTTATACTTATTTAGTCATTCTTTAATCTCTGTACCCACATGGAGTTAAAGTTTCAAAAGTATGTATTTCTGATTCCTTCTCTTAAAGAGTTTCCATGTTATGGTCTTGTAGCTTTTTTCCCCCAGTATACTTTTAGAAAAAAAAAACAAACCAAAAAACAAAAAACCAAAACAATTCCTACAGGTAACAGAAAAGATATTGCCCAATGGTAGGAATATTCCTACATTCCAGAGAGTGCAGTTAATTACTAGCCTTTGCTCTCCATGGCACTCTCCTCCCCCTCCCCCCCCCATTTGCCATGAACATTCTCTAGGTACACACCCTCCCACTGCTGTGGGTGCTGCTTCTGGAGCTATGAATCTCCTTGTCCTGAGTGGTCTGAGCAGGCTGAATGGTCTCTCTAAGCACCAAATCCCTGGATATTATATCCATGTGCCCGGATTATATCCAAAGGTCCCATCTCCCCTTACAGAATATTTTTCTTCCTCCATGAGAGTATTCTTTAGTGAGATCCTCTTTTACCACTAAAACAAAATTTCCCCTTTTGATGCCCCCTTTTGCTTCCTCACTCATTCTTCTCCAGGCTGTCTTCCTCCTGAGAGATGACAGTTGTTTTCTCTTGACTGATAACCTTTACCTAGATTAAGCTTCATCACATTTCCTTCTATCTTCTTCCTCCCTTCTCCCCTTTTATGCACTCTCTCATTCTATAACTCAGTCCCACAAAAAAAAACAAAAAAAAAAACAAAAAAAAACAACTGATCGGTAGGCAGGGTGGTGATTAATCCATGACATTTCAGGTCTGTGTCTCTACTGTCACTTCTGTTTGCTTTCACTGTTATCTCCTTGTGTACTTTTAGAAAGAAATCTCATAATAGTTTTTCGGTTGTTGTGCTTGGTTGTGGTGTTTGTTTACCTTTCTGGCATATCTGTCATCAAAGCAAATAATCTGGTCAGTTCCGGTTAATTTCTAGGAAGGCTCTGAATACCTCCTTGTTACTGAACACCCATCTCTTTTCATTATTCGTTACGCTTGGGTTTGCAGGGTACATCATGTTGGGTTGCATCTTGAGCTCTTTTGCTCTCTGGAACAAATTTCATTGCTTCTTGCAGTTTATGGGGTGTGCAAAATAGTCTTGTTATTCAAATTTCCTTTCTTTTATATTTGAAGGCATTTCTCCTGGTTGCTTGCAGAATTTGTTATTGGAATTATTAAATTTCAACACTACTTGTCTTGGAGTTTGCAGCATGGGTTTTTTTTTTTTTTTTGGTCATCTGTTGATTCTTTTGATTAGTATTTTCTCCCCTCTGTGTAGAAGTTCTACGCGGTTTTCCTGTAATGTTTCTTGCATTATAGTGTTCAGATTTTTTGACTTGTCATGTTATCTGTAATCCTTAAGATATATACATTTCCTGTTTTGCTTGTATGGAGATCGTGTTTTCGTCTAACATTATTGCTTTTTATTCTTTTACTCTTCCAGGTCATCCTTCATTTCGATGTATTTGCATTCCTGTTAAGTTATTCTCTCTTTTGTTTCTTTGGTGAGACTTGCCACCGTGGATTCAAATTCTTCTATTCTGCCAATTATTTCTGCTGTGTAAGTCATAAATTCTGCTTTTACAATTCCTATTTCTCTTTTAAACCATTTAGGAACCTGTTGCTATGGTTCCACACTCTCTTGAGAATCCACAGGTTCTTCTGTATCATCAGGAATTGATTCATTTTCTTTTGTCTTGCAATATTTAGTCACAGATTTCTGGACTTGTTTAGCTGATCTGGAGACCACATTTCCTTCTGTTATTAGCGCCTTCCCTTCAGTTTATCTGTTTATGCTCAAGGTCTTTAACCGACTGTTCTTCCTCCTGAGATTTCTGGTAATTTCAGTCTTTTTTCCCTTATTTTCCCCTACTGCTCATTTTCTGACTACCTCCCCTTTGATAGTCTCTGGGGGCTGGACCTCAAAGCCATCTCGGCCTCCATCCACACTGGGAAATTCATGCTTCACCAGCCTCAATGTCCTCCTCCAATGACATGTGGAGTGACAAAGCTGACCTCAGCTGGATGTTGGGTTTTCTCCCCACAGCTTACTGGAGTGCTGCACAGTCACACACAAGTGTCATGCTCTGGTTCCCTCTATTCCTCAGTCCTCTGGCTGACTGTAACGGCAGGACAGGGTGCTAATGCACTGTAGTCCCTGCAACAACAGGCTTCTGCCTTTTGGCTTTCTGTGGCACTGGGAGGAGGGAGGAGAGGACAGAAGTGAGCTCTGGTGCAAGCCTGTGGGTTAGCTCCTGTAACCCTGTTAGAGTGTGGTGGACAATGGGGCAGGTGACGAGGGAGCATGTTAGTTCTGTGCTATTAATTCAGTGGATTGTTACCTTGTTAGGGTTCCTGGTGTCCTAGCCCGTGAGGACAGCTGAAATTGCTTTAATATCTCTTGTACCTAATTCCTATTCTGGAAAGGTTTGAGATGTTTTGAGGATCTAGTTCTCCATCTTGTTGGTCACGTGACATCTCTTATTTTCATATAAACCTTAGATGTTCATATATAAAAAAACAAGGCCTTAAAAAAATTAGCCTTGTTCTTCAAACAAATGTATAAATGTTTTTGCAGAGAATATGCTTGAAGTTACCTTAACACTTGAATGCAACAGGTAAAGAAGATAACAACCTGAAGTTCGAGTAATTTCTTGTCTAAAAACTACATACTTACCCATTGGTAACTAAGACGCCACTTGGGACCAAATCTCTGTTGACAGCTTCCAATGACCAACGATATAAATTCTGAGATGACTTCTTATTCGTTAAGTCATGGACTAAAATAATGCCTAAAATGCAATAGGAAAAAAATTACCAGTAATGTCATGGCTCCTTTTGCTCCTAAACTCCACTAATCCCAATATGCTATTGCCTCATGAGTTGAGAATCCTAGTATCTGATTCAACACGCTAAACCAGAGGTGGGGAACCTGCAGCCTTGAGGCCACATGTGGCTTTCTAGGTCCTTGGGTGCAGCCTTTTGACTGAATCCAAACTTCATAGAACAAATCCTTTTATTAAGGAATTTAATAAAATTCTAAACTAAGAAAAGGTTCCTTCATAAAAAAGTGTTTTAAACTCATTTAAAACCTCTTCCTTAAGTAATTAGATTGTTATTTTTATAGCTTCACTGATCTGTGAAGGCTGAGGTAATGACATTCAATAGCTGCAGTGTCCACCTCATCATTAAAGAGAACTAGAAAAGACTGAAACCAAGAATTTATACCCAAAGGGCATTTATTGAGTACCTATTAGGTATTTAAAGCGCTATGCCATACACAGGTACTATTAATACTACAATAATTTTTTAAAAAGTGACATCATAAAACAAAACCTTATTAATCTGATATTGGTTTATAAGAAAAATAACAGTTCACATTTATATGGTTTACAGGGCATGTTCCTCACAACAACCCTGTGTGGGAGTTAGGGTAAGTACTATTATGCTCATTTAACAGATAGGAAAAGTAAAGCTCATGGTCATGACTTGGCCATGGTCAGTTAGTAAAGCAGTGGAGCTGAGAGTAGGGCCAATGTCTTCTGACACTAACAGCTAAGCTGTTTGCCAACTGCCAAGGGAGGAAAGAGGCAGAAGGGATAGAAATAGAGAAGAGACTGCTATTCTTTAGCTAATAAGATATAGTACATTTAACTTGAATCAAATTAGTTCAAAAAGTCCATTCTTAATACTTCTTACATTTAGAACTAACATTTTCTACAGTAATACTATATTTCAGAGTTGAATTTAAAAGAGCAAAAGGTGTATACAAGGGTAAAGAAAAAATCTAAGAAGTGTAAACATTAATGAATTTGTGAGAAAAATATGAAAAATTCAGAATGTAGGATCAATGAAGCTAAGAAATATGCAAAAGTAGAATTAGTTAAAAAGTAGAATCTGTCAAGGTCCTTAAAAAAACAGGCAAAGTTTTTGTTTTTTGTTTCTATTCCCAGTAAGACAGAGAAAGAAAAAAAGATCACTGACAACTAGTGGCTATAGGTGAGATGATAATTCATAGGAAAGAACTATTGCTCATTATAAATTCAATGGTCTGGCCTAATTGTTTTTGAGGGAAAAAATAATATGAGAGAATACAGCAAGTTGGTAGGATGCCAATAGGTCACACCTCAACTCTCAGCTTTACCACTTTTGTCCATAATCCAGAAGTGCATAAAAAACTGAAAAATCTCATCCACTCCAGGCACAGTGGTACCATCAATTCCAAATGGGCAAAGCATGGAGGGCAGAATTTTCTGCCCCTTTCTGATCTTCAAAACCATTTTTTTATATGTTGTTTGCCTAGGGTAGGCCTGCGGATCACTGCTGAATCTCATTACAGCACGGTAAAGATATGTGTTACTGCTTTTTTATGAATCTGGAGCTGAAAAACAGATTTGAATGAGAAGAACAAGTGAATGCATTTGGGGAAATATGCCAAAAACACAACGAAAGAATAAGAAAAAAGATATCAAGGGACTTTTCTGATGACTAAGATTAAAGATTAAAATGGACAAAAATAACTCAATTTAATAAACTTAAGTACCTCCTAGATACAAAGCATGATCAAAGACAAAAAAAAAAAAAATCAAATTGTCCTTGAACTTAGGGAACTTGCTTTTCACCAGGGGTATAAAAGGCATACCAAAGTAATAGATAAAAAGAAATCCAGAAACTACTTTGACTTTCATCTGCAAAAATAAAAGAGAAAAAGACAGATTCACATATCCAGACAAGTTTCTTTTTTTGAAACCAGGACCATATGCTTTGCTAATGAAAATTTTGTAAAGTTTTTTTAGTATTTGAATGTGGGTCTTAGCATTCAATTTAATTCAAACATTTATTAAGCCCCTAGTATGAGTAAGGAATGGCAGCAAAATGTAGTGCATAGAGAGTGAATAGTCAGAAAGACCTGAGTTTGAATCTCCCCTTTCGCATGTATTACTGTATGACCCTGGACAAGTCACTCTCAATGCCCCAGGGAGCTTCCTCACCTGTGTGCTACAAAGAAGGTGTGGCCTGAAACACTGGAGGAAGTTACTCACATGGAGTTCCCATAATGGATAACTAACAAATGGCTGACAACAAGGCAGATAGCCAAGTGTCCCTATTGGTGATGATTCATTACAGCTATCCTTTCCACATCATAACTTTCCCCATTGTGGTTTCAATATACTGTGAGTTGGCATAAAAATTTGGGCATCTTTTGGGAATTTTGCGGAAGCTGCAGACAACAAGTGAAGACCAGCAGATGACACAGAAAAAGTTTAGAAATTTAGAAATACAGAAAGTATATAGCATTGTATACCATCAACTCAAATTTTACAATAAGGTACTGTGAACCTCTCATAAATGAAAAAGACAAAATTCAGACTTCTTCTCTGGTATGACGGGAGGGCCAAGAAGTTTTACACAGATTTTCCAGATTGCAGGGGTGCTATGCCCCTGAGCCCCACAATGTGAAAGAGATAACTATATAATAATCTGACAGAATCTAAGCTCATCACTCCCTGGGGAGCATGGGGTAAGATTCAACTCTTCTTTTCTTTCTTTTTTTTTTTTTGGTGAGGCAATTGGGGTTAAGTGACTTGCCCAAGGTCGCACAGCTAGTTAGTGTCAAGTGTCTGAAGCTGGATTTGAACTCAGGTCCTCCCGGCTCCAAGGCTGGAGCTTTATCCACTGCATCACCTAGCCACCCCTAAGATTCATCTCTTCTAAGAAGCTTATCCTTTGGCTATTGTTTTATTTTATCTTTTCTCAATAGTTCTATATATCTCTATACCATGATCATTCACAAAATATATGCTGCCTTGTTGTTTTTATAGTGGATCCATGTAAGTTTAATGCCTCCAATTGGCCGTGCCACTTGTTAGAGGCTGGGATTGGTGGGTTATGGGGTACCCAATGTGGTAATTCCTATATTCTTACATAAGTTCCTAAAAGGGCAAGTACCGTCCTTTACTTTTTTTTGGTACCCCTTACAGCATTTTTCTCTAAGTCTACACAAGCAGTAGATGCTTGAGAGATGCTACTTGAATGTAGGTATGGCACAGTCTATAAAGAGCTATGTGTTCTAACAAAAAGGTACAAATCTTCTGGGAAACCAGGGACACTTGGGTAACTACAGGTCAGCGAAGGACTCTGTGGTCAGCAAACCTGTGTCAATAACTGTAATTTGGCTTCAGGGTACCTTTGGCTCCCATTAAATTCAATAAACAACAACAAAATATCTAATGATGTGTGCACAGCACTGTGTTAGGTCCTGGTCTAAAATTGGTAGGGATTAATTTTAGATAAGACAGAATTCCTGCCCTTATGGAACTGACAATATATGTAAGGAAGACATACATAAATAACTATATTACAAAATAGACAGTAAAGGCAAGTGAGGTACACAGTACTATGTGAAACTTGAGGAGGAAGAGATCATTATTGACTGGATGAATCAGGAAAATATACATGAAGAAGGCAGCATCTGAGCTGCACTTTAAAGGACATACAGGAATTCAACCATCACACGAAGACAGGGCTTGGTTGTTTAGAGAAGGAGAAGAAAAGATATTCCAGGCATCGGGAACAGTATTAACCAAGTTGCAAAAGTGTGTGGTGTGTGGTGACAGCCAGTAGTGCAGTGTGCCTATGAAGGACGCATGAAGTACTTAAAGGGGAACATATAAAGTTGGAAAGGTAGAGTAGGCCATATTGTGTAAAGTGCTTGGTTTAAACTGAACTTTTATTCAGAAGACAACAGAGACCCACTGAAGGGTTTTAAGAGAGGAATGAATGACACAAACAGATCCATGCATAAGGAAAATCAATGAGGCAATGGTATCAAAGATCAACTGGAGGGTGAATTCCGAGACTGGAAGCAAGAAGATCACAACAATGGAAATGGAGAAGAGAGGAGAGATTCAAGGGATTCTGTAGAGTTAGAATCAAAGGACTTTCTGACTAATTGAATACATCATGTGAAGGACAGGGAAGAGTCAAGGATAATGAAGTTTCAAACACAAGAGGTTGGGTGAATGACAGTTTACTGACAAAAAAAAAATACCATCAGGAGCAGTAGGTTTTTGAGGAAATATCAGAAGCTCAAATGTTGGGTTCAAAGTGCTGCTGGGAAAGACACATCTAGGTAGAAATATTCTATACACAGTCGGAAGTATGGGTTTGGGGCTCAGTTACCTGCCAAGAGGAGATAATGAGATCAACAGAAGAACAGAGTGCCAAGAGCACAAAGGGACAAGGACAAAATCTTGGAGAACAGCCATACCAATGGGTTTGAATGGGAAAGAGTGGAGATGTAGTGAAGGTGTCAAAGCAGGAATTGGTGAAGTCTCACTTAAGGAGAACCACTAAAGTAAGGTCTTTCTGAAGCCCTGGAGGGAAAAAATCCAAAGAAAGGTCAATAGTGGTCAACAGCCAAATGCTACAGAGGAGTAAAGGAAAAATAATGCCCTGGTGGGAAAAAAGAAAGCCTTCAGATTTGGCAATCGGGAATTCATCATTGACTTTTGAGATTACTGTGGGATTGTGAGAATGGTGGGGATAGAAACCAGACTGAAATAGGAGGGAAACTGAAGAGGAAATGAGTGGTGAAGATTTAGAGGCATCAGATGTGGAATAAAAAACAAAAACAACAACAAACTTTTTCAATAAGTTTGGCAGTGAAAGGGAAGAGTGATATGAGATGGAGCCTAGGAGGGTCATAGGAAAGTTTCTGTCTTTTTTTTTTTTTTTTAAAGAATTAAACTTCATGGCACTTCCACTTCACTTCTCTGCAGAAATGGTAGGTCCACAGGTGTGGTACACTGCACATGTTCTTAGAGGTTTTCAATGTATTAATCATTTTTTGCTTATTTCCCCCCTCTTTTACCTTTTTCTTAAAAAAAAAAAATACCTGTTACATGGCACAGGGCTCTGAGAGGGGGGTGGAAAACCAGGAGAAATTTTGGTGGTATACAAAAGTTATCAGTAAAAATTTATTTAAAAAAAAGAATTAAATCTCATTTTAATCTCAAGGTAAAGTAATGAGAATGATAAATGGAAATAAGGGTAGCTCGGTGGCACAGTGGATAGAGTGCTGGGCCTGGAATCAGGAAGACCTGAGTTTAAATCTGACCTCAGACACTTACCAGTTGTGTGACTCTGGACAAGACACTTAACCTTTTTGCTTCATTTTCCTCATCTGCAAAATGAACTGAAGAAGGAAATGGCAAACCATTGCAGTATCTCTGCCAAGAAAACCCCAAATGGGGTCACGAAGAGTTGAACATGAGTGAAACTAAATGACAACTAAAAAGATGGAAGTACTAAGGCAAAGTAAATGGTTTGATGCTATAACATATGTAGGGAAATTCAAGATCCACAAAACTGTGCTGGTCCTTAAGTTTCAAGTTCAAACCAATTACACTAGGCATTTGATGAACAAACATTCTTTACTGAACGAATATGACCCTCTAAGGTCACCTGGTGTTCTATGTCAGATGATTTCTAATTCCAGTGCATACTGGGGATTGAAAAAAACAAATACTTTACCATTTACGGAGTTGAAGAACACTGCACGTGTGCTTTTCACGCTGCTGGCACCGCCCACCGACCCTCCAACATCCCACAATTCAATATAGAAGGTCTTTTCTTCTGGTGTTCCTTCCTTATAGTCATGAACCTGATAAGTCAAATAAGGAACTACAGTAACTATTAAATAATGACTTACATGTATATAACACTTTAAGGTTACTAAGCATTTTTAGATATACCATCGCATTTGATGCTCATAACAGTCCTATGAGGTAGGCAGGGCAAGTGTCATTACCTCCCTTTTACAAATTAGGAAAACTGGATAAAGACAAGATTAAGTGACTTGACCAAGGGTCTACCACAAATAAATGGTGGCACCAAGACTGTAACCCTGATCTTATGGCTCTACTATACCCAGCTGCCTCTTCACATAGTTCTTTGATTTATGCTTCTTCCTAATTGTACCCTATAGAACCACCACTCCATTGTGAGTAAATTTCCTTATTACAAAAAAAAAAAAAAAAATCCAGGTTTCAAATGTAGATAATAGGATCTGGAATTCAGTTCTCCCACCATGTACCTCAAGGCTAGAGATAAAGGATCATAGAGGTAATAGCTGAAGCTATGCAAGTGAACAGATTGCCAAGAGACAGAATTTAGAGAAAGAAGGGTGGAGACAGAACCTTGGAGAATACCCACGTTAAAAGTTCTGGGAGACAGAAAGGAGTGATTTGGTGGTGTTAGTGACAGAAGATGGAAGTCAGAAGAGCAGCAGGTGTTGGGAGAAAGGTAATAAATTTATTTATGGGCACACTAAATTCAAAAACTAAGGTTTATATTATATACCATCCTTTAGTATTTGATGAGATAGTCAACTTCATCTTTTCAGAACTCAGCTACCTGGCAACCTAACCTCTCTGGGAAACTCAAAACATCAGATCTTAAAAGAGCTGCAGAGTGCTCACTGAGTGCAAGCCCTAAGCAGGAATCTACAACATCCCTGATAAAATAGACACTCAGCCTCCACTTTTAGACCTCCAGTGACTGGCAGCCCACTGCTTCCAGAGGTAGTCTATCCCACCTTTGGATGGCCTTTCTGCAGGTCTCAATACCGTCCCCAGTTCTACGCACTGGGGCCAAGCAGGACAGGTATAATCCCTCTCCTACATGACATTTCTTCAAATACTTGAAGAGTGCTATCAATAATATATATAGCCCCTATCTGCATCCAGAGAAAGAACTATAAATAAAAGTATGCATAGAATGATTTTACATATACATACATATTTGTGTCTAATGTTAGCCATCTTGAGGGGGGTGAAGGGAAGGGAAAAAAAGAAGGAAAAAATTTACATGATAATATTATCTATTTAAAAAGAATAGCAAGTTGTACATGACAGATTCACAGTTTCATGGGCAGCCATCTTTTTTTTAAAAGTATGCTATGTTAAGGAAATGCTTGTTTTATTCCATAAATTAAAATGAATAAAAAATTTTTTAAAATAACATGTAGTCCCATTAAGTCTTGTCGAAAATAATCTTTAGCTGGGGTTTGGGACAAGAAGATAAAGGGATTAGAGTGCAGAGAATAGTGTAGATAGGAACTGGTTCACCCAAGTCCTGGAGAAAGGAAAGTGTGGAGAGTATAGTCAATGCAGGGGTGATGGCCCGGGGAAAAATGTAGGGTGGATGGATCAGAAATCATGGTGAAAGATACACTTATTCTGCTTGGTGCTGAAACTGAACTGTAATCAATGGGAAGAAGTCATGGGAAAAAAGCATCTGGCTTAATATGAAGGAAGACAACAATTAAGAGTTGTTGAAAAATAAAATTGGTGGTACTTTGTGAGGCAAAGTCCTGCACTTGGAGTGAGAAAGATTCCCACTTCAGAATACTTTTTAAAAGTATTTTTTTAAGTCCTACCTCAGACACATATAAGCTGTGTGACCTTTAACAAGTCATTTAACTTCTCTAATTTTCAGTTTCTTCATCTGTAAAATAGGGGTAATAACAGCACCAACCTCACAGAGTTGTTGTGAGAATCAAATGAATTAAAGATTTATAAAGTACTTTGTAAACTTTAAATCACTATATAAATGTTAGCTATATTATTAGTGCTAGTTTTGCTGCTGAAGACATTCAAATATGGTTTCGATGACTGGAGTGAAGTAGATGACCTCCAAATCTAAAGGCCTATGATTCCGTGAAATGAAATAACACACACAAATGAAAGTGCTTTGTAAATTTATCAACAGCTATGCAAATATAATGCATTATTATCATTGTATTACAGTATAACAATTGATGGTCATTGTGATAACTCTGTGCTATCAATGAAAGGTTAAAGTAGATTTATTATCCTCTGTTTATGAAGATAGGAAAACATACACATGAGTAAAGTTTACATCTTAAATGGTTACAACTTTGGAAAAGTATTGGCACTTGTTATCTCTTAGTTATCTAGACGATCAGAACAACTTCTTGACTGTGAGTTCTAGATAACTAAGATTTTATGATATTCAAGTTAGTACTTTATTAGATAGCACCTTCTATAATTCTCAAGTGGTTTTATGTACATCTCCCTTTCAATCCTCCAACTATATGCAATGGAGGTATAAGTATAAGTCCTTTGAAGACAGGACCACGTCATATGCTTCCACTGAAACTTCCACAGCAAATTCTAGGCACATAGTAGTTAGATGCTCCATAAATACTTCCTGTCTTGAAGAGACTTTAAATGACATGACTAAGTAGTGCCTTTCAGTGTTAATCCTGAGCTGTGAGATTATATCTGATTTCACAAGTGAGTAATTCCTAAGAGAAAGCCTGCTGTTGACACAGTAAATGGTACCTTCTTCGAAGTCACTGCTAGCCTAAAAACACAATGTGGTAAGAAGTAATACAAAACATAAAAAGACATATTCTTTTTATGGAAGACAGGTCTCAGAGCACTTGAAATTTATGGTCACTAAAGATCCCACAGAAATTTTTGGAACAGTGAAGCACACAGATGGGTTGTTCATGAAGTGAGAAGAGGCACTTCAACATCTGCAGTTTAAAGTTCTGTTGTTATCAAGGACCTTCTCATTGGCTAAGACTCTCAGATTTTTATTAAACACCAAATTAGTAGTAAATAGATGGGATATTTGTCCCATTTTTTAAAATTTAATTTTCGTGGGTTACATTTTCAAGTTTCAAACTGTCTCCTTCCCTTCCTCTCCACCCCACACTAGAGAAGGCCCCCATTTGACACAGTTCTTTCTCTGGAGGTGATAGCATCTTTCTTCCTAGGTCCTTTGTAGCTAATCTGAATATTTATATACTCAAGATAACTCAGTCATTCAGAGTTATTTTTTGAACAATATTGCTGCTACTGTATAGAATATTCTTTTGGTTTAGCTCATTTCACTCTTCATTATTTCATGCAAGTCTTACTATGTTTTTCAAAATCAACCTGCTCATCATTTCTTATAGTATAATAGTATCCCAACACAATTATATACCACAACCTGTTTAGCCATTCCCCAATTGATAGGTATGCCCTCAATTTCCAGTTCTGTATCACCACAAAGAGAGCTACTATAAATATTTTATAACACATAGGTTCTTTTCCTTTTTCCTTGATCAACTTGAGAAACAAACAGTAGTATTGATGGATCAAACGGTATACACAGTTTTATAACTCTTTGGGCATAATGCCAGATTGCTCTCCAAAATGATTCAATCAGTTCACAGTTCCACCAACAGTGCATTCATGTTCAAATTTTTCCACATCCTCTCCAACATTTGTCATTTTCCCTTTCTATCATGTTAGCCAATCTGAGATGATGTATCAAAGTTGTTTTAATTTTGTATTTCTCTAATCAATGATTTAGAACATTTTTTCATATGACCATAGATACCTTTGATTTCTTCATCAAAAAACTGCCTATTCTTATTCTTTTGATCTTTTATCAATTGTGAAATGATTCATTCTTATAAATTCAACAAAATTCTCTATGTGTTTGAGTTATGAGATCTTTATCTGAGAAACTGTTTATAAAATTTTTTTCTCAATTTTCTGCTTTCCTTCAAATCTTAGATACATTAGTTTTATTTGTACAAAAGCCTTTTAATTTAATATAATTAAAATTATCCATTTGACATCTCACAATGCTCTTTATCTTTTGTTTATTCATAAATTCTTCTCCTATCCATAAATTTGATAGGTAATATGTTCCATGTTCTTCATATTTTCTTGTAGTATCTCTCTTTCTATCTAGGTCATGTATCCATTTTAACCTTATCTTGGTAAATGGTATAAGATATTGGTCTATACCCAATTTCTGCTCAACTGTTTTCCAGTTTTCTCAACAATTTTTACTCGTGAATTCTTATCCCTAAAACTTAAATTTTTACAATTGTCAAACACATGGTTACTATAATCGTTTACTACTATTTATTTTACTTCTACTCTGTTCCACTGATCCACCTTTCTATTCCTTAGCCAGTACCAGATTGTTTTCATAATTAGTACTTTATAATATAGTTTAAGATCTGGTACTTCCAAACCTCCCTCCTTTACATTTTTTTCATTAATTCTTTTTATATACTTTTGTTCTTCCAAATGAATTTTACTGCTTTTTTCTAGCTAAATAAAATAATTTTTAGTAATTTAATGGGAATGGCATTGAACTAATTAATTTAGGTAGAATTGTAATTTTTATTATATTGGCTCTGCCCACCCATAAACAATTAATATTTCTTTCCACTTATTTAATCTAATTTTATTTGTCTAAAAAGTATTTTATGATTACGTTCATGTAGTTCCTGGGTTTGTTTTGGCAGGTATACTTGCAGGTATTTTATGCTGTCTCAGGTTATTTTAAATGGGGTATCTCTTCTTTTTTTTATTTTTTATTAATTTATTTTGATTTATCACAATCACTTCCATATGCTTTTGAGTTTAAAATTTTTCTCCCCCTTCCTACCCACCACCCTCCCAAGATGGTGCACAATCTGATATAGGCTATACATATACGTTCCTATTAAACATATTTTCATATTAGTCATGTTGTAAGTAAGAGTTAAAACCAGAAAGAGGAAACAAAACTCAACAGAAGAAAAAAAAATAGCAAATAGTATGCTTCGATCTGCATTCAAACTCCATAGTTCTTTCTTTGGATGTGGAAGGCATTTTCCATCATGAGGCCATTGGAGAAGTCTTAAATCCTTGTATTGCTGGGAAGAGTTAAGTTTATCAATATTAGTCATCGCACAACGTGGCTGTTATCATGTACAATGTTCTCTTGGTTCTGCTCACTTCACTCAGCATCAGACCATACAAGTCTTTCCAGGTTTTTCCAAAGTCAGCCTGTTCATCATTTCTTATAGCATAACAGTATTCCATTACATTCCTATACCACAACTTGTTCAGCCATTCCCCAATTGATGAGCATCCTCTCAATTTCCAATTCTTTGCCTGGGGTATCTCTTCTTACATGGTTTTGTTGGTGATATATAGAAACGCTGATGATTTATGTGGGTTTATTTTATAACCTACTACTTTGCTAAAATTTTTTCAACTAGTTTTTTAGTTGAATCTCTAGGATTTTCCAAGTATATCACCTGCAAAAAGAGATATTAGCTCATTGTCTATTTTGATTCCTTCAATTTCTGTTTCTTCTCTTATTATTAGCATTTCGAATACAATATTGAAGAATAATGGTGAGAATGGGCATCCTTGTTTCACTCCTGATGTTACTGGGAAGGCTTCCAGCTTATCCCCATTACAAATAATGTTTGCTGATGGTTTTAGGTAGATGCTTCTTATCATTTAAGGAAAAACCCATTTATACCTATGCTTTCAAGTGCTTTTAACAGGAATGAGTGTTGTATTTTGTCAAAAGCATTTTCTGCATCTATTGAATATAATCATATGATTTCTTTGTTCCATTTTAAGTCATTTTTTTTGGTAATCTTCAAAAGAAACTATATACTAAAGGAAATTAGATATTGTCATAAAGAACACAGGATGTTGCAAGTGTTCTCCAAATACATTAAGTCTAGGAATTGTGTCTGCTGAATCACGCTTTACGTGCCCTTTCCAGAGACAGGTAAAGTCAGAATCCTTTTGTGGGAGAGATGGAGAAAAGGAAGCACCACATCAGTGATGGGGTAGTAGAAGTGAATGGCTGCCATCACTACTGATGAATGCTTTGATCTCTCTCAACTACTTTCCTTACCCTGCTATTTGTTATGCTTCCGTGATAGCATTTCAATGCCCACTAGGGTGGGAAATTCTTCTCAATTTACTCTTGCTTATTTACCCTCAGCTGGATACATTTGGCTTTGTGCCCAGATTGTTTTCCCTTCTCCTTTCTACCTCAAAATTTGTCTGGTGCAAATTTCATTTTTCCCTGAAGTCTCGGGAAGAGTTGGCCCTTCTCTTTCCAAAGCTAATCTCGTCTTGGATGTTATTATCTAGCCTATCTTCAGAATTATTTTTTCAAACTCTCTGCCATTGACTCTTTCTTCTCTACCTTGAATCAGTGACACAATTATCCTTATGAGGGGAGGAAAAAAAAAACCTCACACCTTCAATTGATCTGTTGTCCCTCTAACCCAAGGGATCTTAACCTCTTCTGTGTCATGAACTCTTTTGGCAAACTGGTAAAACCTCTGGCTTCTTCCCAGCATGTTTTTAAATGCATAAAATGAAACACATAGATTTATAAAAGAAACCAATAGTAGTAAAATAAAGATATACTTTTTTGCCATCCAAGTTCACGGACCCCTTGAAACCTAGGAACCTATGGCTCTAGAAACTACTTCACATTATTGTAGTCATTGTGTTTATTGTTTTCTTGTTCTCTTCACTTACACCTATCAGTTTATACAGATTTTTTTAGCTTTTATTTTCATTTTCAGAGTGAAGAAGCATTTTAAAAAGTTAATCTGTCCCTCTTGTCCTCCTCTCTCCCACAAAGAGAAAAAAAAAAGAAAAAAAGGAAGGAATGATGGAAGGAAGGAAGGGAGGGAGGAAAGAAAGAAGGAAGGAAAATCTGGCAAAACAAATTCCCCACATTAGCCATGTTCATTTCAGTACTTCTTACGGCACAATAATATTACATTACGTTCATATGCTATAATTTGTTTAGCCATTATCCAACATTCTCCCTCAGTTTCCAGTTTTTGGTCACCAAGAGAAGAGATGCTTTACATATTTTGGTACATGTAGATTTACTGCTTCTCTTTCCTTGATTACATTGGGGTATAGGCTTGATGGTGGTTTAAGTAGCTGGGTCAAAGGATATGTGCAGAGTTTGTTAACTTTCTGGGATTAGTTTTAATTTGCTTTTCAGAATGGCAACACCAATTCACAGCTTCATTAAAATGGCACTACCGTACCTGTCTCCCCAAAGCCCAACATTTGTCATTTTCCTTTTTTTGTCATCAGTGCCAGTCTTATAGGTATGAGGTAGACCTTCACAGTTACTTTGATTTGTTTTTCTTTCATTACTAGTGATTAATAGCATTTTCCCATGATTGTTAATAGCTTGTTTTTCCTCCTTTGAAAACTCCTGACCATTTATGTATTGCGGAACAGATCTCAATTGCATAATTCAATTAGTTCCTTATATATCTCAGAAATGAGAGCTTTATAAGAAAAATTTCTTTATAAGAAAAATGTTCCTGAGCATTTCTGGTATCTTTGCTCTGGTAATTAAATTATATTGGTTAAATTTTTACATTAGATTATTACAGTCAGGGTTGTCATTTCTCTTGTCTGGAATTAAATGAATAAAATAGGGTTTCAAAATTCCAGTAAAGCAAATTTAAATTACATGCCATGTCTGTTCCCAGAGTATAAAATCAGAGATAAAAAAAATTCTGTATGTTTGGTTATCATATAATTAAGGAGGTTACACTTACATCACTTTCAAAATGAAAAAGTTCTGCAAAAGAAAATTCATTTCCCCCTTTTCAGTAAGTTTGAACCAACCTTGCAGCTGACATTAATCCAGATTTACCTTAAGAATGTATATTCAACTCATTAATCATACCTCTTGAAATGAAAACCCACTACATCATCATGTTGTTCATTTCTATATTTACTTGGCATCTCAGTAGAACAGAAATAAGCTAAATGTGATATAACTATTTCCAAGGGAGTTTTGAAAAGGTGTATTCTAATGGATCCACCTACAATCGAGAGGGCCCCACTCACAGCCTCTATTAAAACAGGAGCAGTAATGGCAATATAAAACTACTCCAGAAAACAGTTGTTTCAAGTTACTTAGGTAGAAGTATTGTAAAGTCAAATTCTTTCTGAAGGAAAAAAGTGTTTATTTCATTATATCAAGTCATAATTACTTAAATTCCTATAGAATTTTTTTTCTCTAAAGAGTCTTGAAACAAAAACCTATTATACTTTGTGTCCCTGAAGAAATGTGATCTTTTTAAAGCTGTAGGGCAGAAATGATCAATAAATCTAGACTGCAATATTCAGGAATGAATGGAGGATAATTTTCAGCTCAGCCCAAGCTCCATTCTTACCAAAAAAAACCAAAATATATCTTAAAATCACAGAATGTTAGAACTAGAAGGAATATTTTTTTAGCTCAACCATCTATAATAGATGAGGAAACTGACGTCAGAGGAGGTTAGGCAACTTGCCCAATTAGTTAGAGGCAGCTGTGGCAAGAACCTAGGTTTCCTGATTCCTACTCTGGTGCTATTTTCTTTTTTTCCCCCCAATTTTTTTTTTTGTAAATAGCATTTTATTTTTTCCAATTACATGTAAAGATAGTTTTCAATATTCATTTTTTATAAGATTTTGAGTCCCAAATTTTTCTCCCTCCCCTTTTCCTCTCCCCCAAGACGGCATGCAATCTGACACAGATTATACACGTGCAATCATGTTAAACATATTTCCACATTAGTCATGTTGTGAAAGAAGAATCAGAACAAAAGGGAAAAATCATGAGAAAGAATAAAAAAATCCCCCCCCCCAAAAAAGTGAAAATAGTATGCTCTGATTTGCATTGAGACTCCATAGTTCTTTCTCTGGATGTGGATAGCATTTTCCATCATGAGTCTTTTGGAATTGTCTTAGATCACTGTATTGTTGAGAAGAGCCAGTCTATCACAGTTGATCATCACATAATGTTGCTGTTACTACGTACAATGTTCTCCTGGTTAGTGCTATTTTCGCTATATCAAATAATCCAATAAACTATAGATATAACTTGATTTTTCAAAAAGGAACTGGTGAGTACCAAACAGGCCAAAATAATCAGCCAAATAGGTTGTGGACGCTGTGGCTTTTCCTCCTAGAGCTTATGTATATGCTTGGGGTCTATAATGATGAGAATACCTAGCTCTATATACCTTGATTCCTACTTTGGGGATCCATAGGGAATTCTAGTCCTATTCTTTCAGTGCAATGTACTTTCTGAGCAGTAGGGTGGGAGGGGCAATTACCTAACATCCCTGGTATAGCTCTGAGAAGTCCAATTTCTTCCTTCCACATAACATGGATTATTAAAGTTAATAATGGACGGGAAGTTTTCAGAAGAAGAAATCAAAGCTATAGTCATCTAAAAATGCTCTAAATCATTATGGATTAGAGGAGTGCAAATTACAATAACTTTGAGGTACCACCTCACACCTACCAGATTGATGACAGAAAAGGAAAATGACAAATGTTGGAGAGGATGTGGGAAAAATAGGCAAACTAAAACACTGTTGGTAGAATTGTGAACTGATCTGACCATTCTGGAGAGCAATTTAGAAAGAATTATGCCCAAAGGGCTAGAAAATTGTGCATACCCTTTGATACAGAAATACCACTACTAGGTCTATATCATAAAGAGATCAAAGAAAAAGGAAAAGGACCTTTTTAAAAGTACAAAAATATTATAGCAGCTCCATTTGTGTGGCAAAGAACTGGAAATTGAAGGGATGCCCATCGATTAGGGAATGGTTGGACAAGTTGTGCTATATGATAATAATGGAATACTATTGTGCTATAAGAAATGATGAGCAGGATAGGTTTTAGAAAAACCTAGGAAGACATATATGAACTGATGCAAAGTGAAGTAAGCAGAACCAGTAGAATATCATACACAGTAATGGCAACATTGATCAACTGTGAATGACTTGGCTATTTACACCAATACAGTGATGCAAGACAATTCTGAAAGACTTATGATGAAAAATGCTATCTGCCTCCAGAGAAAGAACTGATGGAGTCTTGAATGCAGATTGAAACATACTTTTTTTTTAAACTTTATTACTCTTGGGGGTTTTTGAGTCTGTGTTTCCTTTTACAATATGGCTAATATGGAAATGTTTTTGCATGACTGCACATGTATAATCTATATTGAATTGCTTGCCTTCTCAAGGGCAGGGAGAGAATATGGAACTCAAAATTTTAAAAAATCAATGTTAAAAGTTTTTTGTTTCATGTAATTGAGAAAAAAATTAAATTAAATATAAAAAAGTTAATAATTATGAAGAGCTAATTTCTTATAATTTAATCTGTCTTCTTTGGGCCGTTAACCAGCAGAGTTATACTCTACCTATAGAATTCAAAGCTTTACCAGTTTGATCTCCAACTTGATTTGAATATGCCATGTCTCACCCACCCCACCCCATTCAAAATAATAAAAAAAGGTTAGTAAATTAAGGCCGGTAGTGTCACCTCCCTCACAAGACTTGCTGTCATCCCGGCAGGCTTCTAATTAACTTCAGGATTCTTTTACTCTACTAACTCCACCCCCCTTTCTGAAACCTTGCTGATCTCAAACATATCTTCAGGGGAAAAAAAAAACTAGAACCTCTTATTTTAAAGATTATGCTCCATGAGGTTGGTCGCATGCTTAACTGGTGAGGCTAAAGGAACCATTAAAGCTTTCTTCACTATTCCATGATTTTGGAGTGACCTGAGATCATTCAAACTGTTCTGCTTTGCTCCCTCTGGAAACCAAGTTTCAGGAACAGGCATCTGTATTCCACGTTCTTTCTAATTTATTCAAGCTTTTAGTATTGTTAGCACATGCAACTTAGGACAAAATTAGTCTCAGGTATGTTTGCTAATACACATAATTGTTTTTGTACTACTCCATAATTAAGACAAAAATAGCAAGATATTAAAACAATATCCCCTATACTCTCCTCTCCCCTATTTCCAATCCATCACCTTCACTCAAGTCAGGAAAGAGTCAAATCAACAGAAGTGACCCAACTATAAGGCAACATCTTTGCTGAGATGATCCCAGAACTACTTGTGTGGAAGCTGTGCTCTACCATATGAGCAACTGCACATGCCTCAGTCTTATCAGAAATCCCAGGTGTGGACCCAATGACCAGGAACTAAGGCTACAATCCCAAGTCGCACAACCTGGCAGGTCCAGTAATACACTGAAATAGACATGCATTGTATAGCACTTTGAGCCAAGCCCTTATCAAAAAGTTCTCAGACTTAACCTATTTAACAGTTTAATTTGACCCTGTAATTTAAAGGTATATAATGAATTCTGAAAGAATTCATTTCTTTAGCTTATATAAATATAGTTTTTGGAAAAACTAAAATCTAAAGACTACATACTCGGACATCCACTGAGCAGCCCACGGTCCAGGATGGATTTCCCAACACCTGATTTTGACACAAAAGATGAACAAGTGAAGATTTCCCAACACCTGAAAAAGATACAAATACTTCAATTTGTGTGTATATTGGAATCTATCTTCATATCTCTCAGGACAAAACCTTGTCTCTTACTTTACAGAGATTAAAGGCATCCATCTTATCTCTCCTCCCCTAATCGACACCTCAAAATCTCCCTATTAAATGTGTCCTTCCATCCCTATCCCTTCTCCCTGCCATAGCTAACTTCTCCACTTGTGCACTTTATCCTATCACTACAGAATTTCATCAAGAGCTTACTCCAGTAAGCATTCCCTCCCCCGTCAGCTTCCCCCAGCTCCATTTTCTCTCCTTCTCTCTCTCTTTTCTTCAATTTTTCCCTATTTACTGGTTTCTTACATACTGCCTAAAAACAAAATCCAATGGTTTAGTCTTTAAAAAAACAAAAAGAAAAATCTGCCTTTGACCTTACAGTTGCCTCAAGCTATCTTCCTGTATCTATCTTTCCCTTCTCTGCTTAATCTCTAGAATGAGTAGTGTCAAATCACTGCCTCTACTTGGTTACTTACTCACTCCTCAATATTTTATAATCTGGCTTCTAAAATTACCATATGATCGAAACTTTTCTTAAGGTCTCCAATGATGTCTTAATTGCTAAATCCAAGTGCTCCTTCTTTCCCTCAGTCTTCCACCTCCTTGACCTGTTTACATTTTTCAACACTGCTGACCACTGTTCCTCCTGCATTCCTCATCATCTCCTGGCTTCTATGACACTGATCTCTTCTAGTTGTTCTCCTACTTACATGATAGCTCTTTTAAAATCTCCTTTGATGGCCCATCATCTTCCTGACCTTCTAAGAATGGGAGTTCCCCAGGTTCTGTCTCAAGCCTTATTTTCTTCTTTTCATACTCTCTTGTGGTGAATGCATCTAATGGTTTGGGTTCAGTTATCACCTGTATGCAAAAAAACCCCCAGAAATCTATATGTCCAGTGCTAATCTCTTTCCCTGAAATCTGGTGCTATATTACTAGCTGCCCACTGGACAACCTGCACAACACACACACACATTTTTAAACCCAGGTCACCATGGCCAAAAATCTCAATACCTATTAGAAAACACAGTGGTGATGAATGTCTTTGTTCTTAGCTAAACTGGTTCTAAGACAGCAGATAATCTCTCATATTCCAAGTTTTTCCAGCTTTATAAAACCTGACAGAGCTTGCACTCCTTTGGGAAACCAAGGCCATCTCCCAGCCATGAAGCACCAGAATTAGACTGCTGTGGTAGAAAAGAGGGTTGATCAAGTCAGAGGGGTGAGGGATAAAACATGGATAGGCTGAGTGACCCACTTGTATACATGAACTATTGGAAGAAATAGAGAAAAGCCTTCAGTAGGGGTGAGTGGATTCTCTAATAGGATGGTACAGCAGAAAGGACACTGAATTTGAAGTCATAATACTGAGATCTGAATCCTGGCTCTGCAACATCCTATTTATGTGACCTACAGCAAGACATTTCACCTCTCTGACCCTCAGTTTCCTCATCCAATGATCTCTAAGGTCCCTTTCAGTTCTAAATTCCGTGAGGCTATGGATGAATGAACGAAAGCTCTTATGTACTAATAGTTATGACTTAGATGAAAGACTCAAAACAAGAATCACATATGATCGATCAGAAGGGGGAGAGGTAGCAATTCACATGGGTTGAGTTTTCACTCACACCAAAAGAACTACAGATCCACTGAAGTGTTTAAGAGCACTTAACCTGCAAACTCTGTCCGATTATCAAATGCGCCATATTACCAGAGGAGCTGAACTTCGTCCACGTAAACATTCCTGTTTTAAATGAAATCATAGGCCGTGAAATTGGAGGATGATTTGCCCCCATGCCCAAAGACAATAAGAAGCATCATTTCATGGCCCACTTGGTCACCTTGCCTTTGAATGCTCATAATGAATGTAAGCCAATGGATGGCCATCTGTTAGCAGGGGACGAAGTGGAGAAATTCTACGAAAACCTTGATGAGATCATCTCAATTCATGGAGCTTATCCCTTAGTACCTGGTGACTTCAATGTGAAAGGGAGAAGCCCAGCAGCAAAAGCAGTCATCCGTACATAGGATTTAGGGCTGAGAAATCTTCCATGCCAATCCTCTTGTTTCACAGATGAGAAAACTGAAGCTCAAGGAAGAGAAGTGGTTTGTTCAAGGTCACTTATATAAGGAGTAGCACGAATACTAAAAGACAGGTGCAAAGTGTGGGCAAGCACTAAATGAAATCATAAAAAATGAAGCTGCATTTTGCCAGGAAATGTCTGGTGATCAGTCATTTCATAATCAACAATCTGTGTGCAGTCAAATCATTGTCTGGTTAGAGCAAAATGGACAAGTATTTACTAAGACTTAAAGCTGCATCCGTCTAACTTAAAAAAGCTGTAAAATCTGAAAAATGGAAACTGGATAAAAGACAATTCAATTCTACAGGCATTTGCTGAGTGGCTATTATATATAAGATACCCACTGTGTGTTAGATGCTAGAGAATATAAGGATAAAAATTAAATAGTCCCTGCCCTAAAATTGTTTACGGTACACTGTACACAGATAAAGATATACAAAATACATACAAGTAAATATAAAGTAACTTTGGTGGGAATACCAACACAATCCCTCTCCCCCAAAGCTACGGAAAAGATCTCCTAAACAATATGGCCCACGAATACACTAGAGGGCTTTGATGACAAATGAGGTCATTTTATGCTGGGGGGTTGGAGGAATGGGGGACACAGCCTTTGCAAACACACTGATGATGCTGAAAGACGTTAAATAATAATGATGATGATGATGATGATAAAAATAATAGCTGACAGTTACATAGCACTTACTGTGTGCCAGACATGATGCTAAATGCTTTACAACTACTATCTCACTTGATCCTAACAATAACCCTGAGAGGTAGGTGCTATTAGTACCCTCATTTTGCAGATGAGGAAACTGAGGCAAAGAAAAGTTAAGTGCCTTGACCAGGGTCACACATCTAGTTATACTCTACACCAATTAGCTATACTTTGTTCTTCCCAAACCTAGTTTTTCTCACCATGACTTTCAAACTGCCTCCCCCAGGCCACTACTCCTGCTCTGGGTACATTCTTCTCTCTTCACAATCTCAACCCTTTAGTTGGAACCAGTGGCTACCGTCCTGTAGTCTCCAATCTGTTGATCCTTTGTCCCAAGCTTACACCCTGTAAAGCCACAACCCTAGATCCTGCCTCTCATCCACCCCTTTTGCTCCTCATCATATGCTCCTGAAGGGAGTTAGAGGAATTCATCACCCCTCCCCCATCACTACAAAATTATATTACCTAATCTCAATTGGGCCCTTATTACAGTAAGGCAATCCTTTTATTCCTCCCTAATTGATTCTCTTACTCCCTCCCAAAATAGCTGTTCTAAATCTTCTCTCCTCAAGCCTCTCACAGCACCTCTTCCCCCACCCTGCCAGATGAGATCCTTGCCTCACACTTCACAAATAGAAAAAAAAAATAAAGAAAAGAAAAAGAAATTGAGGCAATTCACCAAGAGCTCACTCTTTCCCCTCTCCTCATCAGACAATCCCTTAGCACCATTCCTGACCATTTTATCCTTCATTAATGAAGAGATGGCTCTTTCCATCAAAGCTGACTCCTCTACCTGTACTCTTGATATCAACCCCTCCCATCTTTTCCAAAAATCGGCCCCATTTTCACCCCTCTCTCTCCTCTAATCTTCAATCTTTGGTTCCATCTGTGTTGTCTACAAATACTCCTAAATCTCTCCCACCCTTAAAAAAACCCCAAATGGGTTTCACCCTCCCTGCTATCATCCTGCATCTCTCCTCTCTATCTCAGACAAACTAGTATAAAGAGTTATCTACACATGGTGCCTTCACTTCCTCTCCTCTTAACCCTCTGCAACTGAGCTTCCAGCCTCATTGTTCATTTGAAATTGCTCTCTCCAAAGTTACAAATGATTTCTTAGTTGTCAAACCTATAGCCATTTTTCAAACCGCATTCTTCTTGATCTCTGCAACATTTGACACTGTTGACTACTTTCTCCTTCTGGATAAACTCTGGGTTTTCAAAACACTTTTTTTTTTCTTGGTTCTGCGCCTACATTTCTGATTTATTTCTGTCTCTTTTGATAATTTATCATACGTGTCACACCTACTGTTTTAGGATTTCTTATCTTTTCTCATTACACTCTCACTTGGTGACTTCATGTTCCCATAGGTTCCATTACCATTTCTATGCTGATGATTCCCAGACCCATCTGTCTAGTCTTAACCTTCATCCCAAGCTCCAATCCTGCTTCACCAACTGCTTACTGGACAGTTCAAACTGAATGTCCAGAGATACCTTGAGCTTAACATGTCCAAAACAGAACTCATTTATCTTTCCCCAAAACCCATCCTCTCTTCCAAACTTCCCTATGGCTGTCAAGAACACCACCATCCTTCCCATCATCCAGGTTCACAATCTCAGAGTCATTCTTGACTTCACTCTCACCCCACATCCAATCAGTTCCCAAATCTTGGTATTACTCTCTGCACAACATCTCTTGCCTATTTCCCTCATTCTCAACTCAAACTACTACCACCGAAGTTCAGGCCTTCATTATCTCTCACCTGGACAATGGCCTCCCCATCTCAAGCCTCTCCCTATTCCACATAGACACTAAAGTGATTTTCCAAGTCAGCTCTGATAATGTTACTCATAGCTCCTCTCACCACTCAAGAAATTCCAGTGGCTACTTACCACTTCTAAGATGAAAAACAAACTCTTCTGCTTGGTATTTATAGGTTTTTACAACTTGGCCTCTTCTTACATCTAACTCCTTTCTACGCACCCTTTGATCCAGCCATACTAGCCTGGTCTATTCTTGTTCCATACACATGATTCTCCATCTCTGTGCTTTGCGTGAACCATCATCACTCTCTGTGAGAGGCAATCCTTCCCCCCAACTTCTTGGAATCTTTGGTTTGCATTGACTCAGTTCAGGTGACACCTCGTACATGACGCCTTTCCTGATGACCTCAGCTGCTAATGCACTCCCTCCCAAAATGACACAGACAGACAGACAGACAGACAGACACACACACACATACTTACACAGACACGGCAGCTAGGTGGTGCAGTAGATAGAGCACTAGGACTGGAGACAGGAAGATCTGAGTTCAAATCTGGCCTCAGACACTTAGGTGTTGTCTTCCTAATTACAATGTAAGCACCCTTGAGGCAGGTATTGGTTCACTTTTGTCAGTATCTACCTCAGCCCTTAGCACAGTGCCTAACAGTAAATGCTAACTAAATGTTTATTGATAGATGTATTGAAGAGTTGAGGATAACTATGAGATGCCAAACCTGGGCAAATGGGAAGATGGTAATGCCATCCAAAGAAATAGGGAAGTTAAAAAAAGTGGGTTGGGGGGGAGAGAGAATGAGATCTCTTTTAAACATGTTGAATCTGAAATATCTATTAGGCATTCAGGAGATACCCAGCAAGCAGTTGGTGATAGAGGATTAGAGGTCGGGTGAGGAGCAAGGGTTAGGTTTAGAAGTCATCTGCAGAGAGATAACTGACTCCATGTGAGCTGAAGAGATCACTAAGTGTAGAAGGGAGAGTTTTTAAGGTAGCTAGCATTTATCTAGCCCTTTAAGATTTGCGAAGCACTTTACTTATTTTATTCCTTTTGATCCTGACAACGCTGTGGATTAGGTTTTGTTTTGGAGGCAATTTGGGTTCAGTGACTCACTCAGGGTCACATAGCTAGTAAGTGTCTGACAGCAAATTTGAACTCGGGTCCTCCTGACCCCAAGACTGGTGCTCTATCCACTTTACCACCTACTGGTCCCCTGAGGATTGGGTTTTACAGATGAGGAATCTGAGGCTAAAAAGGATTAAGTGACTTGCCTTAGGTTACACAACTTTTGTTTGTTGTTTGTGCGGCCTTCTTGAAGAGGACCAAAGACATCACAAGGGGGATATCTTGACAGGCAAGTGAATTGAATTTAAGTGAGGCAGGGCTGTACAAAGTCATCAGCCTCATCTTTTCCTCCAGAGAATTTGGGTCCAGTGGCAAAATATACATTAGGGTGACTGGAGATAGCCCCAGATGAAGTGGGAAATCTTGGCCTTTTTAAACTAAGGTCTTTCCCAGGTCTCAGTTTGTCTGAGGCAACACCCATTCAGTGATAAAGGCTAGATAAGAAGTGAGGTAAAAAATGGCCTCTTTTACTACTCTAAAAAAAGAAACCAATCTGGGAAGGGAAGACCCTCAAGAGTTTCTGGCCTCAACAGAAACAACTGCTACTTACACTCACTGTAAGCCAACAAAACACAACTATCAGTAAGTACAGAATTATCATCATATGTAGAAAATGTTTTACCTATGTAAAAACAGTAGCCAAAACAAGTCGGCAGAATCTAGCAAATGTTTCAGCCAGGAAACAATTTTGCCAACCAGAGAAATATGACAGCCAAGGGCAACACTGGTTTAGAGAACAAAATCATTTCCAAAATATTATGGAGGAAAAAAAGATGCTTATTGATTTTGTTTAAAAAATTGATTCATAATAAAATTCAGTCTTGAGGGTCTTAGCAAAATGACAGAGGCAACAACAATGGAGATACTTTTTTCAACTTTCTGGTTAGTGTGAGCATTAAGTATAACAAGGTAATGTCATAGATATCTTGCACAATTTCCAAACTAAATGATTCTGAATTGATAGGGAGGCTGCCCAAACATTGCCATAGGACAAAGTCCTAAATGTACAGAGTCTCAGAATCCCACAAAGTCTCTTCAGTAAAATCCACAGCAAATCTACACAGGAAAGCCAAAGAAGATAAAAAGACACACGCTGTCCAATGATGTGCTGCTGGCCAGGCAGACTACTGAATTATGTACTGATGGACATATCACATACTAGAACACATATGTTCTAATATTACAAATAAGATAGTGGATTTGGCCCAGAAATAAATAGAAAGAAATTGGGCTGGATTGCATTTGGGAAACTGTACAGAACTTTTAATGACTTCAGACTACTGAGTGTCACAAAAGTTGGTTAAGAGGAAGGCATTATACTACCTGTCAAAATACTAAGCAGCACCCGGGACCCTCCAAATTCATGCTTTGCCTACCCTGTGACATCACTGCTCCAGCCTGCCCATACAACCCACACATCATTGACCCTACCCATTCACCTGTGATATCATTGGCTCCATGTATACATACCATAGGTGGACTATTCAATCAATTAATCCCCCCTACAGTTAAGATCAACCTTGAGGCTTACTCTATTCACACTTTGAAACCAATACTCCTACCAGTTATCCTACATACCTTCATGATAAGAAGGAACCCTAACGAGCACCCTGCTCTGGCTTTCTATCCTATGGCCAGAAAGAAGATTTGTGACTCATACGTACCCCTGGGGACTTTACAGCTTTCCACTCTAGCCCAGCATGGAGTCAAGTTATCCAAGCAGTAAACAAAAGCAACTTTCTGGTTTTCCACTTGTTTTAGTAACCTATTCCCTTTTTCTAAATGCAACAGAGTAACTTTGGGGATTCACAGAAAATAACTAACTGAAAAGAAGAACTGATCCAATTTACTTCTTCTTGCTACCTTCTACACCTAGCAGCAAAGGCATTATAAATAAATTATTTTGTGATAAACCAACTGCCACATTCAGGGAAAAAAGAAAAGATCACAAGTATAGAGCTTATAAATCTTGAGAAAGTTTATTGAAACATATTCTTTGTAGCCATTAGAAGTCTCAGGATAGCTGGAGATGAGATGCTGCTCAGGTGCCTTAATTTGAGAGAACAGAGGTCCTAAGACTTAGATTTGCCAGCAAAGGAAAAAGAAGCAAAATAGGGAAAGGTGGAAGCTCCCCAAATGGCTCACAGGGTATTGGCTGGTATCCCCAAGAAGTCACAGGACAGCTATAGCACTGGAGATAGCTTTCTACCATCTGGGCAGTGAAGATGCTTGGGGGGTTGGAGGGAATGAGGGAAGAGGGGACTAGTATTTTTGTTTAGTACCCCTGCTTTCCTTTTTTATGCAAAAAAAAAAAATCTTCTCTTTGATGTACATGAAGTATGTCTCAATTTTCTAGTTCCCAACGGTTCCAGGGCAGCAACTGTCTGTATAACACAGCAAAAGTAGGGTTGGCAGGGTCATCCTCTGTATTTCTGCTTCAACTGCAGCAATCACTTATCCATAGGACTAGGGTGCTACAAAGAAAACAGCTTCACCTCAGCTGAAAATTCTGGAAAGACGGTAACCTCCACAATTTAGGGATGTAAGAAAAGACAGTGAAATTGTCATAAGGTAGCCTAAGAAGTCTTCTGTGTCTAGCACTTCCACTGCCAGGAATTGTGCTGAGGCTTGTTCCCCCTAAATGGAGAACAATGGAGCCTTCGCTTAGAAGGGTTTACAGTTGGCTGGGGGGGAAGGGGCGTGATATGGTTCTCCCAATCTTGCTTCAAGTATAGCAACCACTTGCTTCACCCTTCCTTAGATGAGGAGCTCCTCCATCTGGGCCACCCCCTCCCCCTCCCCCTCC